>NC_090446.1:146415172-146723971 GCF_031143425.1 Pleurodeles waltl | reverse complement strand
GCAAACAATGTATAGTTACAATAGGATGCAATGGGGAAACATAGGGATAGGGGCAACACAAACCATATACTCCAAAAGTGGAATGCGAACCACGAATGGACCCCAAACCTATGTGACCTTGTAGAGGGTCGCTGGGACTATTAGAAAATAGTGAGAGTTAGGAAAATAACCCTCCCCAAGACCCTGAAAAGTGAGTGCAAAGTGCACTAAAGTTCCACTAAGGACAAAATAGTCGTGTTAGAGGGAAAATGCAAGGAAAACACAAATTAGCAATGCAACAACGATGGACTCCTGACTGAGGGTACCTGTGGAACAAGGGGACCAAGTCCAAAAGTCACAAGCAACTCGGAGATGGGCAGATGCCCAAGAAATGCCAGCGGTCGGTGCAAAGAAGATCTTTCTAGGCTGAAGAACTGTGAATACTGCAGGACCGACATGGCTAGAGACTTCCCCTTTGGAGGATGGATTCCCCACGCCTTGGAGAGTCGTGCAGAAGTGTTTTCCCGCCGGATGGACGCCAACAAGCCTTGCTACACGCAAATCGTACGTTTGGCGTTTTTGGACGCTGCTGGGGCCCAGGAGGGACCAGGAGGTCGCAAATTGGACCTGCAGAGAGAGGGGACGTCGAGCAAGACAAAGAGCCCTCACTGAAGCAGGTAGCACCCGGAGAAGTGCCAGAAACAGGCACTACGAGGATGCGTGAAACGGTGCTCGCCGAAGTTGCACAAAGGAGTCCCACGTCGCCGGAGACCAACTTAGAAAGTCGTGCAATGCAGGTTAGAGTGCCGTGGACCCAGGCTTGGCTGTGCACAAAGGATTTCCGCCGGAAGTGCACAGGGGCCGGAGTAGCTTGCAAAGTCGCGGATCCCAGCAATGCAGCCCAGCGAGGTGAGGCAAGGACTTACCTCCACCAAACTTGGGCTGAAGAGTCACTGGACTGTGGGGGTCACTTGGACGGTGTCGCTGGATTCGAGGGACCTCGCTCGTCGTGCTGAGAGGAGACCCAAGGGACCGGTAATGCAGCTTTTTGGTGCCTGCGGTTGCAGGGGGAAGATTCCGTCGACCCACGGGAGATTTCTTCGGAGCTTCTGGTGCAGAGAGGAGGCAGGCTACCCCCACAGCATGCACAAGCAGGAAAACAGTCGAGAAGGCGGCAGGATCAGCGTTACAGAGTTGCAGTAGTCGTCTTTGCTACTATGTTGCAGGTTTGCAGGCTTCCAGCGCGGTCAGCGGTCGTTTCCTTATCAGAAGGTGAAGAGGGAGATGCAGAGGAACTCGGCTGAGCTCATGCATTCGTTATCTAAAGTTTCCCCAGAGACAGAGATCCTAAATAGCCAGAAAAGAGGGTTTGGCTACCTAGGAGAGAGGATAGGCTACTAACACCTGAAGGAGCCTATCAGCAGGAGTCTCTGACGTCACCTGGTGGCACTGGCCACTCAGAGCAGTCCAGTGTGCCAGCAGCACCTCTGTTTCCAAGATGGCAGAGGTCTGGAGCACACTGGAGGAGCTCTGGACACCTCCCAGGGGAGGTGCAGGTCAGGGGAGTGGTCACTCCCCTTTCCTTTGTCCAGTTTCGCGCCAGAGCAGGGGCTAAGGGGTCCCTGAACCGGTGTAGACTGGCTTATGCAGAATTGGGCACCTCTGTGCCCAACAAAGCATTTCCAGAGGCTGGGGGAGGCTACTCCTCCCCTGCCTTCACACCATTTTCCAAAGGGAGACGGTGTCACACCCTCTCTCAGAGGAAGTTCTTTGTTCTGCCATCCTGGGCCAGGCCTGGCTGGACCCCAGGAGGGCAGCTGCCTGTCTGAGGGGTTGGCAGCAGCAGCAGCTGCAGTGAAACCCCAGGAAGGGCAGTCTGGCAGTACCAGGGTCTGTGCTACAGACCACTGGGATCATGGGATTGTGCCAACTATGCCAGGATGGCATAGAGGGGGCAATTCCATGATCATAGACATGTTACATGGCCATATTCGGAGTTACCATTGTGAAGCTACATATAGGTAGTGACCTATATGTAGTGCACGCGTGTAATGGTGTCCCCGCACTCACAAAGTTCAGGGAATTGGCTCTGAACAATGTGGGGGCACCTTGGCTAGTGCCAGGGTGCCCTCACACTAAGTAACTTTGCACCCAACCTTTACCAGGTAAAGGTTAGACATATAGGTGACTTATAAGTTACTTAAGTGCAGTGTAAAATGGCTGTGAAATAACATGGACGTTATTTCACTCAGGCTGCAGTGGCAGGCCTGTGTAAGAATTGTCAGAGCTCCCTATGGGTGGCAAAAGAAATGCTGCAGCCCATAGGGATCTCCTGGAACCCCAATACCCTGGGTACCTCAGTACCATATACTAGGGAATTATAAGGGTGTTCCAGTAAGCCAATGTAAATTGGTAAAAATGGTCACTAGCCTGTTAGTGACAATTTGAAAGTAATGAGAGAGCATAACCACTGAGGTTCTGGTTAGCAGAGCCTCAGTGAGACAGTTAGGCACCACACAGGGAACACATACATGCACACCTATGAGCACTGGGGTCCTGTGTGACAGGGTCCCAGTGACACATACATACAGGCCACAACCTTATGAGCCCTGGGGTCCTGACTAGCAGGGCCCCAGTGACACATAACAAACATACTGAAAACATAGTGTTTTCACTATGAGCACTGGGGCCTAGCCATCAGGATCCCAGTGAGACAGTGAAAACAGTGACAAACATCCTGACATACACTCACAAACAGGCCAAAAGTGGGGGTAACAAGGCTAGAAAGAGGCTACTTTCTCACACCCCACCAGAGTGTTTTTGTGGGCCTGATGAAGACTCATTTTTAGATTTGTCCCCACCCTTGTCAGAAGACTTACCATCCTTCTTTTTGTTGCCATCTTTGTCACCTCCTGTATGAACTTTTCTGTTCACCCTTGTTCTGACCCATTTGTCTGCCTTCTTTCCCAATTCTTGGGGAGAGGTCAGATCAGAGTCCACCAAGTACTGGTGCAACAAATCAGACACACAATTATTAAGAATATGCTCTCTCAGGATCAAGTTATACAGGCTGTCATAATCAGTAACTTTACTGCCATGTAACCACCCCTCCAAGGCCTTCACTGAATGGTCAATGAAATCAACCCAGTCTTGTGAAGACTCCTTTTTGGTCTCTCTGAACTTTATCCTGTATTGTTCAGTGGTTAAGCCATAACCATCCAGGAGTGCATTCTTAAGAACTTGGACATTATTAGCATCATTTTCTTTCACAGTAAGGAGCCTATCCCTACCTTTTCCACTAAATGATAGCCATAGGATAGCAGCCCACTGCCTTTGAGGGACATCCTGTACAACACAGGCCCTCTCAAGTGCAGCAAACCACTTGTTAATGTCATCCCCCTCCTTATAAGGGGGAACTATCTTGTGCAGATTCCTGGAATCATGCTCTTTTACAGGATGACTATGGGGAATACTGCTGCTGCCACCATGGGTTTCTAAACCCAACTTCTGTCTTTCCTTCTCTAGTTCAAAAGACTGTCTATCCAAATCCAGCTGTTGCTTTTTAAGCTTCAGTCTGGTTTGTTCCACCCTCAACTTATTGAGTTCCCTCTCTAACATTCTGTCATCAGGGTTGGTGGGAGGGACATTCCTAGATACAGAGGTATGATGGGAATGAACAGAAGGAGACCTGTCCCTTACAGAAGCCACCCTAACAGCTTGGCTGACAGTGTAATGTGAGAGCACATCATCTGGATGATGTGACTCCACCTCAGTACCAACTATGCTAGACTGTCTAGTAATGGGCAGGCTAAGAAGTTTCTTTCCTGAACATTTTCCTGGGGGAGTCCCTGGATCAGATTGAGAACCATTAGCTACTTTTTCAACAGATGGGGCACTTTTAGCCTTATCTTGTTCTCTAAGCATATTAAGTAACAGTTCCAAGGAAGGATTCTTCCCTACACTCAAACCTCTCTCTATGCAGAGACTCCTTGCTCCTTTCAAGGTAAGGTGATCATATGCAATCTTAGACAGGTCAACATTTTGGCCTGTGCCAGACATTTTTTAGAGAGAGTTAAAGTGATAGAAAAAGAGAAAAAAGTTTTCAGAACTTTTTAGAAAGACAGAAAAAAAACGTTTTAAACTTTTAAGAACTTTTTGAAAGTTTAGAAGTACTTTTCAGCACTTAGAAAAGAGTGAAAAGAGGAAATGCAAAACTTTTTGGTTATGTGTATATACACTGACCTTGTTTTGTATATTTTTCTCTTATGAAAAGTACAATGACAAGAGTGGTAAGTAGTCTCAAAGCACTTATCCCACCGCTGCACAACCAATGTTGGAGGCTGGACTGGCTTGTAGTGAGTACCAAGGGGTACTTGCACCTTGCACCAGGCCCAGTTATCCCTTATTAGTGTATAGGGTGTCTAGCAGCTTAGGCTGATAGATAATGGTAGCTTAGCAGAGCAGCTTAGGCTGAACTAGGAGACGTGTGAAGCTACTACAGTACCACAAGTGTCACTTGCACAATACCATAAGAAAACACAATACACAGTTATACTAAAAATAAAGGTACTTTATTTTTATGACAATATGCCAAAGTATCTTAGAGTGTACCCTCAGTGAGAGGATAGGAAATATACACAAGATATATATACACAATAGCAAAAATATGCAGTATAGTCTTACAAAACAGTGCAAACAATGTATAGTTACAATAGGATGCAATGGGGAAACATAGGGATAGGGGCAACACAAACCATATACTCCAAAAGTGGAATGCGAACCACGAATGGACCCCAAACCTATGTGACCTTGTAGAGGGTCGCTGGGACTATTAGAAAATAGTGAGAGTTAGAAAAATAACCCTCCCCAAGACCCTGAAAAGTGAGTGCAAAGTGCACTAAAGTTCCCCTAAAGACAAAGAAGTCGTGTTAGAGGAATAATGCAGGAAAGACACAAACCAGCAATGCAACAACGCTGGATTTCCAATCTAGGGTACCTGTGGAACAAGGGGACCAAGTCCAAAAGTCACAAGCAAGTCGGAGATGGGCAGATGCCCAGGAAATGCCAGCTGCGGGTGCAAAGAAGCTTCCACTGGACAGAAGAAGCTGCGGTTTCTGCAGGAACGCAAAGGGCTAGAGACTTCCCTTTTGGAGGACGGGTCCCTCTCACTTTGTAGAGTTGTGCAGAATTGTTTTTCCGCCGAAAGAACGCCAACAAGCCTTGCTAGCTGCAAATCGTGCGGTTAGCGTTTTTGGACGCTGCTGTCGCCCAGGAGGGACCAGGAGGTCGCAAATTGGACCAGGAGAGAGAGGGGACGTCGATCAAGACAAGGAGCCCTCTCAGCAGCAGGTAGCACCCGCAGAAGTGCCAGAAACAGGCACTACGAGGATGCATGAAACGGTGCTCACCCGAAATCGCACAAAGGGGTCCCACGTCGCCGGAGACCAACTTAGAAAGTCGTGCAATGCAGGTTAGAGTGCCGTGGACCCAGGCTTGGCTGTGCACAAAAGGATTTCCGCCGGAAGTGCACAGGGGCCGGAGTAGCTGCAAAAGTCGCGGTTCCCAGCAATGCAGCCCAGCGAGGTGAGGCAAGGACTTACCTCCACCAAACTTGGACTGAAGAGTCACTGGACTGTGGGGGTCACTTAGACAGAGTCGCTGGATTCGAGGGACCTCGCTCGTCGTGCTGAGAGGAGACCCAAGGGACCGGTAATGCAGCTTTTTGGTGCCTGCGGTTGCAGGGGGAAGATTCTGTCGACCCACGGGAGATTTCTTCGGAGCTTCTGGTGCAGAGAGGAGGCAGACTACCCCCACAGCATGCACAAGCAGGAAAACAGTCGAGAAGGCGGCAGGATCAGCGTTACAGAGTTGCAGTAGTCGTCTTTGCTACTATGTTGCAGGTTTGCAGGCTTCCAGCGCGGTCAGCAGTCGATTCCTTGGCAGAAGGTGAAGAGAGAGATGCAGAGGAACTCGGATGAGCTCTTGCATTCGTTATCTAAAGTTTCCCCAGAGACAGAGACCCTAAATAGCCAGAAAAGAGGGTTTGGCTACCTAAGAGAGAGGATAGGCTAGCAACACCTGAAGGAGCCTATCAGAAGGAGTCTCTGACGTCACCTGGTGGCACTGGCCACTCAGAGCAGTCCAGTGTGCCAGCAGCACCTCTGTTTCCAAGATGGCAGAGGTCTGGAGCACACTGGAGGAGCTCTGGACACCTCCCAGGGGAGGTGCAGGTCAGGGGAGTGGTCACTCCCCTTTCCTTTGTCCAGTTTCGCGCCAGAGCAGGGCTAAAGGGTCCCCTGAACCGGTGTAGACTGGCTTATGCAGAATTGGGCACATCTGTGCCCAACAAAGCATTTCCAGAGGCTGGGGGAGGCTACTCCTCCCCTGCCTTCACACCATTTTCCAAAGGGAGAGGGTGTAACACCCTCTCTCAGAGGAAGTCCTTTGTTCTGCCATCCTGGGCCAGGCCTGGCTGGACCCCAGGAGGGCAGATGCCTGTCTGAGGGGTTGGCAGCAGCAGCAGCTGCAGTGAAACCCCAGGAAGGGCAGTTTGGCAGTACCAGGGTCTGTGCTACAGACCACTGGGATCATGGGATTGTGCCAACTATGCCAGGATGGTATAGAGGGGGCAATTCCATGATCATAGACATGTTACATGGCCATATTCGGAGTTACCATTGTGAAGCTACAAATAGGTAGTGACCTATATGTAGTGCACGCGTGTAATGGTGTCCCCGCACTCACAAAGTTCAGGGAATTGGCTCTGAACAATGTGGGGGCACCTTGGCTAGGGCCAGGGTGCCCTCACACTAAGTAACTTTGCACCTAACCTTTACCAGGTAAAGGTTAGACATATAGGTGACTTATAAGTTACTTAAGTGCAGTGTAAAATGGCTGTGAAATAACGTGGACGTTATTTCACTCAGGCTGCAGTGGCAGGCATGTGTAAGAATTGTCAGAGCTCCCTATGGGTGGCAAAAGAAATGCTGCAGCCCATAGGGATCTCCTGGAACCCCAATACCCTGGGTACCTCAGTACCATATACTAGGGAATTATAAGGGTGTTCCAGTAAGCCAATGTAAATTGGTAAAAATGGTCACTAGCCTGTTAGTGACAATTTGGAAAGAAATGAGAGAGCATAACCACTGAGGTTCTGATTAGCAGAGCCTCAGTGAGACAGTTAGTCACTACACAGGTAACACATTCAGGCACACTTATGAGCACTGGGGCCCTGGGTTACCAGGGTCCCAGTGACACATACAACTAAAACAACATATATACAGTGAAAAATGGGGGTAACATGCCAGGCAAGATGGTACTTTCCTACAAGGGGTTGGCAGCAGCAGCAGCTGCAGTGAAACCCCGGGAAAGGCAGTTTGGCAGTACCCGGGTCTGTGCTAGAGACTCAGGGGATCATGGAATTGTCTCCCCAATGCCAGGATGGCATTGGGGTGACAATTCCATGATCTTAGACATGTTACATGGCCATGTTCAGAGTTACCATTGTGAAGCTGTACATAGGTAGTAACCTATGTACAGTGCACACGTGTAATGGTGTCCCCGCACTCACAAAGTCCGGGGAATTTGCCCTGAACGATGTGGGGGCACCTTGGCTAGTGCCAGGGTGCCCACACACTAAGTAACTTAGCACCCAACCTTTACCAGGTAAAGGTTAGACATATAGGTGACTTATAAGTTACTTAAGTGCAGTGGTAAATGGCTGTGAAATAACGTGGACGTAATTTCACTCAGGCTGCAGTGGCAGGCCTGTGTAAGAATTGTCGGAGCTCCCTATGGGTGGCAAAAGAAATGCTGCAGCCCATAGGGATCTCCTGGAACCCCAATACCCTGGGTACCTCAGTACCATAGACTAGGGAATTATAAGGGTGTTCCAGTATGCCAATGTGAATTGGTGAAATTGGTCACTAGCCTGTTAGTGACAATTTGAAAGCAGAGAGAGCATAGCTACTGAGGTTCTGGTTAGCAGAGCCTCAGTGAGACAGTTAGTCATCACACAGGGAACACATACAGGGCACACTTATGAGCACTGGGGCCCTGGCTGGCAGGGTCCCAGTGACACAGACACTAAAACAACATATATACAGTGAAGTATGGGAGTAACATGCCAGGCAAGATGGTACTTTCCTAAAGTGTTACGCCCTCTCCCTTTGGAAAAAGGTGTTTAAGGCTGGGAAGCGGTAGCCTCGCCGAGCCTCTGGAAATGCTTTAAAGGGCACAGATGGTGCCCTCCTTGCATAAGCCAGTCTACACCGGTTTAGGGAACCCCCAGTCCCTGCTCCTGCGTGAAACTGGAAAAAGGAAAGGGGAGTGACCACTCCCCTGTCCATCACCACCCCACCCAGGGGTGGTGCCCAGAGCTCCTCCAGTGTGTCTCAGATCTCTGCCATCTTGAATTCAGAGGTGTGAGGGCACTCTGGAGGCCTCTGAGTGGCCAGTGCCAGCAGGTGAAGTCAGAGACCCCTCCTGATAAGTGCTTACCTGACTAGGTGGCCAATCCTCCTCTGAGGGCTATTTAGGGTCTCTCCTGTGGGCTTTTCTTCAGAAAACAACTTGCAAGAATTCACCAGAGTTCCTCTGCACCTCTCTCTTCGACTTCTGCCAAGGATCGACCTCTGACTGCTCCAGGATGCCTGCATGCATGCAACAAAGTAGCAAGAAGACTACCAGCGACATTGTAGTGCCTAATCCTGCCAGCTTTCTCGACTGTTTCCTGGTGGTGCATGCTTTGGGGGCTGCCTGCCTTCATCCTGCACTGGAAGCCACGAAGAAATCTCCTGTGAGTTGACGGAATCTTCCCCCTGCTCCAGCAGGCACCAAACTTAAGCGTCACCGGTACCCTGGGACCCCTCGCATCCTGACGAGCATGGCCCCTGGAACACAGGTGGTGGACCGAAGTGACTCAGACTGTCCAGTGGTCCAACTGTCCAAATTTGGAGGAGGTAAGTCCTTGCCTCCCCTCTCCAGACAGTAATTCTGTGCACCACATGAACTGCAGCTACTAGGGCTTCTGTGCACCTTTCCAAGAAATCCTTCGTGCTTAGCCAAGCCCAGGTCCCCAGCACTCTGTCCTGCAGTGTGGGACCCTCTTTTGAAGTTTTGAGATGACCGCCGTGTTCAGACTTCTTGAACCCGTGTTCAAGTACTTCTGTGGGTGCTACCTTCTTGTGCAACAGCTCTCTCCATTGCTGAGGGCGCCTTCTGTCTCCTCTCCCAAGTGGCGACATCCTGGTCCTTCCTGGGCCCGGGTAGCTCCCTTTTTCTTCAACCGCGACTCTTGCAGCTAGCAAGGCTTGTTTGTGATCTTTTTCCAAAGAAAAATTCTGCATCTTCCAGCACTCCGTGGGACATCTTCTGCACAAAGGAGAAGTTCCTAGCACCTTTTGTTGTTGCAGAATCTTCATCTTCTTCCATCCGGAGGCAGCCATTTTGCACCTTCACCTGGGGTTTAGTGGGCTCCTGCCCCTCCCGGGCACTTTCACGACTCTTGGACTTGGTCCCCTTCGTTTACAGGTCCTCAGGTCCAGGAATCCGTCTTCAGTGCTTTGCAGTCTGTTGTGGTCTTTGCAAAATCCACTATCACGAGTTTAGTGTGTTTCTGGGGAAATAGCAGTACTTTACTCCTACTTTCCAGGGTCTTGTGGTGGGGGATCTAGGACACCCTTAGTGTTTTCTTACACTCCCAGCGACCCTCTACACACCACACTAGCCTAGGGGTCCATTCGTGGTCGCATTCCACTTTCTTAGTATATGATTTGTGTTGCCCCTAGGCGTATTGCATCCTATTGTATTCTACAGTGTTTGCACTATTTTCTGACTGTTTTACTTACCTGATTTTGGTTTGTGTGTATATTTTGTCTATTTTACTTACCTCCTAAGGGAGTATATCCTCAGAGATATTTTTGGCACAACTTCACTAAAATAAAGTACCTTTATTTTTAGTAACTCTGAGTATTGTCTTCCCTATGATATAGTACCTATATGATATAAGTGGTATAGTAGGAGCTTTGCATGTCTCCTAGTTCAGCCTAAGCTGCTCTGCTATAGCTACCTCTATGATCCTAAGCTGCTAGAACACTAATAATCTACTAGTAAGGGATAACTGGACCTGGCACAAGGTGTAAGTACCATCAGGTACCCACTATAAGCCAGGCCAGCCTCCAACAGGGTGTCAAAGGCCTTTTGACAGTCCACGGTCTAATTCACTTTCTTGGGTGTTTCTTGGAGGTCAGTTCTGTGAGGGGTGTCACTTTTGATCCATATCCCTTCACAAACCTCCTATAGTACCCAGTCATGCCAAGGAATGCCCTGACTTGAGTCTGGGTTTTTGGAGCTACCCAGTCCAGAATAGTGTGGATCTTGGGTTGGACTGGCTGAACTTGTCCTCCACCTACAAGGTGTCCCACGTAAACAACCGTACCCAGCCCTATCTGATATTTAGATGCATTGATAGAGAGGCCTGCTGCTTGCAGGGCCTGCAAAACCTTCTTCAGGTGGACCAGGAGCTAAAGACAGCAATATCATCAAGATAAACTGCAGTAAAGGACTCCAAGCCAGCAAGGACTTGATTCACCAACCTTTGGAAGGTGGGAGGGGCATTCTTTAAGCCAAGGGGCATCACAGTAAACTGGTAGTGCCCATCAGGTGTAGAGAATGCTGTTTTCTCTTTTGCTCCAGGTGCCATTTTTATTTGTCAGTACCCTGCTGTCAAGTCAAAGGTACTTAAGCATTTGGCAGCACCTAATTTGTCTATTAGCTCATCTGCCCTTGGGATGGGGTGAGCATCTGTCTTGGTGACCGAGTTGAGCCCTCTGTAGTCCACACAAAACCTCATCTCTTTCTTGCCATCTTTGGTGTGAGGTTTGGGGACCAAGACCACTGGGCTAGCCCAGGAACTGTCAGAGTGCTCAATCACTCCCAACTCCAGCATCGGGTGGACTTCCACTTTGATGCTTTCCTTAACTTGGTCAGACTGTCTGAATATCTTATTCATGACAGGCACACTGTCTTCTGTGTCCACATCATGGGTACACAGGTGTGTCTGACCAGGGGTAAAAAAAAAGAGCTCAGCAAACTGCTGGAGGACCTGCCTGCAGCCAGCCTGCTGTTGGCCAGAGAGGGTCTCTGAATAGATCACTCCATCTACTGAGCCATCTTTACGGTCAGTGGAGAGGAGATCAGGGAGAGGTTCACTCTCAGCTTCCTGGTCCTTTTCTGTAACCATTAACATGTTTACATCTGCCCTATCATGAAAGAGTTTGAGGCGGTTCACATGGATCACCCTCTTGGATGTTACATCTGCCCTATCATGAAAGAGTTTGAGGCGGTTCACATGGATCCCCCTCTTGGGGGTCCTGCTAGTGCCCATGTCCACCAGGTAGGTGACCTGACACTTCTTCTCAAGAACTGCGTAAGGACCACTCCATCTGTCCTGAAGTGCACTGGGAGCCACAGGCTCCAGAACCCAGTCTTTCTGCCCTGGCTGAAACTCAACCATAGCAGCCTTTTGGTCATTCCACAACTTCTGGAGTTGTTGGCAGGCCTCAAGTTTTTTGCTTGCCTTTTCCATGTACTCTGCCACCCTTGAACGTAGGCCTGGTACATAGTCCACCACATCTTGTTTAGGCTCATAGAGAGGTCTCTCCCAGCCTTCTTTTACAAGTGCTAGTGGTCCCCTAACAGGATGGCCAAACAGAAGTTCAAAGGGGGGAAAACCCTACTCCCTTCTGTGGCACCTCTCTGTAGGTAAAAAGGAGGCATGGCAAGAGGACATCCCATCTCCTTTTGAGTTTTTCTGGGAGCCCCATGATCATGCCCTTCAATGTCTTGTTAAATCTCTCAACAAGACCATTGATTTGCGGATTGTATGGTGTGGTGAATTTATAAGTCACCCCACACTCATTCCACATGTGTTTTAGGTAAGCTGACATGGAGTTGGTACCTGTCAGAAACCACCTCCTTAGGAAATCCCGCTCTGGTAAAAATACCAATGAGTGCTTTGGCTACGGCAGGGGCAGTAGTGGACCTAAGGGGAATTGCCTCAGGGTACCTAGTAGCACGATCCACTACTAATAGGATATATTGGTTCCCTGATGCTGTGGGAGGTTGCAGTTGACCCACTATGTCCACTCCCACTCTTTCAAAGGGGACCTCCACCACTGTGGAATCAGGGGGGCCTTTGGATGGCCACCTGTCTTACCACTGGCTTGACAGGATGTAGGAGGCTGGACTGGCTTGTAGTGAGTACCAAGGGGTACTTGCACCTTGCACCAGGCCCAGTTATCCCTTATTAGTGTATAGGGTGTCTAGCAGCTTAGGCTGATAGATAATGGTAGCTTAGCAGAGCAGCTTAGGCTGAACTAGGAGACGTGTGAAGCTACTACAGTACCACTTAGTGTCATATGCACAATATCATAAGAAAACACAATACACAGTTATACTAAAAATAAAGGTACTTTATTTTTATGACAATATGCCAAAGTATCTTAGAGTGTACCCTCAGTGAGAGGATAGGAAATATACACAAGATATATATACACAATAGCAAAAATATGCAGTATAGTCTTAGAAAACAGTGCAAACAATGTATAGTTACAATAGGATGCAATGGGGAAACATAGGGATAGGGGCAACACAAACCATATACTCCAAAAGTGGAATGCGAACCACGAATGGACCCCAAACCTATGTGACCTTGTAGAGGGTCGCTGGGACTATTAGAAAATAGTGAGAGTTAGAAAAATAACCCTCCCCAAGACCCTGAAAAGTGAGTGCAAAGTGCACCAAAGTTCCCCTAAGGACAAAATAGTCGTGTTAGAGGGAAAATGCAAGGAAAACACAAATCAGCAATGCAACAACGATGGATTCCTGACTGAGGGTACCTGTGGAACAAGGGGACCAAGTCCAAAAGTCACAAGCAACTCGGAGATGGGCAGATGCCCAAGAAATGCCAGCGGTTGGTGCAAACAAGCTCTTACTAGGCTGAAGAACTGTGAATACTGCAGGAACGACAAGGGCTAGAGACTTCCCCTTTGGAGGATGGATCCTGCACGCCTTGGAGAGTCGTGCAGAAGTGTTTTCCCGCCAGATGGACGCCAACAAGCCTTGCTACACGCAAATCGTGCATTTGGCGTTTTTGGACGCTGCTGGGGCCCAGGAGGGACCAGAAGGTCGCAAATTGGACCTGCAGAGAGAGGGGACGTCGAGCAAGACAAAGAGCCCTCACTGAAGCAGGTAGCACCCAGAGAAGTGCCAGAAACAGGCACTACGAGGATGCGTGAAACAGTGCTCGCCGAAGTTGCACGAAGGAGTCCCACGTCGCCGGAGACCAACTTAGAAAGTCGTGCAATGCAGGTTAGAGTGCCGTGGACCCAGGCTTGGCTGTGCACGAAGGATTTCCGCCGGAAGTGCACAGGGGCCGGAGAAGCTTGCAAAGTCGCGGTTCCCAGCAATGCAGCCCAGCGAGGTGAGGCAAGGACTTACCTCCACCAAACTCGGGCTGAAGAGTCACTGGACTGTGGGAGTCACTTGGACGGTGTCGCTGGATTCGAGGGACCTCGCTCGTCGTGCTGAGAGGAGACCCAAGGGACCGGAGATGCAGCTTTTTGGTGCCTGCGGTTGCAGGGGGAAGATTCCGTCGACCCACGGGAGATTTCTTCGGAGCTTCTGGTGCAGAGAGGAGGCAGACTACCCCCACAGCATGCACAAGCAGGAAAACAGTCGAGAAGGCGGCAGGATCAGCGTTACAGAGTTGCAGTAGTCGTCTTTGCTACTATGTTGCAGGTTTGCAGGCTTCCAGCGCGGTCAGCGGTCGATTCCTTATCAGAAGGTGAAGAGGGAGATGCAGAGGAACTCGGCTGAGCTCATGCATTCGTTATCTAAAGTTTCCCCAGAGACAGAGACCCTAAATAGCCAGAAAAGAGGGTTTGGCTACCTAGGAGAGAGGAAAGGCTACTAACACCTGAAGGAGCCTATCACAAGGAGTCTCTGACGTCACCTGGTGGCACTGGCCACTCAGAGCAGTCCAGTGTGCCAGCAGCACCTCTGTTTCCAAGATGGCAGAGGTCTGGAGCACACTGGAGGAGCTCTGGACACCTCCCAGGGGAGGTGCAGGTCAGGGGAGTGGTCACTCCCCTTTCCTTTGTCCAGTTTCGCGCCAGAGCAGGGGCTAAGGGGTCCCTGAACCGGTGTAGACTGGCTTATGCAGAATTGGGCACATCTGTGCCCAACAAAGCATTTCCAGAGGCTGGGGGAGGCTACTCCTCCCCTGCCTTCACACCATTTTCCAAAGGGAGAGGGTGTCACACCCTCTCTCAGAGGAAGTTCTTTGTTCTGCCATCCTGGGCCAGGCCTGGCTGGACCCCAGGAGGGCAGCTGCCTGTCTGAGGGGTTGGCAGCAGCAGCAGCTGCAGAGAAACCCCAGGAAGGGCAGTATGGCAGTACCAGGGTCTGTGCTACAGACCACTGGGATCATGGAATTGTACCAACAATGCCAGGATGGCATAGAGGGGGCAATTCCATGATCATAGACATGTTACATGGCCATATTCGGAGTTACCATGGTGAAGCTACATATAGGTAGTGACCTATATGTAGTGCACGCGCGTAATGGTGTCCCCGCACTCACAAAGTTCAGTGAATTGGCTCTGAACAATGTGGGGGCACCTTGGCTAGTGCCAGGGTGCCCTCACACTAAGTAACTTTGCACCTAACCTTTACCAGGTAAAGGTTAGACATATAGGTGACTTATAAGTTACTTAAGTGCAGTGTAAAATGGCTGTGAAATAACGTGGACGTTATTTCACTCAGGCTGCAGTGGCAGGCCTGTGTAAGATTTGTCAGAGCTCCCTATGGGTGGCAAAAGAAATGCTGCAGCCCATAGGGATCTCCTGGAACCCCAATACCCTGGGTACCTCAGTACCATATACTAGGGAATTATAAGGGTGTTCCAGTAAGCCAATGTAAATTGGTGAAAATGGTCACTAGCCTGTCAGTGACAATTTGGAAAGAAATGAGAGAGCATAACCACTGAGGTTCTGATTAGCAGAGCCTCAGTGAGACAGTTAGTCACTACACAGGTAACACATTCAGGCACACTTATGAGCACTGGGGCCCTGGGTTACCAGGGTCCAAGTGACACATACAACTAAAACAACATATATACAGTGAAAAATGGGGGTAACATGCCAGGCAAGATGGTACTTTCCTACATCGACTTTGCTACTTTGTTGCAGTTTTGCAGGCTTCCAGAGTGGTCAATAGTCGATTCCTTGGCAGAAGGTGAAGAGAGAGATGCAGAGGAACTCTGATGAGCTCTTGCATTCGTTATCTAAGGAATTCCCCAAAGCAGAGACCCTAAATAGCCAGAAAAGGAGGTTTGGCTACTTAGGAGAGAGGATAGGCTAGTAACACCTGAAGGAGCCTATCAGAAGGAGTCTCTGACGTCACCTGCTGGCACTGGCCACTCAGAGCAGTCCAGTGTGCCAGCAGCACCTCTGTTTCCAAGATGGCAGAGGTCTGGAGCACACTGGAGGAGCTCTGGGCACCTCCCAGGGGAGGTGCAGGTCAGGGGAGTGGTCACTCCCCTTTCCTTTGTCCAGTTTCACGCCAGAGCAGGGCTGAGGAATCCCTGAACCGGTGCAGACTGGCTTATGCAGAGATGGGCACCATCTGTGCCCATCAAAGCATTTACAGAAGCTGGGGGAGGCTACTCCTCCCCAGCCCTGACACCTTTTTCCAAAGGGAGAGGGTGTAACACCCTCTCTCTGAGGAAGTCCTTTGTTCTGCCTTCCTGGGCCAGGCCTGACTGGACCCCAGGAGGGCAGAAACCTGTCTGAGGGGTTGGCAGCAGCAGCAGCTGCAGTGAAACCCGGGGAAAGGTAGTTTGGCAGTACCCGGGTCTGAGCTAGAGACTCGGGGGATCATGGAATCATTTTCACTGTATATATGTTGTTTTAGTCGTATGTGTCACTGGGACCCTGCCAGCCAGGGCCCCAGTGCTCATAAGTGTGCCTGAATGTGTTACCTGTGTTATGACTAACTGTCTCACTGAGGCTCTGCTATCCAGAACCTCAGTGGTTATGCTCTCTCATTTCTTTCCAAATTGTCACTAACAGGCTAGTGACCAATTTTACCAATTCACATTGGCATACTGGAACACCCTTATAATTCCCTAGTATATGGTACTGAGGTACCCAGGGTATTGGGGTTCCAGGAGATCCCTATGGGCTGCAGCATTTCTTTTGCCACCCATAGGGAGCTCTGACAATTCTTCCACAGGCCTGCCACTGCAGCCTGAGTGAAATAACGTCCACGTTATTTCACAGCCATTTACCACTGCACTTAAGTAACTTATAAGTCACCTATATGTCTAACCTTTACCTGGTAAAGGTTAGGTGCAAAGTTACTTAGTGTGTGGGCACCCTGGCATTAGCCAAGGTGCCCCCACATTGTTCAGGGCAAATTCCCCGTACTTTGTGAGTGCGGGGACACCATTACACTCGTGCACTACACATAGGTCACTACCTATGTGTAGCTTCACAATGGTAACTCCGAATATGGCCATGTAACATGTCTATTCTCATGGAATTGCCCCCTCTATGCCATCCTGGCACAGATGGCACAATCCCATGATCCCACGGGTCTCTAGCACAGACCCGGGTACTGCCAAACTGCCTTTTCAGGGGTTTCACTGCAGCTGCTGCTGCTGCCAACCCCTCAGACAGGTTTCTGCCCTCCTGGGGTCCAGCCAGGCTTGGCCCAGGAAGGCAGAACAAAGGACTTCCTCAGAGAGAGGGTGTTACACCCTCTCCCTTTGGAAAAAGGTGTTAAGGCAGGGGAGGAGTAGCCTCCCCCAGCCTCTGGAAATGCTTTCATGGGCACAGATGGTGCCCATTTCTGCATAAGCCAGTCTACACCGGTTCAGGGACCCCTCAGCCCTGCTCTGGCGCGAAACTGGACAAAGGAAAGGGGAGTGACCACTCCCCTGACCTGCACCTCCCCTGGGAGGTGCCCAGAGCTCCTCCAGTGTGCTCCAGACCTCTGCCATCTTGGAAACAGAGGTGCTGCTGGCACACTGGACTGCTCTGAGTGGCCAGTGCCAGCAGGTGACGTCAGAGACTCCTTCTGATAGGCTCCTTCAGGTGTTACTAGCCTATCCTCTCTCCTAAGTAGCCAAACCCTCTTTTCTGGCTATTTAGGGTCTCTGCTTTGGGGAATTCCTTAGATAACGAATGCAAGAGCTCATCAGAGTTCCTCTGCATCTCTCTCTTCACCTTCTGCCAAGAAATCGACTACTGACCGCGCTGGAATCCTGCAAAACTGCAACAAAGTAGCAAAGACGACTACTTCAACTCTGTAACGCTGATCCTGCCGCCTTCTCGACTGTTTTCCTGGTGGTGCATGCTGTGGAGGTAGTCTGCCTCCTCTCTGCACTAGAAATCTCCCGTGGGTCGACGGAATCGTCCCCCTGCAACCGCAGGCACCAAAGAACTGCATCACCGGTCCCCTGGGTCTCCTCTCAGCACGACGAGCGAGGTCCCTCGAACCAAGCAACCCTGTCCAAGTGACTCCCACAGTCCAGTGACTCTTCAGTCCAAGTTTGGTGGAGGTAAGTCCTTGCCTCCCCACACCAGACTGCATTGCTGGGAACCGCGACTTTTGCAGCTACTCCGGCCTCTGTGCACTCCGGCGGAAATCCTTTGTGCACAGCCAAGCCTGGGTCCACAGCACTCTAATCTGCATTGCACGACTTTCTAAGTTGTCATCCGGCGGCGTGGGACTCCTTTGTGCAACTTCGGGTGAGCACCATTTCACTCCTCTTTGTAGTGCCCGTTCTGGCACTTCTGCGGGTGCTGCCTGCTTCTGAGAGGGCTCCTTGTCTTGCTCAACGCCCCCTCTGTCCCCAGACGCAATTGGCGACATGCTGGTCCCTCCTGGGCTACAGCAGCATCCAAAACCCCTAACTGCATGATTTGCAGCTAGCAAGGCTTGTTGGTGGTCTTTCTTCAGGAAAACACTTCTGCACGACTCTCCACGGCGTGTGGGATCCATCCTCCAAAGGGGAAGTCTCTAGCCCTTGTTGTTCCTGCAGAATCCTCAGCTTCTACTGTCCAATAGCAGCTTCTTTGCACCCACAGCTGGCATTTCCTGGGCATCTGCCCATCTCCGACTTGCTTGTGACTTTTGGACTTGGTCCCCTTGTTCCACAGGTACCCTCGACTGGAAATCCATTGTTGTTGCATTGCTGGTTTGTGTCTTTCCTGCAGAATTCCCCTATCACGACTTCTATGTCCTTTGGGGAACTTTAGTGCACTTTGCACTCACTTTTCAGGGTCTTGGGGTAGGCTATTTTTCTAACCCTCTCTGTTTTCTTACAGTCCCAGTAACCCTCTACAAGGTCACATAGGTTTGGGGTCCATTCGTGGTTCGCATTCCACTTTTGGAGTATATGGTTTGTGTTGCCCCTATCCCTATGTGTCCCCATTGCATCCTATTGTAACTATACATTGTTTGCACTGTTTTCTAAGACTATACTGCATATTTTTGGTATTGTGTACATATATCTTGTGTATATTTGCTACCCTCATACTGAGGGTACACTCTGAGATACTTTGGCATATTGTCATAAAAATAAAGTACCTTTATTTTTAGTATATCTGTGTATTGTGTTTTCTTATGATATTGTGCAAGTGACACTAGTGGTACTGTAGGAGCTTCACTCGTCTCCTAGTTCAGCCTAATCTGCTCTGCTAAGCTACCATTATCTATCAGCATAAGCTGCTAGACACCCTATAAACTAATAAGGGATACCTGGGCCTGGTGCAAGGTGTAAGTACCCCTTGGTACTCACTACAAGCCAGTCCAGCCTCCTACATTGGTTGTGCAGCGGTGGGATAAGTACTTTGCAACTACTTACCACTTTTGTCACTGTACTTTTCATAAGAGAAAAATATACAAAACAAGTTCAGTGTATGTACACCTAACCAAAAAGTTTTGCATTTCCTCTTTTCACTCTTTTTCTAAGTGCTGAAAAGTACCTCTAAACTTTCTAAAAGTTCTTAAAAAGTTGTAAAACTTTTTTTTCTGTCTTTCCAAAAGTTCTGAAAAACTTTTTCTTACTTTTTCTGTCACTTAAACACTGTCTGAAATGTCTGGCACAGGCCAAACTGTTGATCTGTCCAAACTTGCTTATGATCACCTTAGCTGGAAAGGAGCAAGGAGTCTCTGCATAGAGAGAGGTTTAAGTGTAGGGAAGAATCCCCCCAGAGAACTGTTGGTTAACATGCTTATAGAACAGGATAAGGCCAGAGGTGCCCCTTCTGTTGAAAAAGTAGCTAATGGTTCCCAGTCTGATCCAGGGACTCCCCTAGAAAAAGATTCAGGAAAGAAACTTCCTAACCTGCCCATTATTAGACAGCCTAGCATAGTTGGTACTGATGTAGAGTCACACCATACTGATAGTGTTGTCTCACATCATAGCAAGAGTATTCCTTCTCACCATAGTAGAAGTGATGTTTCTGTTAACCAAGCTGTTAGGATGCCTTCTGTAAGGGATGGGTCTCCTTCTGTTCATTCTCATCATACTTCTGTTTCAAGGCATGTCCCTCCCACCCACCCTGATGACAGATTGTTAGAAAGGGAGCTCAATAGATTGAGAGTGGAACAAACCAGACTGAAGCTCATGGATTTGGATAGACAGTGCTTAGAAGTGGAGAGAGAAAGACAGAAATTGGGTTTAGAAACCCATGGTGGCAGCAGCAGTATTCCCAATAGTCATCCTGCAAGAGAGCATGATTCTAGGAATCTGCACAAGATAGTTCTCCCTTATAAGGAGGGGTATGACATTAACAAGTGGTTTACTGCACTTGAGAGGGCCTATGTTGTACAGGATGTCCCTCAAAGGCAGTGGGCTGCTATCCTATGGCTATCATTTAGTGGAAAGGGTAGGGATAGGCTCCTTACTGTGAAAGAAAGTGATGCCAATAATTTTACAGTTCTTAAGAATGCACTCCTGGATGGTTATGGCTTAACCACTGAACAGTACAGGATGAAGTTCAGAGAGACCAAAAAGGAGTCTTCACAAGACTGGGTTGATTTTGTTGACCATTCGGTGAGGGCCTTGGAGGGGTGGTTACATGGCAGTAAAGTTACTGATTATGAAAGCCTATATAACTTGATCCTGAGAGAGCATATTCTTAATAATTGTGTGTCTGATTTGTTGCACCAGTACTTGGTGGACTCTGATCTGACCTCTCCCCAAGAATTGGGAAAGAAGGCAGACAAATGGGTCAGAACAAGGGTGAACAGAAAAGTTCATACAGGGGGTGACAAAGATGGCAATAAGAAGAAGGATGGTAAGTCTTCTGACAAGGGTGGGGACAAATCTAAAAATGAGTCTTCATCAGGCCCACAAAAACACTCTGGTGGGGGTGGTGGGACCAAATCCTCTTCTAATCAAAACAAAGAAAAGAAACCATGGTGCTATTTATGTAAAATAAAAGGCCATTGGACAACAGATCCCAGTTGTCCAAAGAAAAGCACCAAGCCTCCTACCACTACAACCCCTACTGCTACACCTAGTGTCCCTACTAATAGCAGTGGTGGTGGGAGCAAACCTACTAATAGCCAATCCAAGGGAGTAGCTGGGCTCACTATTGGTAACTTAGTTGGGGTTGGTCTGATTAGGGAGACCACAGAGGCTGTGTTAGTCTCTGAGGGGGCTATTGATTTAGCCACCTTGGTTGCTTGTCCCCTTAACGTGGATAAGTACAAGCAACTACCCCTAATAAATGGTGTTGAGGTTCAGGCCTACAGGGACACAGGTGCCAGTGTTACAATGGTAATAGAGAAAGTGGTCCACCCTGAACAACACCTACTTGGTCACCAGTAGCAAGTAACCGATGCTCACAACAACACACTTAGCCACCCCATGGCTGTTGTAAATCTCAACTGGGGGGGGTAACTGGTCCAAAGAAAGTTGTGGTAGCCTCAGATTTACCTGTAGACCAGTGGTTCCCAATCTGTGCGTCACGGCACCCCAGTGCGCCGTCAAAACTAGACAGGGGCGCCTCGCACCAAGCACATAGTTTGGGAACCACTTTTGACATGAATTTGCCTGTAAATTAGATCTTTTCGAAGCACAGAACTGCAGTTTCACTCCCTCAGCTCTCTCTGGCCAGGCCAGTCTCTGACAAGGGAATAATAAACTAAGCAGCTGAGGCAGATGAAAGAAAACATTTCAGTCAGTAATGTGCAGTTAAAGTGTCAAAGCCAAGTTATTTATGATGCTCGGGTGCACTTGTCTCCAGTTATCACCAAAGAAAATTAATGAATTCACAATTACCAGTTCCATGCTACGTTTTAAAAACATACAAAGGCTGCCTGAAGTGTTCAAAATTCATAAAGGGAGGCAAGACATTTGCAGTATTCAGTGCAGGTTAATGTTTGAGTTCATTCAGTTTGTAAAAGAAGAAATAAGTCAATATGTTGATGCTTATTTCACTAAAAACAAATGAAAATATTCATAATCAATTCAGCAGATCAGAAACAGAAGACCAAAAGAAAATGGCATTGGTTAGAAATATAAGTTCACAACCTAAGGTAAAAACAATTGGCCAAAGGTCAGAACAAATGCACATAAATGTGGAAAAATATGCCCAAACTGAGGTCACTGGAAAAAACATTGCTAAAGGCAGAGTGTGTGGTGGGACCTGGGAGGGACACGTCTGGGACCCTATAGAGGGGCTGGCACAACACGGATGCCATTATCATCTGAGCTGAGAGAGGTGCAAGCACCAAAAAGACAGGACACAGGGGTGTCAAAGTCATTGGGGCGGAACAGTCAGGGAGCTCGAGGACTCAAACACCAGGTGTAGGAAAGTACCATCTTGCCTGGCATGTTACCCCCATTTTTCACTGTATATATGTTGTTTTAGTTGTATGTGTCACTGGGACCCTGGTAACCCAGGGACCCAGTGCTCATAAGTATGCCTGAATGTGTTACCTGTGTAGTGACTAACTGTCTCACTGAGGCTCTGCTAATCAGAACCTCAGTGGTTATGCTCTCTCATTTCTTTCCAAATTGTCACTAACAGGCTAGTGACCATTTTTACCAATTTACATTGGCTTACTGGAACACCCTTATAATTCCCTAGTATATGGTACTGAGGTACCCAGGGTATTGGGGTTCCAGGAGATACCTATGGGCTGCAGCATTTCTTTTGCCACCCATAGGGAGCTCTGACAATTCTTACACAGGCCTGCCACTGCAGCCTGAGTGAAATAACGTCCACGTTATTTCACAGCCATTTTACACTGCACTTAAGTAACTTATAAGTCACCTATATGTCTAACCTTTACCTGGTAAAGGTTAGGTGCAAAGTTACTTAGTGTGAGGGCACCCTGGCACTAGCCAAGGTGCCCCCACATTGTTCAGAGCAAATTCCCTGAACTTTGTGAGTGCGGGGACACCATTACACGCGTGCACTACATATAGGTTACTACCTATATGTAGCTTCACAACGCTAACTCCGAATATGGCCATGTAACATGTCTAAGATCATGGAATTGCCCCCTCTATGCCATCCTGGCATTGTTGGTACAATTCCATGATCCCACTGGTCTGTAGCACAGACCCTGGTACTGCCAAACTGCCCTTCCTGGGGTTTCACTGCAGCTGCTGCTGCTGCCAACCCCTCAGACAGGCAACTGCCCTCCTGGGGTCCAGCCAGGCCTGGCCCAGGATGGCAGAACAAAGAACTTCCTCTGAGAGAGGGTGTGACACCCTCTCCCTTTGGAAAATGGTGTGAAGGCAGGGGAGGAGTAGCCTCCCCCAGCCTCTGGAAATGCTTTGTTGGGCACAGATGTGCCCAATTCTGCATAAGCCAGTCTACACCGGTTCAGGGACCCCTTAGCCCCTGCTCTGGCGCGAAACTGGACAAAGGAAAGGGGAGTGACCACTCCCCTGACCTGCATCTCCCCTGGGAGGTGTCCAGAGCTCCTCCAGTGTGCTCCAGACCTCTGCCATCTTGGAAACAGAGGTGCTGCTGGCACACTGGACTGCTCTGAGTGGCCAGTGCCACCAGGTGACGTCAGAGACTCCTTCTGATAGGCTCCTTCAGGTGTTAGTAGCCTATCCTCTCTCCTAGGTAGCCAAACCCTCTTTTCTGGCTATTTAGGGTCTCTGTCTCTGGGGAAACTTCAGATAACGAATGCAAGAGCTCATCCGAGTTCCTCTGCATCTCTCTCTTCACCTTCTGATAAGGAATCGACTGCTGACCGCGCTGGAAGCCTGCAAACCTGCAACATAGTAGCAAAGACGACTACTGCAACTCTGTAACGCTGATCCTGCCGCCTTCTCGACTGTTTTCCTGCTTGTGCATGCTGTGGGGGTAGTCTGCCTCCTCTCTGCACCAGAAGCTCCGAAGAAATCTCCCGTGGGTCGACGGAATCTTCCCCCTGCAACCGCAGGCACCAAAAAGCTGCATTACCGGTCCCTTGGGTCTCCTCTCAGCACGACGAGCGAGGTCCCTCGAATCCAGCGACTCTGTCCAAGTGACCCCTTGCACCTTGCAAGATGCCCAGTTATCCCTTATTAGTGTATAGGGTGTCTAGCAGCTTAGGCTGATAGATAATGGTAGCTTAGCAGAGCAGCTTAGGCTGAACTAGGAGACGTGTGAAGCTACTACAGTACCACTTAGTGTCATATGCACAATATCATAAGAAAACACAATACACAGTTATACTAAAAATAAAGGTACTTTGTTTTTATGACAATATGCCAAAGTATCTTAGAGTGTACCCTCAGTGAGAGGATAGGAAATATACACAAGATATATATACACAATAGCAAAAATATGCAGTATAGTCTTAGAAAACAGTGCAAACAATGTATAGTTACAATAGGATGCAATGGGGAAACATAGGGATAGGGGCAACACAAACCATATACTCAAAAAGTGGAATGCGAACCACGAATGGACCCCAAACCTATGTGACCTTGTAGAGGGTCGCTGAGACTATTAGAAAATAGTGAGAGTTAGCAAAATAACCCTCCCCAAGACCCTGAAAAGTGAGTGCAAAGTGCACTAAAGTTCCCCTAAGGACAAAATCGTCGTGTTAGAGGAATAATGCAGGAAAGACACAAACCAGCAATGCAACAACTGTGGATTTCCAATCTAGGGTACCTGTGGAACAAGGGGACCAAGTCCAAAAGTCACAAGCAAGTCGGAGATGGGCAGATGCCCAGGAAATGCCAGCTGCGGGTGCAAAGAAGCTTCTACTGGACAGAAGAAGCTGAGGTTTCTGCAGGAACGAAAAGGTCTAGAGACTTCCCCTTTGGTGGACGGATCCCGCTCGCCGTGGAGAGTCGTGCAAAAGTGTTTTCCCGCCAAAATATCGCCAACAAGCCTTGCTAGCTGCAAATCGTGCGTTTGGTGTTTTTGGACGCTGCTGGGGCCCAGGAGGGACCAGGAGGTCGCAAATTGAACCTGAAGAGAGAGGGGACGTCGAGCAAGAAAAAGAGCCCTCACTAAAGCAGGTAGCTCCCGGAGAAGTGCCAGAAACAGGCACTACGAAGATGCGTGAAACAGTGCTCGCCGAAGTTGCACAAAGGAGTCCCACGTCGCCGGAGACCAACTTAGAAAGTCGTGCAATGCAGGTTAGAGTGCCGTGGACCCAGGCTTGGCTGTGCACAAAGGATTTCCGCCGGAAGTGCACGGGGGCCGGAGTAGCTGCAAAGTCGCGGTTCCCAGCAATGCAGCCCAGCGAGGTGAGGCAAGGACTTACCTCCACCAAACTTGGGCTGAAGAGTCACTGGACTGTGCGGGTCACTTGGACAGAGTCGCTGGATTCGAGGGACCTCGCTCGTCGTGCTAAGAGGAGACCCAAGGGACCTGTAATGCAGCTTTTTGGTGCCTGCGGTTGCAGGGGGAAGATTCCGTCGACCCACGGGAGATTTCTTCGGAGCTTCTGGTGCAGAGAGGAGGCAGGCTACCCCCACAGCATGCACAAGCAGGAAAACAGTTGAGAAGGCGGCAGGATCAGCGTTACAGAGTTGCAGTAGTCGTCTTTGCTACTATGTTGCAGGTTTGCAGGCTTCCAGCGCGGTCAGCGGTCGTTTCCTTATCAGAAGGTGAAGAGAGAGATGCAGAGGAACTCGGCTGAGCTCATGCATTCGTTATCTGAAGTTTCCCCAGAGACAGAGACCCTAAATAGCCAGAAAAGAGGGTTTGGCTACATAGGAGAGAGGATAGGCTACTAACACCTGAAGGAGCCTATCAGCAGGAGTCTCTGACGTCACCTGGTGGCACTGGCCACTCAGAGCAGTCCAGTGTGCCAGCAGCACCTCTGTTTCCAAGATGGCAGAGGTCTGAGCACACTGGAGGAGCTCTGGACACCTCCCAGGGGAGGTGCAGGTCAGGGGAGTGGTCACTCCCCTTTCCTTTGTCCAGTTTCGCGCCAGAGCAGGGGCTAAGGGGTCCCTGAACCGGTGTAGACTGGCTTATGCAGAATTGAGCACCTCTGTGCCCAACAAAGCATTTCCAGAGGCTGGGGGAGGCTACTCCTCCCCTGCCTTCACACCATTTTCCAAAGGGAGAGGGTGTCACACCCTCTCTCAGAGGAAGTTATTTGTTCTGCCATCCTGGGCCAGGCCTGGCTGGACCCCAGGAGGGCAGCTGCCTGTCTGAGGGGTTGGCAGCAGCAGCAGCTGCAGTGAAACCCCAGGAAGGGCAGTTTGGCAGTACCAGGGTCTGTGCTACAGACCACTGGGATCATGGGATTGTGCCAACTATGCCAGGATGGCATAGAGGGGGCAATTCCATGATCATAGACATGTTACATGGCCATATTCGGAGTTACCATTGTGAAGCTACATATAGGTAGTGACCTAAATGTAGTGCACGCGTGTAATGGTGTCCCCGCACTCACAAAGTTCAAGGAATTGGCTCTGAACAATGTGGGGGCACCTTGGCTAGTGCCAGGGTGCCCACACACTAAGTAACTTTGCACCTAACCTTTACCAGGTAAAGGTTAGACATATAGGTGACTTATAAGTTACTTAAGTGCAGTGTAAAATGGCTGTGAAATAACGTGGACGTTATTTCACTCAGGCTGCAGTGGCAGGCCTGTGTAAGAATTGTCAGAGCTCCCTATGGGTGGCAAAAGAAATGTTGCAGCCCATAGGGATCTCCTGGAACCCCAATACCCTGGGTACCTCAGTACCATATACTAGGGAATTATAAGGGTGTTCCAGTAAGCCAATGTAAATTGGTAAAAATGGTCACTAGCCTGTTAGTGACAATTTGGAAAGAAATGAGAGAGCATAACCACTGAGGTTCTGATTAGCAGAGCCTCAGTGAGACAGTTAGTCACTACACAGGTAACACATTCAGGCACACTTATGAGCACTGGGGCCCTGGGTTACCAGGGTCCCAGTGACACATACAACTAAAACAACATATATACAGTGAAAAATGGGGGTAACATGCCAGGCAAGATGGTACTTTCCAACACAACCCCCCCCCCCAAACGAAGGACAATAAGACTAGCCATGACCTGATGAGTCTTCATTGTCTAAGTGGAAATATCTGGAGAGTCCATCTGCATTGGAGTGGCTACTGCCAGGTCTATGTTCCACTGTATAGTCCATTCCCTGTAGGGATATGGACCACCTCAACAATTTAGGATTTTCACCTTTCATTTGTTTTAGCCAAAGTAGAGGTTTGTGGTCTGTCTGAACAATGAAGTGAGTGCCAAACAGGTATGGCCTCAACTTCTTCAGAGCCCAGACCACAGCAAAGGCCTCCCTCTCAATGGCAGACCAACGCTTTTCTCTAGGGGTCAACCTCCTACTAATAAAAGCAACAGGTTGATCCTGGCCCTCAGAATTAAGTTGTGATAGGACTGCCCCTACTCCTAATTCAGATGCATCAGTTTGGACATAGAATTTTTTAGAGTAACAAGGGCTTTTCAGGACAGGTGCAGAGCACATGGCCTGCTTCAGCTCCTCAAAAGCTTTCTGACAGTTTGCTGTCCATAATACCTTTTTAGGCATTTTCTTGGATGTGAGGTCATTAAGAGGGGCTGCAATGGAGCCATAGTTCTTAATGAACCTCCTGTAATACCCAGTGAGGCCTAGGAAGGCTCTCACCTGAGTCTGAGTGGTAGGGGGAACCCAATCAATAATTGTTTGGATTTTCCCCTGAAGTGGTGCAATCTGTTCCCCACCAACAAGGTGTCCCAGATAAACCACCTTACCCTGCCCTATCTGGCACTTTGAAGCCTTGATAGTGAGGCCTGCCTTTTGCAGGGCCTCCAAAACTTTCCATAGGTGGACCAGGTGATCATCCCAGCTGGAGCTAAAGACAGCTATATCGTCCAAATATGCTGCACTGAAAGCTTCCAGCCCTTGCAGGACTGTGTTCACCAACCTCTGAAAAGTGGCAGGTGCATTTTTCAAACCAAAAGGCATTACAGTAAACTGGTAATGTCCTCCAATGGTAGAAAATGCAGTCTTAGGTTTAGCATCTTCTGATAATTTGATCTGCCAATACCCTGCAGTCAAATCAAAAGTGCTTAGATACTTGGCAGATGCCAGTGTATCTATGAGCTCATCTGCCCTGGGTATAGGGTGAGCATCAGTTTTGGTTACCAAGTTGAGACCTCTATAGTCTACACAAAACCGCATTTCCTTCTTTCCATCTTTAGAATTGGGTTTTGGTACCAGTACCACAGGAGAAGCCCATGGACTGTCAGAGTGCTCAACCACTCCTAGTTCCAACATTTTCTGAACTTCTTGCTTTATGCAGTCCCTGACATGGTCAGGCTGCCTATAGATCTTACTTTTGACAGGTAAACTGTCTCCAGTATCTATAGTGTGCTCACACCAAGAAGTGGTGCCAGGCACAGTAGAGAAGAGTTCTGAAAATTGATCTAGGAGATTTATGCAATTATCTTTCTGCTCAGCAGTAAGACAATCAGCCAAAACTACACCTTCCACAAGAGCATCTTGTTCTGTGGAAGAGAAGAGATCAGGTAGAGGATCACTGTCTTCTTCCTGTCCCTCATCAGTTGCCATGAGCAGGGTGAGATCAGCCCTGTCATAGTAGGGTTTCAGGCGGTTGACATGGAGCACCCTAAGGGGACTCCTGGCAGTGCCTAAGTCAACCAAGTAGGTGACTTCACCCTTCTTTTCAACAATTGTGTGGGGTCCACTCCATTTATCTTGGAGTGCTCTTGGGGCCACAGGCTCCAAGACCCACACTTTCTGCCCTGGTTGGTACTGAACCAAAACAGCCTTCTGATCATGCCATTGCTTCTGGAGCTCTTGGCTGGCCTGAAGGTTTTTACTGGCCTTTTTCATGTACTCAGCCATCCTTGATCTGAGGCCAAGTACATAATCCACAATATCCTGCTTAGGAGCTTTTAAAGGTTGTTCCCAACCCTCCTTTACAAGTGTGAGTGGACCCCTAACAGGGTGTCCAAAAAGAAGTTCAAAGGGGCTGAAGCCCACTCCTTTCTGGGGTACCTCCCTGTAGGCAAAAAGGAGGCATGGTAGAAGGATATCCCATCTCCTGCGGAGTTTTTCAGGGAGACCCATAATCATGCCTTTGAGAGTTTTATTAAATCTCTCCACCAGTCCATTTGTTTGTGGATGATAGGGTGTTGTGAACTTGTACGTTACACCACACTCCTTCCACATGGCCTTTAAGTATGCAGACATGAAATTGCTTCCTCTGTCTGATACCACTTCCTTTGGGAAGCCCACCCTGGAAAATATTCCCAGGAGGGCCTTTGCCACTGCAGGTGCTGTAGTGGTCCTTAAAGGAATAGCTTCAGGATATCTTGTGGCATGGTCCACTACCACTAAGATAAACCTATTGCCTGAAGCAGTAGGAGGGTCAAGGGGGCCAACTATGTCAACCCGTACCCTTTCAAAGGGAACCCCAACCACAGGCAGTGGGATAAGGGGTGCCTTTGGGGTGCCACCTGTCTTGCCACTGGCTTGACAGGTTTCACAGGACTTACAAAATTCCTTTGTGTCCTCAGACATCCTAGGCCAATGAAACAGGGGAACAAGCCTGTCCCAAGTTTTCATTTGTCCTAGATGCCCAGCTAAGGGAATGTCATGTGCCAGTGTTAGGAGGAACTTTCTGTACTCCTGAGGAATCACTAATCTCCTGGCAGCTCCAGGTTTAGGATCCCTATGCTCAGTGTACAAGAGGTTGTCCTCCCAGTAAACTCTGTGAGAGTCACTGACAACCCCATTAGCCTGTTTGACAGCTTGCTGTCTGAGACCCTCTAATGTGGGACAGGTTTGCTGTGCCACACTCAGCTCTTCTCTGGCAGGCCCCCCTTCACCCAAAAGCTCAGCAGTGTCTGCTTCCAGCTCCTCTGGTGTAGGTTCTGCACAGGGAGGGAATTCTTCTTCCTCAGAAGTTGAATCCACTGTAGAGGGAGGGATAGTAGGAAGTGGTTTGCTTCTACTAGCCCTAGCTTTAGGGAGCACTTGGTCCATTGTTCCAGGATCCAAGCTTCCCTGTCCTTTTTGCTTTTTGGCCTGAGCCCTTGTTAAAGCAAAAATATGCCCTGGGATGCCCAGCATTGCTGCATGGGCCTCCAACTCCACATCTGACCAAGCTGATGTCTCCAAATCATTCCCTAATAGACAGTCTACAGGTAAATCTGAAGCTACCACAACTTTCTTTGGATCAGTCCCCCCCCCCCAGTTGAGATTTACAACAGCCATGGGGTGGCTTTGTGTTATGTTGTGAGCATCGGTTACTTGGTACTGGTGTCCAAGTATGTGTTGTTCAGGGTGCACCAGTTTCTCAATCACCATTGTGACACTGGCACCTGTGTCCCTGTAGGCCTGGACCTCAACACCATTTATTAGGGTTAGTTGCTTGTACTTCTCCAAGTTATGGGGGCAAGCAACCAAAGTGGCTAAATCAATAGCCCCTTCAGAGACTAAAGTAGCCTCTGTGGTCTCCCTAATCTGACCAACCCCAACTAAATTACCAAAAGTGAGCCCAGCTACTCCCTTGGATTGGCTATTAGTAGGTTTGCTCCCACCACCACTGCTATTAGTAGGGACACTAGGTGTAGCAGTAGGGGTTGTAGTGGTAGGAGCTGTGGTGCCTTTCTTTGGACAACTGGGATCTGTTGTCCAATGGCCTTTTATTTTACATAAATAGCACCATGGTTTCTTTTCCTTGTTCTGATTAAAGGAGGATTTGGACCCACCACCCCCACCAGAGTGTTTTTGTGGGCCTGATGAAGACTCATTTTTAGATTTGTCCCCACCCTTGTCAGAAGACTTACCATCCTTCTTTTTGTTGCCATCTTTGTCACCCCCTGTATGAACTTTTCTGTTCACTCTTGTTCTGACCCATTTGTCAGCCTTCTTTCCCAATTCTTGGGGAGAGGTCAGATCAGAGTCCACCAAGTACTGGTGCAACAAATCAGACACACAATTATTAAGAATATGCTCTCTCAGGATTAAGTTATACAGGCTGTCATAATCAGTAACTTTACTGCCATGTAACCACCCCTCCAAGGCCTTCACTGCCTGGTCAATGAAATCAACCCAGTCTTGTGAAGACTCCTTTTTGGTCTCTCTGAACTTTATCCTGTACTGTTCAGTGGTTAAGCCATAACCATCCAGGAGTGCATTCTTAAGAACTTGGAAATTATTAGCATCATTTTCTTTCACAGTAAGGAGCCTATCCCTACCTTTTCCACTAAATGATAGCCATAGGATAGCAGCCTTTGAGGGACATCCTGTACAACACAGGCCCTCTCAAGTGCAGCAAACCACTTGTTAATGTCATCCCCCTCCTTATAAGGGGGAACTATCTTGTGCAGATTCCTGGAATCATGCTCTTTTGCAGGATGACTATGGGGAATACTGCTGCTGCCACCATGGGTATCTAAACCCAACTTCTGTCTTTCCTTCTCTAATTCAAAAGACTGTCTAGCCAAATCCAGCTGTTGCTTTTTACGCTTCAGTCTGGTTTGTTCCACCCTCAACTTATTGAGTTCCCTCTCTAACATTCTGTCATCAGGGTTGGTGGGAGGGACATTTCTAGAAACAGAGCTATGATGGGAATGAACAGAAGGAGACCTGTCCCTTACAGAAGCCAACTTAACAGCTTGGTTTACAGAAACATTACTACCAGTATGGTGAGAATAAATGCTTTTGCTATGATGTGAGACAACACTATTTATTTGGTGTGGCTCATCATCATTACCATCTATGCTAGATTGTCTAGTAATGGGCAGGCTAGGAAGTTTCTTTCCTGAATCTTTTCCTGGGGGAGTCCCTGAATCAGATTGGGAACTATTAGGTACTTTTTCAACAGATGGGGCACCTATGGCCTTATCCTGTTCTCTAAGCATGTTAAGTAACAGTTCCAAGGAAGGATTCTTCCCTACACTCAAAGCTCTCTCTATTCAGAGACTCCTTGCTCTTTTCCAGCTAAGGTTGTCATATGCAAGTTTGGACAGATCAACACTTTGGCCTGTGCCAGACATTTTTTAGAGAGAATTAAAGTGATAGAAAAAGAGAAAAAAGTTTTCAGAACTTTTTGGAAAGACAGAAAAAAACTTTTTAAACTTTTAAGAACTTTTTGAAAGTTTAGAAGTACTTTTCAGCACTTTAGAAAAGAGTGAAAAGAGGAAATGCAAAACTTTTTGGCTATGTGTATATACACTGACCTTGTTTTGTATATTTTTCTCTTATGAAAAGTACAATGACAAGAGTGGTAAGTAGTCTCAAGCACTTATCCCACCACTGCACAACCAATGTAGGTGGCTGGACTGGCTTGTAGTGAGTACCAAGGGGTACTTGCACCTTGCACCAGGCCCAGTTATCCCTTATTAGTGTATAGGGTGTCTAGCAGCTTAGGCTGATAGATAATGGTAGCTTAGCAGAGCAGCTTAGGCTGAACTAGGAGACGTGTGAAGCTACTACAGTACCACTTAGTGTCATATGCACAATATCATAAGAAAACACAATACACAGTTATACTAAAAATAAAGGTACTTTATTTTTATGACAATATGCCAAAGTATCTTAGAGTGTACCCTCAGTGAGAGGATAGGAAATATACACAAGATATATATACACAATAGCAAAAATATGCAGTATAGTCTTAGAAAACAGTGCAAACAATGTATAGTTACAATAGGATGCAATGGGGAAACATAGGGATAGGGGCAACACAAACCATATACTCCAAAAGTGGAATGCGAACCACGAATGGACCCCAAACCTATGTGACCTTGTAGAGGGTCGCTGGGACTATTAGAAAATAGTGAGAGTTAGCAAAATAACCCTCCCCAAGACCCTGAAAAGTGAGTGCAAAGTGCACTAAAGTTCCCCTAAGGACAAAATCGTCGTGTTAGAGGAATAATGCAGGAAAGACACAAACCAGCAATGCAACAACTGTGGATTTCCAATCAAGGGTACCTGTGGAACAAGGGGACCAAGTCCAAAAGTCACAAGCAAGTCGGAGATGGGCAGATGCCCAGGAAATGCCAGCTGCGGGTGCAAAGAAGCTTCTACTGGACAGAAGAAGCTGAGGTTTCTGCAGGAACGAAAAGGGCTAGAGACTTCCCCTTTGGAGAAAAGATCCCTCTCGTCGTGGAGAGTCGTGCAGAAGTGTTTTTCCGCCGAAAGAACGCCAACAAGCCTTGCTAGCTGCAAATCGTGCGTTTGGTGTTTTTGGACGCTGCTGGGGCCCAGGAGGGACCAGGAGGTCGCAAATTGAACCTGAAGAGAGAGGGGACGTCGAGCAAGACAAAGAGCCCTCAATGAAGCAGGTAGCACCCGGAGAAGTGCCAGAAAAAGGCACTACAAGGATGCGTGAAACGGTGCTCGCCGAAGTTGCACAAAGGAGTCCCACGTCGCCGGAGACCAACTTAGAAAGTCGTGCAATGCAGGTTAGAGTGCCGTGGACCCAGGCTTGGCTGTGCACAAAGGATTTCCGCCGGAAGTGCACAGGGGCCGGAGTAGCTGCAAAGTCGCGGTTCCCAGCAATGCAGCCCAGCGAGGTAAGGCAAGGACTTACCTCCACCAAACTTGGGCTGAAGAGTCACTGGACTGTGGGGGTCACTTGGACAGAGTCGCTGGATTCGAGGGACCTCGCTCGTCGTGCTGAGAGGAGACCCAAGGGACCGGTAATGCAGCTTTTTGGTGCCTGCGGTTGCAGGGGGAAGATTCCGTCGACCCACGGGAGATTTCTTCGGAGCTTCTGGTGCAGAGAGGAGGCAGGCTACCCCCACAGCATGCACAAGCAGGAAAACAGTCGAGAAGGCGGCAGGATCAGCGTTACAGAGTTGCAGTAGTCGTCTTTGCTACTATGTTGCAGGTTTGCAGGCTTCCAGCGCGGTCAGCGGTCGTTTCCTTATCAGAAGGTGAAGAGAGAGATGCAGAGGAACTCGGCTGAGCTCATGCATTCGTTATCTGAAGTTTCCCCAGAGACAGAGACCCTAAATAGCCAGAAAAGAGGGTTTGGCTACCTAGGAGAGAGGATAGGCTACTAACACCTGAAGGAGCCTATCAGCAGGAGTCTCTGACGTCACCTGGTGGCACTGGCCACTCAGAGCAGTCCAGTGTGCCAGCAGCACCTCTGTTTCCAAGATGGCAGAGGTCTGGAGCACACTGGAGGAGCTCTGGACACCTCCCAGGGGAGGTGCAGGTCAGGGGAGTGGTCACTCCCCTTTCCTTTGTCCAGTTTCGCGCCAGAGCAGGGGCTAAGGGGTCCCTGAACCGGTGTAGACTGGCTTATGCAGAATTGGGCACCTCTGTGCCCAACAAAGCATTTCCAGAGGCTGGGGGAGGCTACTCCTCCCCTGCCTTCACACCATTTTCCAAAGGGAGAGGGTGTCACACCCTCTCTCAGAGGAAGTTCTTTGTTCTGCCATCCTGGGCCAGGCCTGGCTGGACCCCAGGAGGGCAGCTGCCTGTCTGAGGGGTTGGCAGCAGCAGCAGCTGCAGTGAAACCCCAGGAAGGGCAGTTTGGCAGTACCAGGGTCTGTGCTACAGACCACTGGGATCATGGGATTGTGCCAACTATGCCAGGATGGCATAGAGGGGGCAATTCCATGATCATAGACATGTTACATGGCCATATTTGGAGTTACCATTGTGAAGCTACATATAGGTAGTGACCTATATGTAGTGCACGCGTGTAATGGTGTCCCCGCACTCACAAAGTTCAGGGAATTGGCTCTGAACAATGTGGGGGCACCTTGGCTAGTGCCAGGGTGCCCACACACTAAGTAACTTTGCACCTAACCTTTACCAGGTAAAGGTTAGACATATAGGTGACTTATAAGTTACCTAAGTGCAGTGTAAAATGGCTGTGAAATAACGTGGACGTTATTTCACTCAGGCTGCAGTGGCAGGCCTGTGTAAGAATTGTCAGAGCTCCCTATGGGTGGCAAAAGAAATGCTGCAGCCCATAGGGATCTCCTGGAACCCCAATACCCTGGGTACCTCAGTACCATATACTAGGGAATTATAAGGGTGTTCCAGTAAGCAAATGTAAATTGGTAAAAATGGTCACTAGCCTGTTAGTGACAATTTGGAAAGAAATGAGAGAGCATAACCACTGAGGTTCTGATTAGCAGAGCCTCAGTGAGACAGTTAGTCACTACACAGGTAACACATTCAGGCACACTTATAAGCACTGGGGCCCTGGGTTACCAGGGTCCCAGTAACACATACAACTAAAACAACATATATACAGTGAAAAATGGGGGTAACATGCCAGGCAAGATGGTACTTTCCTACACTTAGGCACTGCAAGGAGTCCCCTTAGGGTACTCCATGTAAACCGCCTGAAACCCTACTATGACAGGGCTGATCTCACCCTGCTCATGGCAACTGATGAGGGACAGGAAGAAGACAGTGATCCTCTACCTGATCTCTTCTCTTCCACAGATCAAGATGCTCTTGTGGAAGGTGTAGTTTTGGCTGATTGTCTTACTGCTGAGCAGAAAGACCATTGCATAAATCTCTTAGATCAATTCTCTGAACTCTTCTCTACTGTGCCAGGTACCACTTCTTGGTGTGAGCACACTATAGATACTGGAGACAGTTTACCTGTCAAAAGTAAGATCTATAGGCAGCCTGACCATGTCAGGGACTGCATAAAGCAAGAGGTCCAGAAAATGTTAGAACTAGGAGTGGTTGAGCACTCTGACAGTCCATGGGCTTCTCCTGTGGTACTGGTACCAAAACCCCATTCCAAAGATGGAAAGAAGGAAATGCGGTTTTGTGTAGACTATAGAGGTCTCAACTTGGTAACCAAAACTGATGCTCACCCTATACCCAGGGCAGATGAGCTCATAGATACACTGGCATCTGCCAAGTATCTAAGCACTTTTGATTTGACTGCAGGGTATTGCCAGATCAAATTGTCAGAAGATGCTAAACCTAAGACTGCATTTTCTACCATTGGAGGACATTACCAGTTTACTGTAATGCCTTTTGGTTTGAAAAATGCACCTGCCACTTTTCAGAGGTTGGTGAACACAGTCCTGCAAGGGCTGGAAGCTTTCAGTGCAGCATATTTGGACGATATAGCTGTCTTTAGCTCCAGCTGGGATGATCACCTGGTCCACCTATGGAAAGTTTTGGAGGCCCTGCAAAAGGCAGGCCTCATTATCAAGGCTTCAAAGTGCCAGATAGGGCAGGGTAAGGTGGTTTATCTGTGACACCTTGTTGGTGGGGAACAGATTGCACCACTTCAGGGGAAAATCCAAACTATTATTGATTGGGTTCCCCCTACCACTCAGACTCAGGTGAGAGCCTTCCTAGGCCTCACTGGGTATTACAGGAGGTTCATTAAGAACTATGGCTCCATTGCAGCCCCTCTTAATGACCTCACATCCAAGAAAATGCCTAAAAAGGTATTATGGACAGCAAACTGTCAGAAAGCTTTTGAGGAGCTGAAGCAGGCCATGTGCTCTGCACCTGTCCTGAAAAGCCCTTGTTACTCTAAAAAATTCTATGTCCAAACTGATGCATCTGAATTAGGAGTAGGGGCAGTCCTATCACAACTTAATTCTGAGGGCCAGGATCAACCTGTTGCTTTTATTAGTAGGAGGTTGACCCCTAGAGAAAAGCGTTGGTCTGCCATAGAGAGGGAGGCCTTTGCTGTGGTCTGGGCACTGAAGAAGTTGAGGCCATACCTGTTTGGCACTCACTTCATTGTTCAGACAGACCACAAACCTCTACTTTGGCTAAAACAAATGAAAGGTGAAAATCCTAAATTGTTGAGGTGGTCCATATCCCTACAGGGAATGGACTATACAGTGGAACATAGACCTGGGAGTAGCCACTCCAATGCAGATGGACTCTCCAGATATTTCCACTTAGACAATGAAGACTCATCAGGTCATGGCTAGTCTTATTGTCCTTCGTTTGGGGGGGGGGTTGTGTAGGAAAGTACCATCTTGCCTGGCATGTTACCCCCATTTTTCACTGTATATATGTTGTTTTAGTTGTATGTGTCACTGGGACCCTGGTAACCCAGGGCCCCAGTGCTCATAAGTATGCCTGAATGTGTTACCTGTGTAGTGACTAACTGTCTCACTGAGGCTCTACTAATCAGAACCTCAGTGGTTATGCTCTCTCATTTCTTTCCAAATTGTCACTAACAGGCTAGTGACCATTTTTACCAATTTACATTGGCTTACTGGAACACCCTTATAATTCCCTAGTATATGGTACTGAGGTACCCAGGGTATTGGGGTTCCAGGAGATCCCTATGGGCTGCAGCATTTCTTTTGCCACCCATAAGGAGCTCTGACAATTCTTACACAGGCCTGCCACTGCAGCCTGAGTGAAATAACGTCCACGTTATTTCACAGCCATTTTACACTGCACTTAAGTAACTTATAAGTCACCTATATGTCTAACCTTTACCTGGTAAAGGTTAGGTGCAAAGTTACCTAGTGTGAGGTGCCCCCACATTGTTCAGAGCCAATTCCCTGAACTTTGTGAGTGCGGGGACACCATTACACGCGTGCACTACATATAGGTCACTACCTATATGTAGCTTCACAATGGTAACTCCGAATATGGCCATGTAACATGTCTAAGATCATGGAATTGCCCCCTCTATGCCATCCTGGCATTGTTGGTACAATTCCATGATCCCAGTGGTCTGTAGCACAGACCCTGGTACTGCCAAACTGCCCTTCCTGGGGTTTCAGTGCAGCTGCTGCTGCTGCCAACCCCTCAGACAGGCAGCTGCCCTCCTGGGGTCCAGCCAGGCCTGGCCCAGGATGGCAGAACAAAGAACTTCCTCTGAGAGAGGGTGTGACACCCTCTCCCTTTGGAAAATGGTGTGAAGGCAGGGGAGGAGTAGCCTCCCCCAGCCTCTGGAAATGCTTTGTTGGGCACAGATGTGCCCAATTCTGCATAAGCCAGTCTACACCGGTTCAGGGACCCCTTAGCCCCTGCTCTGGCGCGAAACTGGACAAAGGAAAGGGGAGTGACCACTCCCCTGACCTGCACCTCCCCTGGGAGGTGTCCAGAGCTCCTCCAGTGTGCTCCAGACCTCTGCCATCTTGGAAACAGAGGTGCTGCTGGCACACTGGACTGCTCTGAGTGGCCAGTGCCACCAGGTGACGTCAGAGACTCCTTCTGATAGGCTCCTTCAGGTGTTAGTAGCCTATCCTCTCTCCTAGGTAGCCAAACCCTCTTTTCTGGCTATTTAGGGTCTCTGTCTCTGGGGAAACTTCAGATAACGAATGCAAGAGCTCATCCGAGTTCCTCTGCATCTCTCTCTTCACCTTCTGATAAGGAATCGACTGCTGACCGCGCTGGAAGCCTGCAAACCTGCAACATAGTAGCAAAGACGACTACTGCAACTCTGTAACGCTGATCCTGCCGCCTTCTCGACTGTTTTCCTGCTTGTGCATGCTGTGGGGGTAGTCTGCCTCCTCTCTGCACCAGAAGCTCCGAAGAAATCTCCCGTGGGTCGACGGAATCTTCCCCCTGCAACCGCAGGCACCAAAAAGCTGCATTACCAGTCCCTTGGGTCTCCTCTCAGCACGACGAGCGAGGTCCCTCGAATCTAGCGACTCTGTCCTAGTGACCCCCACAGTCCAGTGACTCTTCAGTCCAAGTTTGGTGGAGGTAAGTCCTTGCCTCACCTCGCTGGGCTGCATTGCTGGGAACCGCGACTTTGCAGCTACTCCGGCCCCTGTGCACTTCCGGCGGAAATCCTTTGTGCACAGCCGAGCCTGGGTCCACGGCACTCTAACCTGCATTGCACGACTTTCTAAGTTGGTCTCCGGCGACGTGGGACTCCTTTGTGCAACTTCGGCGAGCACCATTTCACGCATCTTTTAGTGCCTGTTTCTGGCCCTTCTCCGGGTGCTACCGGCTTCAGAGAGGGCTCCTTGTCTTGCTCGACGTCTCCTCTTTCTACTGGTCCAATTTGCGACCTTCTGGTCCCTCCTGGGCTTCAGCAGCGTCCAAAAACGCTAACAGCACGATTTGCAGCTAGCAAGGCTTGTTAGCGTTCTTTCGGCAGGAAAGCACTTCTGCACGACTCTCCACGGCGAGTGGGATCCGTCCACCAAAGGGGAAGTCTCTAGCCCTTTTCGTTCCTGCAGAAACCTCAGCTTCTTCTGTCCAGTAGAAGCTTCTTTGCACCCGCAGCTGGCATTTCCTGGGCATCTGCCCATCTCCGACTTGCTTGTGACTTTTGGACTTGGTCCCCTTGTTCCACAGGTACCCTAGATTGGAAATCCACAGTTGTTGCATTGCTGGTTTGTGTCTTTCCTGCATTATTCCTCTAACACGACTTCTTTGTCCTTAGGGGAACTTTAGTGCACTTTGCAGGGTCTTGGGGAGGGTTATTTTTCTAACTCTCACTATTTTCTAATAGTCCCAGCGACCCTCTACAAGGTCACATAGGTTTGGGGTCCATTCGTGGTTCGCATTCCACTTTTGGAGTATATGGTTTGTGTTGCCCCTATCCCTATGTTTCCCCATTGCATCCTATTGTAACTATACATTGTTTGCACTGTTTTCTAAGACTATACTGCATATTTTTGCTATTGTGTATATATATCTTGTGTATATTTCCTATCCTCTCACTGAGGGTACACTCTAAGATACTTTGGCATATTGTCATAAAAATAAAGTACCTTTATGTTTAGTATAACTGTGTATTGTGTTTTCTTATGATATTGTGCATATGACACTAAGTGGTACTGTAGTAGCTTCACACGTCTCCTAGTTCAGCCTAAGCTGCTCTGCTAAGCTACCATTATCTATCAGCCTAAGCTGCTAGACACCCTATACACTAATAAGGGATAACTGGGCCTGGTGCAAGGTGCAAGTACCCCTTGGTACTCACTACAAGCCAGTCCAGCCTCCTACACCAGGGGCAAGAGGGCAGACAGGAGATTCATAGCACAGACAAGCTGTGTCCACAGGTGACATAAGGCGTGAGTGTCCACACACGAGGCTTGAAGACTGCGACAGGAGTCATGAGGGTAGAGACATGAGTCAAGAGGGTAGGGACAGAAGCCTGAGGGCAAAGACAGGAGACCTGAGGACATCGACAGGAGACCTGAGGACATCGACGGGAGGCCTGAGGACACAGACAGGGGGCATGAGGACACAGGGGGCATGGAACACAGACAGGAGGCAAGATTGCACAGTCAGGAGGCATGAGGGCAAAGACAGGAAACATGAACACAGACAGGAAGCATGAGGAGACAGACAGGAGGCAAGACCACACAGTCAGGAGGCAGGAACACCCAGACAGGAGGCAGGAACACCCAGACAGGAGGCAGGAACACACAGACAATGGGCAGGAACAAAGAGACAGGAGGCAAGGACACACGGACAGTAGGCAGGAACACACAGACAGTAGGCAGGAACACAGAGTCAGGAGGAAAGGACACACAGACAGTAGGCAGAAACACACATACAGTAGGCAGGAACACACAGACATGAGGCAAGGACACACAGGCAGTAGAGGCAGGATCACACAGACAGGAGGCAAAGACACACAGACAGTAGGCAAGAACACAGGCAGGAGGCATCAGGACACAGATAGGAGGCATGAAGGCACAGACAGGAGGCAGGAACACACAGACAGTAGACAAGGACACACAGACAGTGGGAAGGAACACACATGCAGGAACACACAGGCAGGAACACATGAGGACACAGTCAGGAGGCAAGGACACAGTCAGGAGGCAAGGACACAGAAAGTAGGCAGGAACACAGACAGTAGGAACAGTAGGAAGTAACACAGACAGGAGGCAAAAAACACACACAGCCAGTAGAGGCAGGAACAGACAGACAGACAGGAGGTAAGGACACCACAGGCAGGAGGCAGGGGATACAGTCAGGAGGCGTGAACACACAGAAAGGAGGCAAGGACACACAGACAGGAGGAAGGAACACACAAACAAGAGGCAGGGACACACAAAAAATAGGCAAGAACACCCAGGCAGAAAGCATGAGGACACAAGTCAGGAGGCATGAAGGCACGGACAGAAACAGGAACACACAGACAGAAGGCATGGGAACACAGTTGGGAGGAAAGTACATACAGATCGGAGGCAAGTACACACAGGAGGCATAAGGCAGACAGCATGCATGAGATCGCAGTCTGGTGTTAGAAAGGAGCAGACAGGAGAGTGCACAAAGCATGCTCATAAAGAGGACAAAGTTAAAAGGGAGGAAGCCAGACAAGAGTTTACCTGGTACCATCGAACTGGAGGCAATAATGTGAAAAAAAAGAAAAAACTAGAGGGCAGGCGCAGACCAAGGATCTGAAACAATATTTCTGTTTCTCTCAGGGCCTCACAAACCCTGCTCAGGAATGAGCTAAAGACACACCTCTTTAAAAAGCTCTACATCACAATGCAGTAAATGTTCAGTTCTCTGGGAACCCTGTGTCCCTCCAATCAGTCATTGACACTGCATGGGGCTCCGCAGTGGATAGGGTAGTGTAGGAGGCTGGACTGGCTTGTAGTGAGTACCAAGGGGTACTTGCACCTTGCACCAGGCCCAGTTATCCCTTAGTAGTGTATAGGGTGTCTAGCAGCTGAGGCTGATAGATAATGGTAGCTTAGCAGAGCAGCTTAGGCTGAACTAGGAGACGTGTGAAGCTACTACAGTACCACTTAGTGTCATATGCACAATATCATAAGAAAACACAATACACAGTTATACTAAAAATAAAGGTACTTTATTTTTATGACAATATGCCAAAGTATCTTAGAGTGTACCCTCAGTGAGAGGATAGGAAATATACACAAGATATATATACACAATAGCAAAAATATGCAGTATAGTCTTAGAAAACAGTGCAAACAATGTATAGTTACAATAGGATGCAATGGGGAAACATAGGGATAGGGGCAACACAAACCATATAATCCAGAAGTGGAATGCGAACCACGAATGGACCCCAAACCTATGTGACCTTGTAGAGGGTCGCTGGGACTATTAGAAAATAGTGAGAGTTAGCAAAATAACCCTCCCCAAGACCCTGAAAAGTGAGTGCAAAGTGCACTAAAGTTCCCCTAAGGACAAAAGAGTCGTGTTAGAGGAATAATGCAGGAAAGACACAAACCAGCAATGCAACAACTGTGGATTTCCAATTTAGGGTACCTGTGGAACAAGGGGACCAAGTCCAAAAGTCACAAGCAAGTCGGAGATGGGCAGGTGCCCAGGAAATGCCAGCTGCGGGTGCAAAGAAGCTTCGACTGGACAGAAGAAGCTGAGATTTCTGCAGGAACGAAAAGGGCTAGAGACTTCCCCTTTGGTGGACGGATCCCTCTCACCTTGGAGAGTCGTGCAGAAGTGCTTTCCCGCCGGAAGGACCCCAACAAGCCTTGCTACACGCAAATCGTGCGTTTGGCGTTTTTGGACGCTGCTGGGGCCCAGGAGGGACCAGGAGGTCGCAAATTGGACCTACAGAGAGAGGGAACGTAGAGCAAGACAAAGAGCCCTAACTGAAGCAAGTAGCACCCAGAGAAGTGCCAGAAACAGGCACTACGAGGATGCGTGAATCAGTGCTCGCCGAAGTTGCACAAAGGAGTCCCACGTCGCCGGAGACCAACTTAGAAAGTCGTGCAATGCAGGTTAGAGTGCCGTGGACCCAGGCTTGGCTGTGCATGAAGGATTTCCGCCGGAAGTGCACAGGGGCCGGAGTAGCTGCAAAGTCGCGGTTCCCAGCAATGCAGCCCAGCGAGGTGAGGCAAGGACTTACCTCCACCAAACTTGGGCTGAAGAGTCACTGGACTGTGGGGGTCACTTGGACAGCATCGCTGGATTCGAGGGACCTCGCTCGTCGTGCTGAGAGGAGACCCAAGGGACCGGAAATGCAGCTTTTTGGTGCCTGCGGTTGCAGGGGGAAGATTCCGTCGACCCACGGGAGATTTCTTCGGAGCTTCTGGTGCAGAGAGGAGGCAGGCTACCCCCACAGCATGCACAAGCAGGAAAACAGTCGAGAAGGCGGCAGGATCAGCGTTACAGAGTTGCAGTAGTCGTCTTTGCTACTATGTTGCAGGTTTGCAGGCTTCCAGCGCGGTCAGCGGTCGTTTCCTTATCAGAAGGTGAAGAGAGAGATGCAGAGGAACTCGGCTGAGCTCATGCATTCGTTATCTAAAGTTTCCCCAGAGACAGAGACCCTAAATAGCCAGAAAAGAGGGTTTGGCTACCTAGGAGAGAGGAAAGGCTACTAACACCTGAAGGAGCCTATCAGCAGGAGTCTCTGACGTCACCTGGTGGCACTGGCCACTCAGAGCAGTCCAGTGTGCCAGCAGCACCTCTGTTTCCAAGATGGCAGAGGTCTGGAGCACACTGGAGGAGCTCTGGACACCTCCCAGGGGAGGTGCAGGTCAGGGGAGTGGTCACTCCCCTTTCCTTTGTCCAGTTTCGCGCCAGAGCAGGGGCTAAGGGGTCCCTGAACCGGTGTAGACTGGCTTATGCAGAATTGGGCACATCTGTGCCCAACAAAGCATTTCCAGAGGCTGGGGGAGGCTACTCCTCCCCTGCCTTCACACCATTTTCCAAAGGGAGAGGGTGTCACACCCTCTCTCAGAGGAAGTTCTTTGTTCTGCCATCCTGGGCCAGGCCTGGCTGGACCCCAGGAGGGCAGCTGCCTGTCTGAGGGGTTGGCAGCAGCAGCAGCTGCAGTGAAACCCCAGGAAGGGCAGTTTGGCAGTACCAGGGTCTGTGCTACAGACCACTGGGATCATGGGATTGTGCCAACTATGCCAGGATGGCATAGAGGGGGCAATTCCATGATCATAGACATGTTACATGGCCATATTCGGAGTTACCATGGTGAAGCTACATATAGATAGTGACCTATATGTAGTGCACGCGTGTAATGGTGTCCCCGCACTCACAAAGTTCAGTGAATTGGCTCTGAACAATGTGGGGGCACCTTGGCTAGTGCCAGGGTGCCCTCACACTAAGTAACTTTGCACCTAACCTTTACCAGGTAAAGGTTAGACATATAGGTGACTTATAAGTTACTTAAGTGCAGTGTAAAATGGCTGTGAAATAACGTGGACGTTCTTTCACTCAGGCTGCAGTGGCAGGCCTGTGTAAGAATTGTCAGAGCTCCCTATGGGTGGCAAAAAGAAATGCTGCAGCCCATAGGGATCTCCTGGAACCCCAATACCCTGGGTACCTCAGTACCATATACTAGGGAATTATAAGGGTGTTCCAGTAAGCCAATGTAAATTGGTAAAATTGGTCACTAGCCTGTTAGTGACAATTTGAAAGTAATGAGAGAGCATAACCACTGAGGTTCTGGTTAGCAGAGCCTCAGTGAGACAGTTAGGCACCACACAGGGAACATATACATGCACACCTATGAGCACTGGGGCCCTGTGTGACAGGGTCCCAGTGACACATACATATAGGCCACAACCTTATGAGCACTGGGGTCCTGACTAGCAGGATCCCAGTGACACATAACAAACATACTGAAAACATAGTGTTTTCACTATGAGCACTGAGGCCTGGCTATCAGGATCCCAGTGAGACAGTGAAAACAGTGACAAACACCCTGACATACACTCACAAACAGGCCAAAAGTGGGGGTAACAAGGCTAGAAAGAGGCTACCTTCTCACACAACCCCCCCCCAAACGAAGGACAATAAGGCTAACCTTGGCCAGTTGAGACTTTATTGTCTAAGTGGTGATAAGTAGAGAGTAGCTCTGCAATACACTGGTTACTCCCTTTATCATCCACTATATGGTTACTTCCCTGTGGGGATGTAAACCACCCTGTTTGAAGTTTTTTAGCTAAGCAACAATGTGAAGATGTATTTTCAGAGTTTCTATCAGTAAGTTTTAGTTTAGAGCAGTGGGAATTGTCCACTGAAACACCCTATACACTAATAAGGGATAACTGGGCCTGGTGCAAGGTGCAAGTACCCCTTGGTACTCACTACAAGCCAGTCCAGCCTCCTACATTGGAAGCAGCGACGGGATCTCGCTCGTCGTGCTGAGAGGAGACCCAAGGGACCGGAAATGCAGCTTTTTGGTGCCTGCGGTTGCAGGGGGAAGATTCCGTCGACCCACGGGAGATTTCTTCGGAGCTTCTGGTGCAGAGAGGAGGCAGGCTACCCCCACAGCATGCACAAGCAGGAAAACAGTCGAGAAGGCGGCAGGATCGGCGTTACAGAGTTGCAGTAGTCGTCTTTGCTACTATGTTGCAGGTTTGCAGGCTTCCAGAGCGGTCAGCGGTCGTTTCCTTATCAGAAGGTGAAGAGAGAGATGCAGAGGAACTCGGCTGAGCTAATGCATTCGTTATCTAAAGTTTCCCCAGAGACAGAGACCCTAAATAGCCAGAAAAGAGGGTTTGGCTACCTAGGAGAGAGGAAAGGCTACTAACACCTGAAGGAGCTTATCAGCAGGAGTCTCTGACGTCACCTGGTGGCACTGGCCACTCAGAGCAGTCCAGTGTGCCAGCAGCACCTCTGTTTCCAAGATGGCAGAGGTCTGGAGCACACTGGAGGAGCTCTGGACACCTCCCAGGGGAGGTGCAGGTCAGGGGAGTGGTCACTCCCCTTTCCTTTGTCCAGTTTCGCGCCAGAGCAGGGGCTAAGGGGTCCCTGAACCGGTGTAGACTGGCTTATGCAGAATTGGGCACATCTGTGCCCAACAAAGCATTTCCAGAGGCTGGGGGAGGCTACTCCTCCCCTGCCTTCACACCATTTTCCAAAGGGAGAGGGTGTCACACCCTCTCTCAGAGGAAGTTCTTTGTTCTGCCATCCTGGGCCAGGCCTGGCTGGACCCCAGGAGGGCAGCTGCCTGTCTGAGGGGTTGGCAGCAGCAGCAGCTGCAGTGAAACCCCAGGAAGGGCAGTTTGGCAGTACCAGGGTCTGTGCTACAGACCACTGGGATCATGGGATTGTGCCAACTATGCCAGGATGGCATAGAGGGGGCAATTCCATGATCATAGACATGTTACATGGCCATATTCGGAGTTACCATGGTGAAGCTACATATAGATAGTGACCTATATGTAGTGCACGCGTGTAATGGTGTCCCCGCACTCACAAAGTTCAGTGAATTGGCTCTGAACAATGTGGGGGCACCTTGGCTAGTGCCAGGGTGCCCACACACTAAGTAACTTTGCACCTAACCTTTACCAGGTAAAGGTTAGACATATAGGTGACTTATAAGTTACTTAAGTGCAGTGTAAAATGGCTGTGAAATAACGTGGACGTTATTTCACTCAGGCTGCAGTGGCAGGCCTGTGTAAGAATTGTCAGAGCTCCCTATGGGTGGCAAAAAGAAATGCTGCAGCCCATAGGGATCTCCTGGAACCCCAATACCCTGGGTACCTCAGTACCATATACTAGGGAATTATAAGGGTGTTCCAGTAAGCCAATGTAAATTGGTAAAATTGGTCACTAGCCTGTTAGTGACAATTTGAAAGTAATGAGAGAGCATAACCACTGAGGTTCTGGTTAGCAGAGCCTCAGTGAGACAGTTAGGCACCACACAGGGAACATATACATGCACACCTATGAGCACTGGGGCCCTGTGTGACAGGGTCCCAGTGACACATACATATAGGCCACAACCTTATGAGCACTGGGGTCCTGACTAGCAGGATCCCAGTGACACATAACAAACATACTGAAAACATAGTGTTTTCACTATGAGCACTGAGGCCTGGCTATCAGGATCCCAGTGAGACAGTGAAAACAGTGACAAACACCCTGACATACACTCACAAACAGGCCAAAAGTGGGGGTAACAAGGCTAGAAAGAGGCTACCTTCTCACACAACCCCCCCCCAAACGAAGGACAATAAGGCTAACCTTGGCCAGTTGAGACTTTATTGTCTAAGTGGTGATAAGTAGAGAGTAGCTCTGCAATAGACTGGTTACTCCCTTTATCATCCACTATATGGTTACTTCCCTGTGGGGATGTAAACCACCCTGTTTGAAGTTTTTTAGCTAAGCAACAATGTGAAGATGTATTTTCAGAGTTTCTATCAGTAAGTTTTAGTTTAGAGCAGTGGGAATTGTCCACTGAAACACCCTATACACTAATAAAGGATAACTGGGCCTGGTGCAAGGTGCAAGTACCCCTTGGTACTCACTACAAGCCAGTCCAGCCTCCTACATTGGAAGCAGCGACGGGATCTCGCTCGTCGTGCTGAGAGGAGACCCAAGGGACCGGAAATGCAGCTTTTTGGTGCCTGCGGTTGCAGGGGGAAGATTCCGTCGACCCACGGGAGATTTCTTCGGAGCTTCTGGTGCAGAGAGGAGGCAGGCTACCCCCACAGCATGCACAAGCAGGAAAACAGTCGAGAAGGTGGCAGGATCAGCGTTACAGAGTTGCAGTAGTCGTCTTTGCTACTATGTTGCAGGTTTGCAGGCTTCCAGCGCGGTCAGCGGTCGTTTCCTTATCAGAAGGTGAAGAGAGAGATGCAGAGGAACTCGGCTGAGCTAATGCATTCGTTATCTAAAGTTTCCCCAGAGACAGAGACCCTAAATAGCCAGAAAAGAGGGTTTGGCTACCTAGGAGAGAGGAAAGGCTACTAACACCTGAAGGAGCCTATCAGCAGGAGTCTCTGACGTCACCTGGTGGCACTGGCCACTCAGAGCAGTCCAGTGTGCCAGCAGCACCTCTGTTTCCAAGATGGCAGAGGTCTGGAGCACACTGGAGGAGCTCTGGACACCTCCCAGGGGAGGTGCAGGTCAGGGGAGTGGTCACTCCCCTTTCCTTTGTCCAGTTTCGCGCCAGAGCAGGGGCTAAGGGGTCCCTGAACCGGTGTAGACTGGCTTATGCAGAATTGGGCACATCTGTGCCCAACAAAGCATTTCCAGAGACTGGGGGAGGCTACTCCTCCCCTGCCTTCACACCATTTTCCAAAGGGAGAGGGTGTCACACCCTCTCTCAGAGGAAGTTCTTTGTTCTGCCATCCTGGGCCAGGCCTGGCTGGACCCCAGGAGGGCAGCTGCCTGTCTGAGGGGTTGGCAGCAGCAGCAGCTGCAGTGAAACCCCAGGAAGGGCAGTTTGGCAGTACCAGGGTCTGTGCTACAGACCACTGGGATCATGGGATTGTGCCAACTATGCCAGGATGGCATAGAGGGGGCAATTCCATGATCATAGACATGTTACATGGCCATATTCGGAGTTACCATGGTGAAGCTACATATAGGTAGTGACCTATATGTAGTGCACGCGTGTAATGGTGTCCCCGCACTCACAAAGTTCAGTGAATTGGCTCTGAACAATGTGGGGGCACCTTGGCTAGTGCCAGGGTGCCCACACACTAAGTAACTTTGCACCTAACCTTTACCAGGTAAAAGTTAGACATATAGGTGACTTATAAGTTACTTAAGTGCAGTGTAAAATGGCTGTGAAATAACGTGGACGTTATTTCACTCAGGCTGCAGTGGCAGGCCTGTGTAAGAATTGTCAGAGCTCCCTATGGGTGGCAAAAAGAAATGCTGCAGCCGATAGGGATCTCCTGGAACCCCAATACCCTGGGTACCTCAGTACCATATACTAGGGAATTATAAGGGTGTTCCAGTAAGCCAATGTAAATTGGTAAAATTGGTCACTAGCCTGTTAGTGACAATTTGAAAGTAATGAGAGAGCATAACCACTGAGGTTCTGGTTAGCAGAGCCTCAGTGAGACAGTTAGGCACCACACAGGGAACATATACATGCACACCTATGAGCACTGGGGCCCTGTGTGACAGGGTCCCAGTGACACATACATATAGGCCACAACCTTATGAGCACTGGGGTCCTGACTAGCAGGATCCCAGTGACACATAACAAACATACTGAAAACATAGTGTTTTCACTATGAGCACTGAGGCCTGGCTATCAGGATCCCAGTGAGACAGTGAAAACAGTGACAAACACCCTGACATACACTCACAAACAGGCCAAAAGTGGGGGTAACAAGGCTAGAAAGAGGCTACCTTCTCACAGGTAGGATTTCACACATGATTCTAACACCTTCATCGGCTTCATCCCAATTATTTTCAGGGAGAAAAATGGAAGCACTCCAGAGGCCGGGCTTTCATCTCCCCACCCACCAAAAAAAGTTACATAATGGGGAGCCGTGGCCAACAGCCAATAGGTCAAGGGAGCCATGGTTTGAAAAAGTTTGGGAACCACTGCTGTAGACTGTCTACTAGGAAATGATTTGGAGACATCAGCTTGGTCAGATGTGGAGTTGGAGGCCCATGCAGCAATGCTGGGCATCCCAGGGCATATTTTTGCTTTAACCAGGGCTCAGGCCAAAAAGCAAAAAGGACAGGGTGACTTGGATCCTGGAACAATGGACCAAGTGCTCCCTAAAGCTAGGGCTAGTAGAAGTAAAGCACTACCTACTATCCCTCCCTCTACAGAGGATTCTACTTCTGAGTAAGAAGAATTTCCACCCTGTGCAGAACCTACACCAGAGGAGCTGGAAGCAGACACTGCTGAGCTTTTAGGTGAAGGGGGGCCTGCCAGGGAGGAGCTGAGTGTGGCACAGCAGACCTGTCCCACACTAGAAGGTCTAAGACAGCAAGCTGTCAAACAAGCAAATGGGGATGTCAGTGACTCTCACAGAGTTTACTGGCAGGACAACCTCTTGTACACTGAAGCAAGGGATCCAAAACCTGGAGCTGCCAGGAGATTGGTGATTCCTCAGGAGTACAGAAAGTTCCTCCTAACTCTTGCTCACGACATTCCCTTAGCTGGACATTTGGGGCAAATGAAAACTTGGGACAGGCTTGTTCCCTTGTTTTATTGGCCTAGAATGTCTGAGGACACAAAAGATTTTTGTAAGTCCTGTGAAACCTGTCAAGCCAGTGGCAAGACAGGTGGCACCCCAAAGGCACCCCTTATTCCACTGCCTGTGGTTGGGGTTCCCTTTGAAAGGGTAGGGGTTGACATAGTTGTCCCCCTTGACCCTCCTACTGCTTCAGGCAATAGGTTTATCTTGGTGGTAGTGGACCATGCCACCAGATATCCTGAGGGCCACTACAGCTCCTGCAGTGGCAAAGGCCCTCCTGGGAATCTTTTCCAGGGTGGGCTTCCCAAAAGAGGTGGTATCAGACAGGGGAAGCAATTTCATGTCTGCTTACTTAAAGGCCATGTGGAAGGAGTGTGGGGTGACATACAAGTTCACCACACCCTATCATCCACAAACAAATGGACTGGTGGAGAGATTTAACAAAACTCTCAAAGGCATGATTATGGGACTCCCTGAAAAACTCCGCAGGAGATGGGATATCCTTTTACCATGCCTCCTTTTTACTTACAGGGAGGTACCCCAGAAAGGAGTGGGCTTCAGCCCCTTTGAACTTCTTTTTGGACACCCTGTGAGAGGTCCCCTAACACTTGTTAAGGAGGGTTGGGTACAACCTTTAAAAGCTCCAAAGCAAGACATAGTGGACTATGTACTTGGCCTCAGATCAAGGATGGCTGAGTACATGAAAAAGGCCAGTAAAAACCTTCAGGCCAGCCAAGAGCTCCAGAAGCAATGGCATGATCAGAAGGTTGTTTTGGTTCAGTACCAACCAGGGCAGAAAGTGTGGGTCTTGGAGCCTGTGGCCCCAAGAGCACTCCAAGATAAATGGAGTGGACCCCACACAATTGTTGAGAAAAAGGGTGAAGTCACCTACTTAGTTGACTTAGGCACTGCCAGGAGTCCCCTTAGGGTGCTCCATGTCAATCGCCTGAAACCCTACTATGACAAGGCTGATCTCACCCTGCTCATGGCAAGTGATGAGGGACAGGAAGAAGACAGTGATCCTCTCCCTGATGTCTTCTCTTCCACAGAACAAGATGCTCTAGTGGAAGGTGTTGTACTGGCAGATTGTCTTACTGCTGAGCAGAAAGACCACTGCATAAATCTCCTGGGTCAGTTTTCTGAACTCTTCTCTACTATGCCAGGTACCACTTCTTGGTGTGAGCACACTATAGATACTGGAGACAGCTTGCCTGTCAAAAGTAAAATCTATAGGCAGCCTGACCATGTCAGAGACTGCATAAAGCAAGAGGTGCAGAAAATGTTAGAACTGGGAGTGGTTGAGCACTATGAAAGTCCATGGGCTTCTCCTGTGGTACTTGTACCAAAACCTCATTCCAAGGATGGAAAGAAGGAAATGCGGTTTTGTGTAGACTACAGAGGTCTCAACCAGGTAACCAAAACTGACGCTCAACCTATACCCAGGGCAGATGAGCTCATAGATACACTGGCATCTGCCAAGTATCTAAGCACTTTTGATTTGACTGCAGGGTATTGGCAGATCAAATTATCAGAAGATGCAAAAGCTAAAACTGCTTTTTCAACTATTGGAGGACATTACCAATTCACAGTAATGCCTTTCGGATTGAAAAATGCACCTGCCACTTTTCAGAGGTTGGTGAACACAGTCCTGCAAGGGCTGGAAGCTTTTAGTGCAGCATATCTGGACGATATAGCTGTCTTTAGCTCCAGCTGGGATGATCACCTGGTCCACCTATGGAAAGTTTTGGAGGCCCTGCAGAAGGCAGGCCTCACTATCAAGGCTTCAAAGTGCCAGATAGGGCAGGGGAAGGTGGTTTATCTGGGACACCTGGTTGGGTGGGAACAGATTGCACCACTTCAGGGGAAAATCCAAACAATTATTGATTGGGTTCCCCCTAGTACTCAGACTCAGGTGAGAGCCTTTTTAGGCCTCACTGGGTACTATAGGAGGTTCATAAAGAACTATGGCTCCATTGCAGCCCCTCTTAATGACCTCACTTCAAAGAAAATGCCTAAGAAGGTATTATGGACAGCAAACTGTCAGAAAGCTTTTGAGGAGCTGAAGCAGGCCATGTGCTCTGCACCTGTCCTGAAAAGCCCTTGTTACTCTAAAAAACTCTATGTCCAAACTGATGCATCTGAATTAGGAGTAGGGGCAGTCCTATCACAACTTAATTCTGAGGGCCAGGATCAACCTGTTGCTTTTATTAGTAGGAGGTTGACCCCTAGAGAAAAGCGTTGGTCTGCCATAGAGAGAAAGGCCTTTGCTGTGGTCTGGGCACTGAAGAAGTTGAGGCCATACCTGTTTGGCACTCACTTCATTGTTCAGACAGACCACAAACCTCTACTTTGGCTAAAACAAATGAAAGGTGAAAATCCTAAATTGTTGAGGTGGTCCATATCCCTACAGGGAATGGACTATACAGTGGAACATAGACCTGGGAGTACCCACTCCAATGCAGATGGACTCTCCAGATATTTCCACTTAGACAATAAAGACCCATCAGGTAATGACTAGTCTTATTGTCCTTCGTTTGGGGGGGGGAGGTTGTGTAGGAAAGTACCATCTTGCCTGGCATGTTACCCCCATTTTTCACTGTATATATGTTGTTTTAGTCGTATGTGTCACTGGGACCCTGCCAGCCAGGGCCCCAGTGCTCATAAGTGTGCCTGAATGTGTTACCTGTGTTATGACTGTCTCCCTGAGGCTCTGCTATCCAGAACCTCAGTGGTTATGCTCTCTCATTTCTTTCCAAATTGTCACTAACAGGCTAGTGACCAATTTTACCAATTCACATTGGCATACTGGAACACCCTTATAATTCCCTAGTATATGGTACTGAGGTACCCAGGGTATTGGGGTTCCAGGAGATCCCTATGGGCTGCAGCATTTCTTTTGCCACCCATAGGGAGCTCTGACAATTCTTACACAGGCCTGCCACTGCAGCCTGAGTGAAATAACGTCCACGTTAATTCACAGCCATTTACCACTGCACTTAAGGAACTTATAAGTCACCTATATGTCTAACCTTTACCTGGTAAAGGTTAGGTGCAAAGTTACTTAGTGTGTGGGCACCCTGGCACTAGCCAAGGTGCCCCCACGTTGTTCAGGGCAAATTCCCCGGACTTTGTGAGTGCGGGGACACCATTACACGTGTGCACTACATATAGGTCACTACCTATGTGTAGCTTCACAATGGTAACTCCGAATATGGCCATGTAACATATCTATGATCGTGGAATTGCCCCCTCTATGTCATCCTGGCATAGTTGGCACAATCCTATGATCCCACGGGTCTCTAGCACAGACCCGGGTACTGCCAAACTGCCTTTTCAGGGGTTTCACTGCAGCTGCTGCTGCTGCCAACCCCTCAGACAGGTTTCTGCCCTCCTGGGGTCCAGCCAGGCTTGGCCCAGGAAGGCAGAACAAAGGACTTCCTCAGAGAGAGGGTGTTACACCCTCTCCCTTTGGAAAAAGGTGTTACGGCAGGGGAGGAGTAGCCTCCCCCAGCCTCTGGAAATGCTTTCATGGGCACAGATGGTGCCCATTTCTGCATAAGCCAGTCCACACCGGTTCAGGGACCCCTCAGCCCTGCTCTGGTGCGAACTGGACAAAGGAAAGGGGAGTGACCACTCCCCTGACCTGCATCTCCCCTGGGAGGTGCCCAGAGCTCCTCCAGTGTGCTCCAGACCTCTGCCATCTTGGAAACAGAGGTGCTGCTGGCACACTGGACTGCTCTGAGTGGCCAGGGCCAGCAGGTGACATCAGAGACTCCTTCTGATAGGCTCCTTTAGGTGTTGCTAGCCTATCCTCTCTCCTAAGTAGCCAAACCCTCTTTTCTGGCTATTTAGGGTCTCTGCTTTGGGGAATTCCTTAGATAACGAATGCAAGAGCTCATCAGAGTTCCTCTGCATCTCTCTCTTCACCTTCTGCCAAGGAATCGACTGCTGACCGCGCTGGAAGCCTGCAAAACTGCAACAAAGTAGCAAAGACGACTACTGCAACTCTGTAACGCTGATCCTGCCGCCTTCTCAACTGTTTTCCTGGTGGTGCATGCTGTGGGGGTAGTCTGCCTCCTCTCTGCACTAGAAGCTCCGAAGAAATCTCCCGTGGGTTGACGGAATCGTCCCCCTGCAACCGCACGCACCAAAGAACTGCATCACCAGTCCCCTGGGTCTCCTCTCAGCATGACGAGCGAGGTCCCTTGAATCCAGCAACCCTGTCCAAGTGACTCACACAGTCCAGTGACTCTTCAGTCCAAGTTTGGTGGAGGTAAGTCCTTGCCTCCCCACACCAGACTGCATTGCTGGGAACCGCGACTTTTGCAGCTACTCCGGCCTCTGTGCACTTCCGGCGGAAATCCTTTGTGCACAGCCAAGCCTGGGTCCACGGCACTCTAACCTGCATTGCACGACTTTCTAAGTATTACTCTGGCGGCGTGGGACTCCTTTGTGCAACTTCGGGTGAGCACCGTTTCACTCCTCTTTGTAGTGCCTGTTCTGGCACTTCTGCGGGTGCTGCCTGCTTCTGAGAGGGCTCCTTGTCTTGCTCGTTGCCCCCTCTGTTTCCAGACGCAATTGACGACATCCTGGTTCCTCCTGGGCCACAGCAGCATCCAAAAACCCTAACTGCATGATTTGCAGCTAGCAAGGCTTGTTGGTGGTCTTTCTTCAGGAAAACACTTCTGCACAACTCTCCACGGCGTGGGGGATCCATCTCCCAAAGGGGAAGTCTCTAGCCCTTGTCGGTACTGCAGAATCCTCAGCTTCTACTGTCCAGTAGCAGCTTCTTTGCACCCACAGCTGGCATTTCCTGGGCATCTGCCACTCTCTGACTTGCTTGTGAATTTTGGACTTGGTCCCCTTGTTCCACAGGTACCCTCGACTGGAAAGCCATTGTTGTTGCATTGCTGGTTTGTGTCTTTCCTGCAGAATTCCCCTATCACGACTTCTATGTCCTTTGGGGAACTTTAGTGCATTTTACACTCACTTTTCAGAGTCTTGGGGTGGGCTATTTTTCTAATCCTCACTGTTTTCTTACAGTCCCAGTGACCCTCTACAAGGTCACATAGGTTTGGGGTCCATTCCACTTTTGGAGTATATGGTTTGTGTTGCCCCTATCCCTATGTTTCCCCATTGCATCCTATTGTAACTATACATTGTTTGCACTGTTTTCTAAGACTATACTGCATATTTTTGCTATTGTGTATATATATCTTGTGTATATTTCCTATCCTCTCACTGAGGGTACACTCTAAGATACTTTGGCATATTGTCATAAAAATAAAGTACCTTTATTTTTAGTATAACTGTGTATTGTGTTTTCTTATGATATTGTGCATATGACACTAAGTGGTACTGTAGTAGCTTCACACGTCTCCTAGTTCAGCCTAAGCTGCTCTGCTAAGCTACCATTATCTATCAGCCTAAGCTGCTAGACACCCTATACACTAATAAGGGATAACTGGGCCTGGTGCAAGGTGCAAGTACCCCTTGGTACTCACTACAAGCCAGTCCAGCCTCCTACATTGGTTGTGCAGTGGTGGGATAAGTGCTTGAGACTACTTACCACTCTTGTCATTGTACTTTTCATAAGAGAAAAATATACAAAACAAGGTCAGTGTATATACATATAGCCAAAAAGTTTTGCATTTCCTCTTTTCACTCTTTTCTAAGTGCTGAAAAGTACTTCTAAACTTTCAAAAAGTTCTTAAAAGTTTAAAAAGTTTTTTTCTGTCTTTCCAAAAAGTTCTGAAAACTTTTTTCTCTTTTTCTATCACTTTAACTCTCTCTAAAAATGTCTGGCACAGGCCAAAATGTTGATCTGTCCAAACTTGCATATGACAACCTTAGCTGGAAAAGAGCAAGGAGTCTCTGTATAGAGAGAGGTTTGAGTGTAGGGAAGAATCCTTCCTTGGAACTGTTACTTAACATGCTTAGAGAACAGGATAAGGCCATAGGTGCCTCATCTGTTGAAAAAGTAGCTAATAGTTCTCAATCTGATTCAGGGACTCCCCCAGGAAAAGATTCAGGAAAGAAACTTCCTAGCCTGCCCATTACTAGACAATCTAGCATAGATGGTAATGATGATGAGCCACACCATATAAATAGTGTTGTCTCACATCATAGCAAAAGCATTTATTCTCACCATACTGGTAGTAATGTTTCTGTAAACCAAGCTGTTAGGGTGGCTTCTGTAAGGGACAGGTCTCCTTCTGTTCATTCCCATCATAGCTCTGTTTCTAGGAATGTCCCTCCCACCAACCCTGATGACAGAATGTTAGAGAGGGAACTCAATAAGTTGAGGGTGGAACAAACCAGACTGAAGCTTAAAAAGCAACAGCTGGATTTGGATAGACAGTCTTTTGAATTAGAGAAGGAAAGACAGAAGTTGGGTTTAGATACCCATTGTGGCAGCAGCAGTATTCCCCATAGTCATCCTGCAAAAGAGCATGATTCCAGGAATCTGCACAAGATAGTTCCCCCTTATAAGGAGGGGGATGACATTAACAAGTGGTTTGCTGCACTTGAGAGGGCCTGTGTTGTACAGGATGTCCCTCAAAGGCAGTGGGCTGCTATCCTATGGCTATCATTTAGTGGAAAAGGTAGGGATAGGCTCCTTACTGTGAAAGAAAATGATGCTAATAATTTCCAAGTTCTTAAGAATGCACTCCTGGATGGTTATGGCTTAACCACTGAACAGTACAGGATAAAGTTCAGAGAGACCAAAAAGGAGTCTTCACAAGACTGGGTTGATTTCATTGACCATTCAGTGAAGGCCTTGGAGGGGTGGTTACATGGCAGTAAAGTTACTGATTATGAAAGCCTGTATAACACAATCCTGAGAGAGCATATACTTAATAATTGTGTGTCTGATTTGTTGCACCAGTACCTGGTAGACTCTGATCTGACCTCTCCCCAAGAATTGGGAAAGAAGGCAGACAAATGGGTCAGAACAAGGGTGAACAGAAAAGTTCATACAGGGGGTGACAAAGATGGCAATAAGAAGAAAGATGGTGAAAAATCTCAAGATAAGCATGGGGATAAGGGTAAAACCAAAGATCCCACTTCAAATCTTAAACACTCTTCAGAGGGTGGGGATAAAACTAATTCTTCCTCTTCTTCCCAACCTGCACACATTAAAAAGCCTTGGTGCTTTGTGTATAAAAACAGAGGCCATAGGCCAGGGGATAAGTCCTGTCCAGGTAAACCCCCTGAGCCTACCACCACTAATACATCAAGCTCTAGTGCCCCTAGCAGTAGTGGTACTAGTGGTGGGACTGCTGGCAACAGTCAAGTTAAGGGTGTAGTTGGGTTCACTTTTGGGTCCATAGTAGAAACTGGGGTAGTCAGTCCCAAGACAGTTTCTGTCACACCTAGTGGCATTGGCCTTGCCACACTGGCTGCTTGTCCCCTTACAATGGATAAGTACAGGCAGACAGTTTCAATAAATGGTGTTGAGGCCTTGGCCTACAGGGACACAGGTGCCAGTTTCACTTTGGTGACTGAAAACTTAGTGCACCCTGATCAACACATCATTGGACAACAGTATAAGATTATTGATGTCCATAACTCCACTAAGTTTCTTCCCTTAGCTATAATTCAGTTTAGTTGGGGTGGAGTTACTGGCCCTAAGCAGGTGGTGGTATCACCTAGCTTACCTGTAGACTGTCTCTTAGGTAATGACCTAGAGGCCTCAGGTTGGGCTGATGTAGAGTTTTATGCCCATGCAGCCATGCTGGGCATCCCTGAGGAATTGTTCCCTCTCATTTCTACTGAAATGAAAAAGCAAAAGAGAGAAGGCCTGAAAACTCAGGAACCCTCTCCATCAACAGGTAAAAAGGGTATCACAGTATCCCCTAACCACCCTACCATTCAGGATACCATTCCTGTGGTGGGAGAAACCTCTCCTGGGGTGGCACCTGTTCCAAGGGAATCATCAGTTGGCAAAACTGTACTCCCTGAGGTGGAAGTACCTCTCTGTGGGATAACTAACATTGGTGAGAAAAAGAGCACCATTTTAGTTAACATGGAGCATCCCTCCAACCCTCCCAGAGAAACTTTAGTGCAGAAACTCTGCACTGCCTCACAACACTTAGGACAGCATCCCTGCCCTAGTGTGGAGCTGATAGGACAGCATCCCTGCCCTGCTCCAACCCAAGAGAAACAGCATCCCTGTTCTCTCTTCCAGCCATATGGACAAAGTGTTTGCCCAGCTATGGCTTTTCTGAGACAGCATCCCTGTCTGGCATTTCCATCACTACAAATAGGTTCAGTGGACAATTCCCACTGCTCTAAACTAAAACTTACTGATAGAAACTCTGAAAATACATCTTCACATTGTTGCTTAGCTAAAAAACTTCAAACAGGGTGGTTTACATCCCCACAGGGAAGTAACCATATAGTGGATGATAAAGGGAGTAACCAGTCTATTGCAGAGCTACTCTCTACTTATCACCACTTAGACAATAAAGTCTCAACTGGCCAAGGTTAGCCTTATTGTCCTTCGTTTGGGGGGGGGGGGGTTGTGTGAGATAGTAGCCTCTTTCTAGCCTTGTTACCCCCACTTTTGGCCTGTTTGTGAGTGTATGTCAGGATGTTTGTCACTGTTTTCACTGTCTCACTGGGATCCTGATGGCTAGGCCCCAGTGCTCATAGTGAAAACACTATGTTTTCAGTATGTTTGTTATGTGTCACTGGGACCCTGCTAGTCAGGACCCCAGTGCTCATAAGGTTGTGGCCTATATGTATGTGTCACTGGGACCCTGTCACACAGGGCCCCAGTGCTCATAGGTGTGCATGTATGTGTTCCCTGTGTGGTGCCTAACTGTCTCACTGAGGCTCTGCTAACCAGAACCTCAGTGGTTATGCTCTCTCATTTCTTTCCAAATTGTCACTAACAGGCTAGTGACAATTTTAACCAATTTACATTGGCTTACTGGAACACCCTTATAATTCCCTAGTATATGGTACTGAGGTACCCAGGGTATTGGGGTTCCAGGAGATCCCTATGGGCTGCAGCATTTCTTTTGCCACCCATAGGGAGCTCTGACAATTCTTACACAGGCCTGCCACTGCAGCCTGAGTGAAATAACGTCCACGTTATTTCACAGCCATTTTACACTGCACTTAAGTAACTTATAAGTCACCTATATGTCTAACCTTTACCTGGTAAAGGTTAGGTGCAAAGTTACTTAGTGTGTGGGCACCCTGGCACTAGCCAAGGTGCCCCCACATTGTTCAGAGCCAATTCCCTGAACTTTGTGAGTGCGGGGACACCATTACATGCGTGCACTACATATAGGTCACTACCTATATGTAGCTTCACAATGGTAACTCCGAATATGGCCATGTAACATGTCTAAGATCATGGAATTGCCCCCTCTATGCCATCCTGGCATTGTTGGTACAATTCCATGATCCCAGTGGTCTGTAGCACAGACCCTGGTACTGCCAAACTGCCCTTCCTGGGGTTTCACTGCAGCTGCTGCTGCTGCCAACCCCTCAGACAGGCATCTGCCCTCCTGGGGTCCAGCCAGGCCTGGCCCAGGATGGCAGAACAAAGAACTTCCTCTGAGAGAGGGTGTGACACCCTCTCCCTTTGGAAAATGGTGTGAAGGCAGGGGAGGAGTAGCCTCCCCCAGCCTCTGGAAATGCTTTCTTGGGCACAGATGTGCCCAATTCTGCATAAGCCAGTCTACACCGGTTCAGGGACCCCTTAGCCCCTGCTCTGGCGTGAAACTGGACAAAGGAAAGGGGAGTGACCACTCCCCTGACCTGCACCTCCCCTGGGAGGTGTCCAGAGCTCCTCCAGTGTGCTCCAGACCTCTGCCATCTTGGAAACAGAGGTGCTGCTGGCACACTGGACTGCTCTGAGTGGCCAGTGCCACCAGGTGACGTCAGAGACTCCTTGTGATAGGCTCCTTCAGGTGTTGCTAGCCTATCCTCTCTCCTAGGTAGCCAAACCCTCTTTTCTGGCTATTTAGGGTCTCTGTCTCTGGGGAAACTTTAGATAACGAATGCAAGAGCTCATCCGAGTTCCTCTGCATCTCTCTCTTCACCTTCTGATAAGGAATCGACTGCTGACCGCGCTGGAAGCCTGCAAACCTGCAACATAGTAGCAAAGACGACTACTGCAACTCTGTAACGCTGATCCTGCCGCCTTCTCGACTGTTTTCCTGCTTGTGCATGCTGTGGGGGTAGCCTGCCTCCTCTCTGCACCAGAAGCTCCGAAGAAATCTCCCGTGGGTCGACGGAATCTTCCCCCTGCAACCGCAGGCACCAAAAAGCTGCATTACCGGTCCCTTGGGTCTCCTCTCAGCACGACGAGCGAGGTCCCTCGAATCCAGCGACTCTGTCCAAGTGACCCCCACAGTCCAGTGACTCTTCAGTCCAAGTTTGGTGGAGGTAAGTCCTTGCCTCACCTCGCTGGGCTGCATTGCTGGGAACCGCGACTTTGCAGCTACTCCGGCCCCTGTGCACTTCCGGCGGAAATCCTTTGTGCACAGCCAAGCCTGGTTCCACGGCACTCTAACCTGCATTGCATGACTTTCTAAGTTGGTCTCCGGCGACGTGGAACTCCTTTGTGCAACTTCGGCGAGCACTGTTTCACACATCCTTGTAGTGCCTGTTTCTGGCACTTCTCAGGGTGCTACCTGCTTTAGCGAGGGCTCTTTGTCTTGCTCGACGTCCCCTCTCTCTTCAGGTCCAATTTGCGACCTCCTGGTCCCTCCTGGGCCCCAGCAGCGTCCAAAAACGCCAAACGCACGATTTGCAGCTAGCAAGGCTTGTTGGCATTCTTTTGGCGGGAAAACACTTCTGCACGACTCTCCACGGCGCGCGAGATCCGTCCACCAAAGGGGAAGTCTCTAGCCCTTTTTGTTCCTGCAGAAACCTCAGCTTCTTCTGTCCAGTAGAAGCTTCTATGCACCCACAGCTGGCATTTCCTGGGCATCTGCCCATCTCCGACTTGCTTGTGACTTTTGGACTTGGTCTCCTTGTTCCACAGGTACCCTAGATTGGAAATCCACAGTTGTTGCATTGCTGGTTTGTGTCTTTCCTGCATTATTCCTCTAACATGACTACTTTGTCCTTAGGGGAACTTTAGTGCACTTTGCACTCACTTTTCAGGGTCTTGGGGAGGGTTATTTTGCTAACTCTCACTATTTTCTAATAGTCCCAGCGACCCTCTACAAGGTCACATAGGTTTGGGGTCCATTCGTGGTTCGCATTCCACTTTTGGAGTATATGGTTTGTGTTGCCCCTATCCCTATGTTTCCCCATTGCATCCTATTGTAACTATACATTGTTTGCACTGTTTTCTAAGACTATACTGCATATTTTTGCTATTGTGTATATATATCTTGTGTATATTTCCTATCCTCTCACTGAGGGTACACTCTAAGATACTTTGGCATATTGTCATAAAAATAAAGTACCTTTATTTTTAGTATAACTGTGTATTGTGTTTTCTTATGATATTGTGCATATGACACTAAGTGGTACTGTAGTAGCTTCACACGTCTCCTAGTTCAGCCTAAGCTGCTCTGCTAAGCTACCATTATCTATCAGCCTAAGCTGCTAGACACCCTATACACTAATAAGGGATAACTGGGCCTGGTGCAAGGTGCAAGTACCCCTTGGTACTCACTACAAGCCAGTCCAGCCTCCTACAGCTTCCATTTGTGATCAGCTAGGTGCTTCTGGATGAGTTTGTTTGACCTATCCTTTATAGATCCCGCCAGATGGTTCACAAGCAGAGAGATGTCCTGCCGACTATATCAGTTCCAGAGGTACAGGACCTCCTGGCAAGTGTCCCAGGACCATACTCTGCCCTGCTGTTGTCTGCCTTTGATAGACGTTAGCAAGGTCTTCAACACCAAGTGAATGTCGTGCCGCTTCAACATTCCTCTGATCTCCCACTCTCACATGACCTCTACAGTCCAACAGTGATGTGTCCGTCGCTGCCATCAGCTAGGTGTATGGCACGGAATTGAGCCTGTTGCTAGTTCAACTCTGGTCATCCAGCCACCACTGCATGTCTCTTGCAGTCTCCAATGAAGCCTGGTTGGAATTTCATAGATACCCTGTACTGAGCCCTCTGATACGTCATATCTCACTGCAGAGCCTGCATGTGCCATCTGATATAGTTGACAAGGAAGATGCAGGTGGCCACACGGCCAAGAAGTCTCAGAACAACTCTCCTGAGACACAGGACTGAGGCTGAAACATTGGGATCATAGTTTAAATGTTGTGGACCTGTTAAGCCGGAGGGGAAGGCTCAAAACGGCACTGTATGCAGGATTGCTCCGATGAATGGAAGTTGATGAGAGTGAGGTGTGACTTTGGCAAGTTGTTTGAGAACCCAAAGATGTTAGGAGGTTCACACATGTGGTGGTGGTCTATGGCTAATATGCTGCAACCGCCACCATCACTTTTGTGAACAACTAAGGGGTACTGGTGAGGGTAAAGGGGGACATGGAAAACTGAAAATGCTTCTGGTATACCTTGAACCACAAGTAACACCTGTGGGACTGCAGAACGGGAATGTGAAAATAGATGTCCTGCAAGACCAGTGCTGCCATCCAGTCTCCTGGATCTAGGGAAGATAGAACATGAGCCAATGTGAGCATCCTGAATTTTTCCTATTTGAAGAAGAAATTGAAAGGGTGAAGATCTAAAATAGGATGATGGAATAGGTGGAGTATCTTTTGCAGGAACCACCTCAAAAACAGAAGCAGGTCTGTGTCCTCGACTTCCACCTGAAGCGTCCCTTACTCATATTCTGATGTTATTTGTTAACATAGAGCTTGGCTTCAAGGTCCTTGATTGCCTTGGGGTTCTTCCAGGCACCTATCCCCGCAAGACTTGGAGTTGTGCAAGAACCTAGGGCACCAGAGACATACCTTGTGGAGTGTCTGTTACAGACATCGGTTGTGACAGTCTCTACAAGGTGGGGACATATTTCCGTGCACACTTCAGAAGAAGGTTTTCAAATAAAATTCACCAAAGATTAGAAAAAAGGTTTGGGAGCAAGCCCTGGGTCCAGGTCCGAAGACGCAGCAAGAAATGCACTGCTGTCAGCACGCACATATATGTGTCTTCAGGGTCACTCTCAGGGTGAAATAAAGTCAACATGGTACTGCACGACACCACCTGCTGGTATGCAAGAAAAATGCTGAGAAAAAATCTCCGGATTCTGTACAGTCTCTGGAGCACCGGCAGCCACTGCAAATGCCAAGGGGGGGGGGCAGGGATTATCGGGGGACAACAGAGACTGGGGGAACAAATAATAATTTAAAAAAAACACTTACCCTTCCAGATACCACCGTCTCCTGCTGCCTCGCTCCTCTATTGTTCTGGTGTCCCAGCATTCACTGGGACATCAGCACAGGCTCCCCAGAAATCCTGGCACTGCTCTCATGCTAAACGTAGCATAAGAGTAGCATCAGGATTGGTCTGAGCACCTTATACTGCCGCTCAGACATTGCCCTGGGGTCTGTGCAGTTTCTACAGCCCAGCTGTTCAACACAGCCGGGTTGGAGAAACCTATGTACGCATGTGTATTTGGCCGGCCTAAGACAGCCGGCTTAACACATGCGCATTTAATGCACTCCCTTCCTCCTCCCTCCCTCCTCCCATGGCCAAACCCCACCCCTCCCTTCACATGCAGGCTGAACCAGCAGCAGAAAAATGAAACGATAATGAAGTATTGTTCAATTTTTCTGCTGCTGACTCTTAGCCAGGGGGGAAATGCCCGGGGGGGAGGACCTGGCCTAGCAGTTCAGGCTGGACTGTTCCAATGGGGAGCAGGGTCAAGACTGATTTGCATATGACTGGGTCCGAACTGGGGTGACGTGGCGAGCAAAATAACAATGGATTAAACCCAGATCTGTGACTGGGGGTGAGTGTTTGAAAAGTTTCAACACACCGTCCATCATTTTATTTTGTTTTGTGATGTTGCTTTGTGCGCCCTAAGTGTCAGGGGTATGCCCAGACGTGGGTCTCTTGCTCGCTGTGCCACTGGATTCAAGCTAACCTGGCTGATGAAGGGTGATACCCTGAAACCGGTCCCAGGATTCTTGTTTCCTGTCCAGGGAGGACCTGGCCTAGCAGTTCGGGCTGGACTATTCCCATGGGGAACAGGGTCAAGACTGATTTGCATATGGCTGGGTGCGAACTGCGGTGACGTGGCGAGCAAAATAATGATGGATTTAACCCAGATCTGTGACTGGGGGTGAGTGTTTGAAAAGTTTCAACACACCGTCCATCATTTTATTTTGTTTTGTGATGTTGCTTTGTGCGCCCTAAGTGGCAGGGGTATGCCCAGACATGGGTCCCTTGCTCGCTGTGCCACTGGATTCAAGCTAACCTGGCTGATGAAGGGTGATACCCTGAAACCGGTCCCAGGATGCTTGTTTCCTGTCCAGGGAGGACCTGGCCTAGCAGTTCAGGCTGGACTATTCCCATGGGGAACAGGGTCAAGACTGATTTGCATTTGGCTGGGTCCGAACTGGGGTGATGTGGCGAGCAAAATAATGATGGATTAAACCCAGATCTGTGATCGGGGGGGAGTGTTTGAAAAGTTCCAACACTCCGTCCATCATTTTATTTTGTTTTGTGATGTTGCTTTGTGCGCCCTAAGTGGCAGGGGTATGCCTAGACGTGGGTCCCTTGCTCGCTGCGCCACTGGATTCAAGCTCGCCTGGCTGATGAAGGGTGATACCCTGAAACCGGTCCCAGGATGCTTGTTTCCTGTCCAGGGAGGACCTGGCCTATCAGTTCGGGCTGGACTGTTCCCATGAGGAACAGGGTCAAGACTGATTTGCATATGGCTGGGTCCGAACTTGGGTGAAGACCTTGGGTCCAATTTAAATAGCACTTTTGAGAAGCAAAATCATCAATTCTTGATGCAGCATGATCCAAAATTGTCTGAACAAAAACTGAAGGGAAGTGAGACAGGGTATTTAAAAAGTGGAGGGCAGAACATTGCTGAACAATCTGAAGTAACTTTTGGTCTGTGGATTCCAATGGCATAGATAACACTTTATTCAGTTCCCTATTAACTCCATGTAATTGATGAAAGGGAAACTAAAGGGGCTTAGTAGCAGTGGCGTTGGTCGAGGAAGTGGAGAACTGCAGTTGGTGTTGGTGATTTCTTGCTCTACCACTGCCCCTGTACCCACGAAAGGGCTGAACAGGTTTTGAGGGCTGCCTCTGACAACAGACAAGGCCTCTTAAATAACTTCTAATATTGTTGGTGGAATATCAGGTGGGGGAAAGCAACTCCAAAGAGCAAGCTGTGGTACTTTTGTGATTGAATCGTTCATTGGCTAAATTTGCATTTCCCTCGATCAATCAAGTCAATAAAAAAAGCATGTGAAGCTTAAACTTCCCTGGAAAACCCAGTGGCATGCACTCTTGAACTGGTACTGATGACAACACCAGTACCCATAGCCCATGTGAACAGCAGGTGCTGGCTCACATGTTGGGGGGGGGAGTGGCCGATGACAGGGACAGGGGAAACACAAATAAAAAAAAACTGTTCCAACGCCACCACCGATACCTGCCGCCTCACTCCTCTGCTCTCCTGGGTGTCTCAGCAGTCCCTGGGACACCACAGCGCAGGCTCCCCCACGCCATCCTGGAGTTGCTCTCATGCTATGACTAGCATGAGCGCAGTGTCAGTATTGGTCTCAGAAGCTTGGTCTGTCGCTCAGACAGTTCACTGTGGTCTGTGCAGTTTCTCCATCCCGGCTGTGCAACGCCGCCGGGTTGGAGAAACCTCAGTTTGCATGTCAGTTTGGCTCCCCTAAGACAGCCGGCCAAACTGACATGCACACTTAGTGCACCCCTCCCCTCTCCCTGACTCAGCCCCCGACCCCACCCCTGCACATGCTGGCTGAGCCAGCAGCTGAAAAATAAAACAATAATTAAATATTGTTTTATTTTTCAACTACTGGCTCTAAGACAGTGGGGCGACGCTCCTCCACCATTTCGGAGGAGCCGTCCCTGCAGGCAACAATCCATGGAATCCAGTTCCAGACCTCAAAATATATTTTGACGTGTCCTGGGTATCATGTTTTATGGGTGCAAATGAATCATTGAAGTCTTTAGGCAAAGCTGGCAAACTTGTTCGCCATGCCACAAAGAAGGTAGTGTACTGTCCCAAGAGACAAAGGGGGTTATTCTAACTTTGGAGGAGGTGTTAATCCGTCCCAAAAGTGACGGAAAAGTGACAGATTTACCACCAGCCGTATTACGAGTCCATTATATCCTATGGAACTCGTAATACTGCTGGTGGTATATCCGTCACTTTACCGTCACTTTTGGGACGGATTAACACTCCTCCAAAGTTAGAATAACCCCCAAAGTGCGTTTAAGGATCTTTTCCCCCATAGTGTATGTTTTTCGATTGTCAGATGGAGCAGACTGAAAAACTTTGGATTGACTTTGCATATTAAGGCTGTCTATGAAAAGTCGGATTATCAGGGGTAGGCCTATGGGGTACTTGAGTGACTCACTGACAGAGTTGAGCAAGGCTTGGAGCAGGTCAACATAAGACTTCCAGTTAAAGCTCCATTAAGTGGTCAAAACAGAGGGTATGGGCTGCAAGGATTCTGTCAGAAGATTGGCCTGAGTCTCCACCGAAAGCAAGTGCAAGTCTGGCACCTCTGCGGCTCTGTGAACCAGCACCACAAAAGAAACACTGTCTTCATTAAGGGCATCTAAGGATCAATTCATTTCCGTCTCCACTAAACTGTCTGTGCCAAAAAGGTCCGCTATCTTCCTGAAATGCTGTCAGCGAGGCAAGAGGACAGGAGGAGACTCATCCTCCTGCTGGGCCTGAGCTCTGTCGGTGGTATTGTGCATTAAAAGGTACGCTCTACCAGACGTTGGTTGCATATCAGCAGTGGAAGTCGGTGTGGAGTCTCTTACTGGCACCTCTAGAGCTGGGGGCAGTAATAATAAAGAAACAAAAGGGGCGGCCTGTAGCACAGCAGCAGAGGTTCCGTAGGCGCAGCTAGCTGATGCAGTATGCGGTTAGTCAATATAAGGGGAGGACCTGTGAGCAAAAGTCCGACTGGATGCCTCTGATCAACCGCAGCGTCTCGAGACACGAGAGTGATCCAGAATCCACGACACATTGGCTCCGGGACCATTGATGTTAAGTCGGCATTTTGGAGCACCAGCTGTAGGACCTCTCCCTGGAACAAGAGAGCTGAGGAAACAAAAAGACCCATTTAGATTTTTCTGTTTTCAGTTTGTCTCTCCACTTCGTCTTGGCTTGCTGTGGGATCTACCTAATTTCTTGTGTTTGCCAAAAAAGTGCTTAGCTTTCCACTCCATGATGGCCTTCAGGGAACATTTCTAGCAGTATTCAGTCAAATTTGGTGCTGAGGTGCCAGAGAGCAGCATTGTGGAGGTCTACTGTGACAGACATCTGAGTGCAACACGTGCAGCGTAGTTTAGATCCTGCTGTTCTTGGGGAGTTAAATTCCTGCATGCTAGCAACAAAAATTAAACTTTCAAACTCCAAAGAATGAGAAAATCCAAGAAACGAATTTGGGAACCAACATCAAAAAGCATGAACAAATATTGCAGACTATATCGTCATGTCTGGAGTGGGGCAGTCACACAGAGGCAAAAACCTGCTGACGTGCATGTGCTATTGAAAGAGTATCTGGTTCCAGTCTGGACCTTGAGGAGAAACAGAAAGTTGAAGAATCTACCGTTAGAATTATCCATCTTAAACATTAGATAAGTGTAGAAAGTTGGCTCTGTGTATACTATCTCAAAGTGAGAGATAGGCCCTCATTCTGACCTTGGCGGGCGGCGGAGGCCGCCCGCCAAAGTCCCGCCGTCAGGTTACCGTTCCGCGGTCGAAAGACCGCGGCGGTAATTCTGACTTTCCCGCTGGGCTGGCGGGCGGTCTCCTTCAGACCGCCAGCCAGCCCAGCGGGAAAGAGGCTTCCACGATGAAGCCGGCTCGGAATCGAGCCGGCGGAGTGGAAGCTGTGCGACGGGTGCAGTTGCACCCGTCGCGTATTTCACTGTCTGCGCAGCAGACAGTGAAATACATTTAGGGGACCTCTTACGGGGGCCCCTGCAATGCCCATGCCAGTGGCATGGGCACTGCAGGGGCCCCCAGGGGCCCGCGACCCCCCCTACCGCCATCCGGATCTCGGCGGTCCGACCGCCGGGATCTGGATGGCGGTAGGGGGGGTCAGAATCCCCGCGGCGGTGCAGCAAGCTGCGCCGCCGCGGAGGATTCAATGGGGCCGCGGTACACTGGCGGGACCCCGCCAGTGGTGCCGGTCCGACCGCGGCTTTACCGCCGCGGTCGGAATCCCCATTGAAGCACCGCCGGCTTGTCGGCGGTGCTCCCGCGGTCCTCCGCCCTGGCGGTCAAAGACCGCCAGGGTCAGAATGAGGGCCATAGTGTGCACAGAGTCCAAGGGTTCCCCTTAGAGGTTGATAGTAGCAAAATTTGATAATACTAATGCTCTATTTTGTGGTAGTGTGGTCCAGCAGTAGGCTTATCAGAGGGTAGTGTTAAGCATTTGTTATACACACACAGGCAATAAATGAGGAACACACACTCACAGACTAACTCCAGGCCAATAGTTTTTATATAGAAAAATATATTTTCTTAATTTATTTTAGAACCACAAGATTCAAGATTTGATGTAAGTACATAAAATGCAAGGTACTTCACACAGGTAAGTAGAGAACTTTGATTTAAAACAGTAGTACACACAGCTTTAGTTAAAATGGCAATAAGCTATTTTAAAAGTGGACACTGCAAAAATCAACAGTTCCTGGGGCGGTAAGTTTGGTTAAGTTTCTCAGGTAAGTAAAGCACTTACACAGTCAGTCTCCTGGGCATAGGCAGCCCACCGTTGGGGGTTCAAGGCAACCCCAAAGTCACTGCACCAGCAACACAGGGCCGTTCAAGTGCAGAGGTCAAAGGAGGGCCCAAAACCCACAGGTGCCTATGGAGAACAGGGGTGCTCTGGTTCCAGTCTGCTAGCAGGTAAGTACCTGCGTCCTCGGGGAGCAGACCAGGGTGTTGGGGTGTTTTGTAGAGCACTGTGGGGGACACAAACAAGCACATAAAACACATGCGGCACAGGGACGGCCGGGTGCAGTGTGCAAAGTAGGCGTCGAGTTTGCTATAGGAAGCAATGGAGGGACCCGGGGGTCACTTAGGCAATGCAGGCAGGGCACACGGGGGCTGCTCGGGCCAGCCACTGACTGGGCTAGGAAGAGGGCCACCTGCTGGTCACTCCTGCACTGGAAGGTGGTTCCTCTCGGTCCTGGGTGCTGCGGGTGCAGTGCTTGGTCCAGGCGTTAGGTTTCTTGTTACCAGGCAGTTGTGGTTAGGGAGAGCCTCTGGATCCTCTCTGCAGGCATCACTGTGGGGGTGCAGGAGGGTCATCTCAGGATACTCACGTCGTCCGTAGTCGCCTGGAAGTCCTCTCTGCGGTGTTTTTTTCTCTGGAGCTTGACCCGGGGGCATTGGGTGCAGAGTGAGAAGCCTCACGCTTCCGGCGGGATGAGAGAGTTCTTTAAAAGTTGCTAAAAAGTTGCAAAGTTGTTGCTGTTTTGAACAGTGCCGCTGTTCTCTGGAGTTTCTTGGCCCTTTGGGTTCAGGGCAGTCCTCTGAGTCCTCAGAGGTCGCTGGTCCCTGTCGGATGTGTCACTGTGCAGGTTCTTTGAGTCTGGAGACAGGGCGGTAGGGCTGGGGCCAAGTCAGTTGTCGTCTCCGTCATCTCTGCGGGCTTTCAGGTCAGCAGTCCTTCTTTTTGTCGTAGGTTGCAGGAATCTGATTTCCTGGGTTAAGGTTCACCCCTAAATACTGAATTTAGGGGTGTGTTTAGGTCAGGGGGGCAGTAGCCAATGGCTACTGTCCTTGAGGGTGGCTGCACCCTTCTTGTCAGGGCACCTTAGGGGCTGTCCTGACTGGTAGGTGACTCCTCCTTGTTTTTCTCATTATCTCCTCTGGACTTGCCACCAAAAGTGGGGGCTGTGTCCAGGGGGCGGGCATCTCCACTAGCTGGAGTGCCCTGGGGCATTGTAACACGAAACCTGAGCCTTTGAGGCTCACAGCTAGGTGTTACAGTTCCTGCCGGGGGGAGGTGTTAAGCACCTCCATCCATTGCAGGCTTTGTTTCTGGCCTCAGAGAACACACAGGCTCTCACCCCAGGGGGTCATAAACTCGTCTCAGTGGCGGGCTGGCACAGACCAGTCAGTCCTGCACTGAAGGATTGGGTAAACTACAGGGGGCATCTTGCCCTCTGTGTGTATTTTTTAATAAATCCAGCAGTGGCATCAGTGTGGGTTTAATATTCTGAGAAGTTTGATACCAAACATCCCAGTATTCAGTGGAGCCATTATGGACCTGGGGGGTTCGTTTTGACAAACTCCCAGACCATATACTTAATATGGCCACAATGACTTACAATGTCTAAGAATGGACTTAGACACTATAGGGGCATATTGCTCATGCAGGTATGCCCTCACCTGTGGTATAGTGCACCTTGCCTTAGGGGTATAAGGCCTGCTAGAGGGGTGACTTACCTATGCCACAGACAGTATTTGGCGTGCATACCATCCTAAGGGGGATGCCATATCGACTTTGCCTTTTTCTCCCCCCCAACACACACAATCTGCAATGGCAGTGCACATGTGTTAGGTGAGGGGTCCCTTAGGGTGGCACAACACATGCTGCAGCCCTTAGAGACCTTCCCTGGTCCCAGGGCCCTTGGTACCACTGGTACCTTTTACAAGGGACTTATCTGTGTGCCAGGGTTGTGCCAATTGTGGAAACAATGGTACATTTTTAGTGAAAGAACACTGGTGCTAGTGCCTGGTTAGCAGGGTCCCAGCACACTTCTCAGTCAAGTCAGCATCAATATCAGTCAAAAAGGGGGGGGGGGGGGGGTAACTGCAACAGGGAGCCATTTTCCTACAGTAACCTACTGTTGACACAAATCTTTCTTCATAATTCCTACCTACAATTTATAGAGGCATATATAGGAGCATGGCTCAGCACACATTTCACTCTGTATGTTTCTGTTAAAGTGTGTCACTAAATGCATATATTGACTTAAAAGGCTACATGGATTGACTTAAGGTAAAAGTAGACATGGTCATTCCAAGAATAATGCCTTCAATTGTTTGATTGACGCTCTTTGCCTGCTGACAGCCATGTTCTCAATGGTTCAATTATAGTTGCATTTTTATTGTGCTTGCAGGTGTCTTCTGTGTTCGTGGTGTCATCGGCTCACCTGCGCCACTGGTTTACCCCGTCCTCCATTTCTGACATCGGAAGTCCAGTAAATACAAAGTAGCAAACCAGGGGGCATATTTATACTATGTTTGCACCGAATTAGTGTCATTTTTTTTAACTCTAATTCGGTGCAAAACTAACTCCATATTTATACTTTGGTGCTAGACCCCTCTAGCGCCAAATTTATGGAGTTAAAGTCATTTTTTGAAAGTGGAGACCTACCTTGCCTTAATGAGATGCAAGGTAGGCGTTCCCGTGCAAAAAATGACTCTATGGCCTTAACGCCTTATTTGGGGGCATATTTATACCCTGCGGCATATTTATACTCTGTTTGCACTGAAATAGCGTCATTTATTTTACTCTAATTCGGTGCAAATCTAACTCGATATTTATACTTTGGTGCTAGACCCATCTAGCACCAAGGCCCTGATTTATACTTTTTTTTGCGCCGCATTAACGTCATTTTTTGACGCAAATGTGGTGCAAACTTACAAAATAGTGGCCCTTATTTATACTTTTTGCTGCAAAACTGCATTAACTCAGTTTTGCACCAAAAAGTTTAGCACCGGCTTGCACCATTGCAAAGGGTAGGCTAGAGTAAAAAAAAAAAAGACTTTAGTCGGGTGGGGCTGGCAGTATAGAAGAAGAGGGTTTAGCACTAAAAAATGACTTTAGGCAGGTTAGAGTAAAACAAAATGACTCTAACCAGATTAGTGTCATTTCATGGTGCTAAACCTACCATGCCACATGACTCCTGCCTTAGAAAAGGCAGAAGTCATGCCCACCACCCCAATGGCCAGCACAGAGGGTAGGGCTCCCCTGGGCATGGCCATTGCACCCTGTGCCATGTATGGGGCCCATTTCAGGGCCCCCTATGGCACTTTAAAAAATAAAATGCAATCTTACCTGTACTTACCTGGGATGGGGTCCCCCATCCTCCGCAGTCCCTCTGGTGTGGGTGGGGTGCCCCTGGGGCCTGGGGAGGGCACCTGTGGGCTTATTCCATGGTGTTCCACCATGGAAATAGGCCCACAGGTCCCCTAACGCCTGCCCTGACCCAGGCTTTAAAAAATGGGCAAAGCAAGCTTTGCCCCATTTTTTGACCCCTCCTCCCTCCCTTGCACCATTTTTGCATGGGAGTATAAATATGGCGTTAAGGCCATAGAATCATTTTTTGCACTGGAACGCCTACCTTGCATCTCATTAAGGCAAGGTAGGTTTCCACTTCCAGAAAATTACTTTAACTCCATATATTTGGCACTAGACGGGTCTAGCACCAAAGTTTAAATATGGAGTTAGTTTTGCACTGAAGGAGAGTGAAAAAAAATGACGCTAATTCACTGCAAACACAGTATAAATATGCCCCTTAGCGTCACAAAATGATGCTAATCTGGTCAGAATCATTTATTTTGACTCAAACCTGCCTAACGTCATTTTTTTTTTAAAGCTAGCCTACCCTTTGCACCGGCTTTCACCAGTCCATAAATATGGTGCCCAGCTGGTGCTAAAAAACGGTGCAAGCCGGTGCAAAACTTTTTTGTGCAAAACTGCCTTAGTGCAGTTTTGCACCAAAAAATATAAATAAGGCCCCCAGTATCTGCCGATCTTTGCAGCACTACTCGAGGGGCTATAACAGGAATGACAAAAGGAGCATTTCTGCGTCCCCCGACTTCTGCAGTAAGCACAACCAATGGCAGCTTATTTTTGTGAGGAGCCATTCCAGAAAACGTCTTGGATCAGGGCTGGTAGAACTGAACATGGACACTTGCGTTATCCAACGAGAGAGAAGGCACTGCACTGTCTGTATTAGACCTCGAGAGATGGACATGGCAAATCACAGTAAAGACAGCCAAAATGGCTTGAGTTGTCAGCGTGGGAACACTTTAGACAATGGACTGTCAGACCGTTCGGATTCGCCCTTGGGCAGAAACAAATGTAGTGCCCCTAAAATCTCTGTACATTAGAGGTGTGGAAGCATATATGAAGACTGACTCGGTCTGTTTATGTAATTTCAGATGTTTTGCATATCTCCAGACATCTTCATTGAATTGTGCAGGAGGTTCAGGACCTCTGGGGTACAACTATCCACAAAAAGAGACAATTTGTGGCCACCACTGCTAATGTCTCACTTGCCAGTGAAGGGATCACTGCGGGGATGCACTTCAGTCTCCATTGTCCCCTAACAAGTCTGTGGATTGCCTCCATTGTCCATGATCCCTAGGCTTGTCAAGAGTATCTGTGAAGACAGGAGCCAGGGCCTAATAGGTGTATATTATTGAGAAGTTGGTTCATTCTGGTGCACCAACTAGACATAACTAATTATTATATTTTGCCATATTTCTGATACCTTATTCTGTTGCTCACTCCCCCATCCGCATCTTCCAGTCACCTGCAACTATTGATACCGAAAAGGAAGGGCATAGGCAGTAACACAGTCCCAATAGCCAAGCTTCTGAAATGCCAGCTATAAAAAAGGCATATAACTACCACTAGGCTTTGTCTCAGAATTAGTGTTCAGGGCAGTAATATGTCCTTTACCTTGATGTTCAACCCGAATTTAAAGTTTCTTTTGGATGAATTTAAAATGACGATATCATAGGGTCAAGTGGATGACAATTCAAGGTTTGAGAAAAGTTGAGGGAGCTTTATCATAGAGTACACCGAGAACAGTCTGCTATAACACAGCTCATGGTTCGTAAGGAAAGAGATGAGGAAGGGCAAGAGTGGTGACGGAGTGGCTGACTACCTTTATTCATCATTATCCACGAGCGTCCTTTCTCTTCCCAGGAATTACAACCCTACACTTGTCAAACGCACACACATACAAGCTCTTTAACCCCATTTTAATTTCCTCTTTGGTATTGCTTCAATTTACGTTCAGTTGAGCTTGTACATTGAACAGGACCCACAGCCCATCCATATTAGAGTTAGGGCTTAGATGGGGCCTTTGAAAGTGAGAAATGGTGATGTTTAGGTAAAAACGTAGATTTTACTAGATGAGAATTTGATGTCAATCTATTTGGAAGGAAAACATAAAGGGAATAGTAGAATGATTAAATTAATCTCAGCCAATGGTAATTACTCTGGGCTGCAGTCCAGTTCATTGGGTTTTTTTTCCCACTGATCCGTTTTAGAAATGAACCACTCTCATGCAACTCAGGCTTAGGGGGTTATTCTAACTTTGGAGGAGGTGTTAATCCGTCCCAAAAGTGACGGAAAAGTGACGGATTTACCACCAGCCGTATTACGAGTCCATTATACCCTATGGAACTCGTAATACGGCTGGTGGTATATCCGTCACTTTACCGTCACTTTTGGGACGGATTAACACTCCTCCAAAGTTAGAATAACCCCCTTAGTGTGCTCCATTAGTAACATCTCAGGCCTAACTACCAGGTCACATCAGTTCTTGCTGGAATAGGAAAGCAAGGTAACTTAGGCTGGTTTCGTCCTGTGTGGGCCTCCTCAGTAAGATGCAGCTTGATTCTTATGGCACAGTAAGCACAGGACCCAAAAGTGGGCATACCAATCGCAATTAGGGCATCACACTGAGGAAAACAAAAAGGTAATGAGGGAATGCTTAAATTAATCTTGGTCACTGGTAATTATTCTGGGTACTACTTCTACTCAATCGTTTTTATCCACTGTGCCACTCAACACATAAACAACCCTCATGCAAACCAGACTACGTCCTGCTCATATAGGAGAGTCCAGCCCAAACTACAGAGAGATCCCCTCTGACTGGGGAAACAAGCAATCCTTGGCCTGTTATGGTTTATTGGGCTACACCAGCGAGCTGTACCTTGATTCCTAGAGCACTGTGAGCAAAACACCTATTTCTGGGCTTAGCAGTCACACTTCAGGCATTGTACTGAGCAAAACAAATTGATGATCGTTTTAATGCTTGACTTAATCTCTGGCAACTGTAATTTCTCTGACTGCATTCCAGTCCATCTTTTCTGGACTGAAGTTCAGCCCGAGTAAATGGGACTGGCTATGATTAATTCAAACACTCTACACGTATTCTTTAGGGGGGTCGTGTAGATCCAGAGATTAACACTTTCTTTTAATTTGTAAGCCATGGGATATGGAAGGGCAAGTTGGAGTAATGAAGAAGAATGGTTAAGATCCACTGACTACTACTCATATGGCCCTAATGGTGGACTAAATACCACAGCAGAATTAAAGCATACCTGAAAGCCTGGTCTTTTTAGAAATGTAATGACACAAAGCACTTTCCAATGTTTACGTGTGTATGTGTTGGGGGAAAATACATGATGTCGGCAAAAAGCATCCTAATGTTAAAAATGGGAATGCCCAGTGCTGAAGAAGGATAAGTTACTTACCTGTAAATCCTAGTTCTCTTCCAGGGGTATCCTCATCAAAGTCATAAACATTGAATATTCCCGCCCTTGTGCGGGGACCCCGGAGCATATATAAAATACACACATATTATACATGTGTAAAAATAGCAATGCAGGCTATAATGTTAAAACAGGCAAAAATGCTTTATTTCTATGAAGTTTTTTTTTTTTTTTTTTTTTTAATATTATAAAATTACAATAGAGAATAAATATCTACCCAAGCCCCCAAAACTGGGCTTAGGGAAGTAAGCAGCAGTAAACTCTAGAGAAAAAGAGAAAAAACTACATTGAAAAACAATGGAGCATTCTTAGCCAATAGGCTGCATGCAGGTTAACACAGGAGAACCATAAAAACTTTGGCACCGTGCCTTTAAGACCCTGAGCACCTCCAGTATCCCACCATGCCTCAGGGGTGAAGGAAAGGTGACAGTTGGTTCACAGTTAGGTCAGTACTTTTTTACGGTGACAATCTGTGTAACTGATTCGAAAGACAGTCTGTCCTGCACTTCTAGGAGACGTGAGTCCGGGGAGGAGGGTGGGTTGTTTATGACTTTGATGAGGATACCCCTGGAAGAGACCTAGGATTTACAGGTAAGTAACTTATCCTTCTCTTCCAGGGGATCCTCATCAATAGTCATAAACATTGAATAGATTAGCAAGCCCATCCCTAAACTCTGCGGACTGTCTAATAGAAGTGCAGGAATAGATACATATTATGCAAATAAATTTCTCAGAGAGGCCTGCCCCACTTGGGCATCCGCTCTTGCATCCATTACAGTAATGTCTAGAAAACGTATGTACAGACTTCCATGTAGCAGCCTTACAAATCTCAGATATTGGAACATTGTTAAGGAGGGCAGCAGTAGCAGCCGCTTTTCCCCTTGTGGAATGCGCTTTAGGCCTAGCTAGTAATTGTTTATTAGCCAGCTGGTAAGTATTAACAATACAAGAAACTATCCATCTTGATATAGTTCGTTTAGATGCTGCCTCTCCTGTCCTCAAATGACCATAATTTACAAACAATCGGTTGGAATGTCTAATCGATTTTGTTGTATCCAAATAAAATTTCCGCACTCTTTTCAAGTCTAAGGAGTGCAATGCTTTCTCTGCCGGAGTCTCCGGATTGGGAAAGAAAGTTGGTAAAGATATAGGGGGTCATGGGGGCGGAGCCAAGATGGCGACCGGGAGAGACGCTTGAATCGGCGCTCCTCTCGGGTTCGCCCAAGAAGAACTTGCGGGGCGCTCCGGGGGCGCCGCTCCCGCACCTCTTGTGGCGGGACCTGTCCTGTGGGTCGTTCTCGCCCCAATGCCGGCTCCGTGATCGTTGGGCGGCCGCGCGGAGGACTCGCCGGCAAGTGAATCGCGCCGGAGTGCCGCGGCCGCCATTTTGCTGCCTGCGCCGGGCTGGACGAGGCCCTGGAGCCGGGCAGAGAGGTGGGTGCGCGGAGCTGATGCGGCCCACCTCGTGAGGGCGTGAAGCCCAACATTGGATGAGTCCCGCGCTGGGTGCCCCCCCGCTAAATATTCGTTCGCCGTAGGCTTCCTCCCCTCCCCCCCCCTATATCGGGTGAGGGGGGCCTCGTGAGACAGCAGCGGGGGGGCCGGCGCACGGGGGCCCCGGACTGAGGTGGAGGAGTGAAGGAGCGGGGTGTCGTGCCTCCCCCTGCAGGGAGCCCTGTAGGAAAGCAACAGCAGGCTTGGGGGTAACCTACTACAAGTGCGGGCTGGGAAATGGCCCCTGAATACTCCAGATGTTATATGAGGCGATGAAAGTACTGAGCGAGCCCGTGAGTCATCAAAACTGTGGGCCCCACTCCTCTTCTGCGTGCCGAAGAGGGACTGGAGCTGGGTACTGATTGCTGACCTCGTGTGGTGCTGGCTGGCCTGATTGCCCGTGAACTCACTTAAAAATCCACCAGTAGGCCTGAGACCGCAAAAATTGCAGCCTGTACCGGCGTGGCCCTGAGGAGAAGAGCGCGCCTTATTCGCTATCGCGGCCTAGAGTACGAAAGCGATTGCCAGAGTTCAGGAGGCACCAGGTCGCGATAGACAAGTCAAAATGGCCGGGAGGTCTAAATCAGCAAAGAATCAGGATCGGAACGCGCAGGGTCAGGCACCTGGAGACCAGCAGCATACGCCCTCCTTGCAGTCGCTGGAGTCCACACTCATGACTCACTCCTCACAATTTGAGAAAGTGTTACAAGCAATCATGGACACCAAAACATCGTTGGAAACCAGGATAGATACGGTATCGCAAGACTTAAACATCCTCAGGGTAGATCACGGCAAACTATCTGATAAAGTGAAGTCAACGGAGGAGGCAATAAGTGCGCTGACCCCAAAGGTCGAGGAGAATCAAAAACAAATTCTCCGCCTGAATGCAGAAGTTAAGTCACTGCAGAGAAGAACAGAGGAGGCGGAGGGCAGATCCCGCCGCAACAATGTTCGGTTTCTTGGCTTTCCTGAAAAGACGCTGGATCAAAGCTCGGAGCTTCTGCTGGAACAATGGTTAATCAGGGAGGTTTTGAATGGCTCTCCATCCAAATTTTTCTCGGTGGAGAGAGCATATAGAATACCAGGACGCCCTCCAGCACCGGGCCAACCTCCGAGACCACTGATAGCCAGATTTCTGAATTTCAGGGATCGGGATACCATACTCCAACGGTTCCGCAGCAAAGGCCCATACAGCTATGAGGACTCGAGAGTGCATGCTTATCCAGACTTCACCCAGGAAGTACAAAGGCAACGTAACTCCTTTAACCAAGTCAAACAACGCCTCCGGGAGTATGACATAAAATATGCACTAATGTTCCCCGCCAAATTACGTGTAATTTTAGAGGAACGCACTCACCTGTTCACCTCACCAGAAGATGCCTGGACGTGGATGCATGCTAAAGGTGTAGCCCAGCCACGCGGGGAGGCTGGGGGGGATGCAAACTGGACAACGACGAAACAAAGGAAACGTTCCAAGAAACATACCAGGGGCCAGCCCACGGAGGAGCAGGCGGCGGAAGAGAGAGCAAGAGCCCTCAAAGAAACCCCCCTGTTAACTCAGAATTCTTTCGAGTTGCTCAGGACCCACCCGGTGGAGGGGTCGGATTCGGACTCGTTCAGCTCGGACTCTACACTAACGGAGGGTGTGAGGGGCCCGGAGATCACCCCCAGATCCGCAGACATACTTTAAATGTTCACCACCGAACTATCCCCCCGAGTGGGGACCAACCTCCAAGTCCGGAGCACAGAATCTAAAATTGCGACTTTCTCCTGAAATAGGTGGTAACATCACCTGAACTTATGTATCCTTGCTTGTTTGTTCCTGGTGATAACGCCTCTATCCGTGCTAGGCGCGAGTGGTGGCTTGGTACGGGGGAGGCCTGCGGGGCCGTGCCCTTGGAGTGCCCTAAGACAACTGCGGACTGCGTCCGCAAAAGGATGCGAGCCCCTAAAATGAGCCGCATCCGGATAGTATTATTGCCCCCCCGCAGATATCCATGCGGATATATCTTTACCCACACCCACTATGGGTGTGTTGCTTGTTGCAAATTCACAGTTGGGGTTGGGATCCAGTTGGAGTGGGGAAGTGGGTAATCGTTAGTTTGTGCACTACCGGCCTGACCATAATATTAGCTATTCGCCCTGTGGTGTGGGACCCGGGTGGGGGGTGTGGTGGGGGGCTGGGGGAGGCCTCCCGGGGGTAGGGGGGCAGGACATTCGTTTACCCTCAAGTGAATGATGGCCCAACCCATTGCTCATAGAGCGTACAAATATGTCATAATCACCTGGAATGTCAGGGGATTGGGGACCCCGAGTAAGAGGTCAAGGGTGCACACAAGACTTAAACGCCATTGCACGCATATTGCAATCTTACAAGAGACTCATCTGCGTGACCCAGACTTGCAGGATCTACGCGCTAAATGGGGAGGTCAGATAGTGGGTACATCCTATTCATCATTTGCGAGGGGGGTTCTCATATGGATAGCAGGGAATGTCCCCTTTACTCAAACTTCATGCAAGATAGATAAAGAGGGCAGGTATGTGGTGGTGGAGGGCAAACTAGACGGCAAACAACTGGCAATCATAGGGGTATACGCTCCTAACAGCGCACTATCTGAGTTCCTGAGTTCACTTACCCCAACGCTATTAACGCATCCCGAATCACCTGCTATATGGGGAGGAGACTTTAACTGCACGCCAGACCCAGCATTAGACAGGTCAAATCCCCCCACACATTCAACAGCAATCAGACTCCTCGGCCGTCCACTATTGTCATGGGCCAGTAATATGGGCCTTCACGACATATGGCGTATGAAACATCCACAAATTAGGGAGTATTCTTTTTACTCAGCTCCTCATAAGGTACACACAAGGATTGATTTGTTCTGGGGCACTCAGGAGATCTGCACGGGGGTCAGCGGTACAGACTACCTAGCCAAGACATTATCAGATCACTCACCGCTCAGTATCACTTTGGATTGGGGCAGGAGGCGCCATGCTATCCCAACGTGGAGGCTACAAGTGGAAGCATTACACGACCCTGCATTCATAGATGCACTGAGGACAGCGCTAAAACAGTATTGGGAATCTAACACCGGCACCACAAATTTAAGGGCAACAGAATGGGATGCACACAAAGTGGTAATCCGTGGGCATTGTATCTCCACTACATGGGGGGTTAGGCGTACACTTCATGCAGAGGTTAGCAAACTGGAGGAAAAGCTAAGGGCATTAGAAAACGCAGTTGCTTGCAATGTAACGCCATACTCGGCTCTGAGGGAAACGCGCGCGGAACATGCAAAGGCTGATGCTACATTACGCATACACGATCACAAACATCACATGGCTAGACTACAGGCGGAAGGCGATAGATCTGGTAGGCTGCTCGCGTGGCTGTTGCGGGAGGACCGTCGGTGCCCTCCAATAGGGTCGATAATTACAGGCGTAGGCGCAATAGCCACCACACAGGTAAATATAAATGATGCGTTCAGGGAATACTATACACAATTATACACCAAAAGTACATCATGTACCATCCAACAGCTTGAGTCCTTCCTAGCAGACTCTCCCCTGCCCCAACTAACAAACACTGACAGGGAGTCTTTAGAAGCCCCCATCACGTTGGGGGAACTCAACAAGGCCCTCGAACAATTACCTAGGAATAAAGTCCCAGGGACGGACGGACTGCCGTCAGAATATTACTCCACGTTTGCGACACACCTTAACACATATCTCCTGAAAATATTCGAGGAAGCAGAGGTCAACGGAAACCTGCCCCCTTCGATGAGAGAGGCAATGATAGTGGTCCTCCCAAAGCCTGGGCGTGACCCCACTGATGTCAGATCCTACAGGCCCCTCTCACTGTTGAACCTGGACTGTAAGATATTGGGCAAAATTCTGGCTAATAGGTTAGCTCCCTACATGCATATCCTGGTACACGAGGACCAGAATGGATTCATCCCGAAAAGTAGCACCTTCCTAAACATTCGGAGGCTGCTCAGCGTGATGGGTGACTCCCTCCCGACTGCACTCGAGGAAGCGGTGATATCGCTTGATATAGAAAAAGCGTTTGATACATTAGAATGGGACTTCCTGTTCGCCACCATGCAGTTATTGGGCCTTGGCCCAAAATTCATAAACTGGGTACGCATTTTATATACTGCCCCGCAGGCTAGGGTAAAGACGGGAGGAGTGGTATCAGATGCTTTCTCGATTTGCAGAGGAACAAGACAGGGTTGTCCGCTCTCCCCCCTCCTATTTGCCTTGGCAATGGAACCGCTAGCTGCACGCGTCCGGGCCAAAAAAGAAGAATGGGGGGTGTCAAGGAATGGTACTCTCCACTCCATATCATTATACGCAGATGATGCCCTGATATACGTACGCAGGGCAGAAGATGCATTGGCCCCAGTGATGTCGCTACTGTCTGAGTTCGGAAGGTTATCTGGTTTAATGGTTAACTGGGGGAAATCCTGTATATTCCCACTAGTCAGCTGGCCCCCTGTGAGGCAAGAAAATGTTCCAACGGGTCACCTAAAATGGTGTTTTCACACATTTAAATATCTAGGGATCAATGTCTACCATAAGCCTGAAGATCTAAGGGATGGAAATCTGGGGAGAGCAGTGTCTTCTGTAAAGAGCTCGTTATGCTTCTGGAATAAATTACCACTCTCACCACTGGGTAAGGTAGCTATAGCAAATATGTTGATATTACCTAGACTGTTGTATTATTTTGCGGCCCTACCAATCACTATCCCCAAAAGTTTTTTTATCGGTCTGAACTCTATTCTACTACAGCTGGTGTGGGGTGAGGGCAGAAGGCGGGTTGCACTGACCACGCTGCACCATCCGGTAGCAATGGGTGGACTGGGCGCTCCAAACTTCGAGCTCTATTCCGCGGCAGCACAGCTGCAGTGGATTTTATATTGGCTACATAGGCCTAGTTCAGCAGAAACTATATGGCTGAAGTCCCGTCTTCAAGACTCTCCAATACTGACCTGGCTGCTGGATAAGCAGAATAAAAGCACATGCACCAATCCATTGATGTTAACGGCACATTCATACTGGAAGAAGTATGTCCAAGGGGGGAGTAAAGTATTTCCTTACTCTCCACTCCTCCCACTGGAGCGGCTCCCCGGTTGGACAGACGCGGGTTCATTTTCACCCATAACTTGGCTGGAGGCGGGTATAAATGAAGTGGGAGATTGCTTCGAGGAAGGGAAATTGATGACCTTCGAAGCTATACAGGCCCTCACAGGGATTAATCGTGGGCAGTTCCTGGCATATCACGCAATATGTCATGCAATCAGGAAAACATGGGCATCAGTCGACTCAGAGCCTGATATCACAGCTACCCTGCATCACATGCTGAGGTGTGACTCCCAAGTAAAAGCAGTATCAAACCTTTACAAGCTTCTGAACAAACCCCGGGTGACAACCTGCAGAAAGTCAGGGAGAAGTGGGACAGTGTATTGCCCAACCCGGTCTCTGAGTCAGAATGGTCAAAAGCTTTGAGCCACACACGAGAGGTATCAAGAAACCCTAGATTCAGATATACACAGTTTAATTACTTACATCAGACATACCTGGCACCGGCCAGGATCAAACGTATGTTCCCCGGGTCGGATCCAGCCTGCCCCAGATGCAAAAAACCAGCAGCACAGTTCTACCACATGGTCTGGGAGTGCCCGAGGCTGGGAGGGGGCTGGGAGAGGGTGGTTAAAACCTTAGCGGAGATCACGGGGCTCAACTTGAACATGGATCCCAGGTCCTGCTTACTTGGACTGAGGCCAAGAACGAAAAGAAATAAACACTCACACAGGTTTGTAGACTTAGCGTATGTAATCTACAAAAGACTGATAGCTATGAGCTGGAAGGCTCGTAACATGCCTGACTTAAAAGTCTGGCTTGCCCTCACGCTACGCTGGGCTCGCGCTGAGCATCAGTTGCTAATAAACTTAGCCCGTAGGGGTCTGGGTCGGATGGGAGAGGAGGCCTGGGGTGTATTAGTCTCCAGGTTGGAAGCTAAAAATGACGAAAGACCCCCCTGAATTATAGTCAGCTGTGCCCACTTAGCGGGCTGAGGGCCTAGCCCTCTGCAGAAAGATAACAATGCACTTGGAGGCACACACACATCTTGCATTAATACCTCACCAACACTGATGACCTGACGGCTCGCCCCCCCCCCCCCCCAACACAAGCATGCCAAGGCACCAATAGTTCTGCACACTTGACCAATGGACATTAGCGCAGAGCTCTGCATCATGGGATCCTCCCGCCTTGTCCTCTTCCCCCCCCTTTCCCCCCCTTCCCTCCTACGCTGGGTTCCTTCCCCCCCCCCCCCTGCTCCCGTGTGGGGGGTGTCGGGGGCTCTGATCACCGGGGGCGATAGATCCACGCTGCACCTGTACGCCTCTCCTTACGTGGCGTTGGATTGACAGTGTCGGGCAGGTTTAGCGGGCCGGGAAGTGCACACAAGTTCTTAGTAGTTTAGTTTATAGATAGATACTAATAGGGGAAAGCCGGATGACACACCGCAAATTGATGTTGAACTGTAACAATGACTTTATTTGCAAGGAAATGTATGGCTTTTTGTTTTGAAAAACTAATAAAAACATGTTTAAAAAAAAAAAAAAAAAAAAAAATTTAAAAAAAAAAAAAAAAAAAAAAATGATATAGGGGGTCATTCTGACCCCGGCCGGCGGCGGAAGCCGCCGGCCTGGCTGGAACCGCCAGAATACCGCTGCGCGGTCAAAAGACCGCCGCAGGTATTCTGGGTTTCCCACTGGGCTGGCGGGCGACCGCCAGAAGGCCGCCCGCCAGCCCAGCGGGAAACACCCTTCCATGAGGATGCCGGCTCCGAATGGAGCCGGCGGAGTGGAAGGGGTGCGACGGGTGCAGTGGCACCCGTCGTGATTTTCAGTGTCTGCATGGCAGACACTGAAAATCTTTGTGGGGCCCTGTTACGGGGGCCCCTGCAGTGCCCATGCCATTGGCATGGGCACTGCAGGGGCCCCCAGGGGCCCCACGACACCCTATACCGCCATCCTGTGCCTGGCGGCCAAAACCGCCAGGAACAGGATGGCGGTATGGGGGTCAGAATCCCCATGGCGGCGCAGCAAGCTGCGCCGCCATGGAGGATTCCCCAGGGCAGCGGAAAACCGGCGGTACACCGCCGGTTTTCCGGTTCTGACCGCGGCTGTACCGCCGCGGTCAGAATGCCCAAGGGAGCACCGCCAGCCTGTTGGCGGTGCTCCTGCGGTCGTTGGCCCTGGCGGATTTTACCGCAAGGGTCAGAATGACCCCCATAGTCTGATTGATATGGAATTCTGACACCACTTTCGGAAGGAAAGATGGGTGAGTTCGCAGAACCACTCTATTATCGTGAAAAAACGTGTACGGTTCTTTGGAAGACAAAGCCTGAATTTCGCTGACCCTCCTCGCCGAAGTAATGGCCACCAAAAAAGCCGTCTTCCACGTAAGGTGTTGTAAAGAGGCCTTGTGTATAGGCTCAAAAGGAGGGCCCATAAGTTTTGACAATACTATGTTCAGTTCCCATGGAGGAGATGGTCTCCGAATGGGCGGAAAAACTTTTTTCAAACCTTCTAAGAAATCCTTGACTACAGGTTTCGTAAAGAAGGATTCCTGAGAAGGTGACTTACGATAGGCTGTAATGGCAGACAAATGTACCTTAATGGATGATACCTGCAGACCGGACTTTGCCAGATGAAGTAAATAGGACAGTATGACATCCTCCTGAGCCCGTATGGGATTCTGGCCTTGTTGACAGCACCATATGTAGAATCTTTTCCACTTAAAAGCGTAAGAACGCCGCGTGGAAGGTCGTTTGGACTCTTTCAAGATGTTCATACACTCCTGTGAGAGCCCTAGGTGCCCATACTGCAGGAATTCAGGAGCCATGCTGTTAAGCTCAGAGAGGGTAGGTTGGGATGCAGAATCCTGCCCTCAATTCTGCTCAGAAGATCCGGTCTGCACGGCAGCCTCCTGTGAGGTTTTTCGGATAGGTTGAGGAGATCTGTGTACCAGAATTGACGGGGCCATTGTGGCGCTATGAGAATCATTCTGGTTCTGGATCAGTAAAGTTTGTTGATCACTGCCGGTATGAGGGGAATTGGTGGAAAGGCATAGAGAAATATCCCTGACCAGTCGATCAACAGGGCATTCCCTCGAGATCCCGGACGGTAGAACCTGGATGCGAAGTCTGGGCATTTCTTGTTTACTTCGTCTGCGAAGAGATCCAATTGAGGTCGACCCCATTGAGCGAAGATGTATTCGACGACTTCGCCGTGTAGGACCCAATTGCGTGCGTCCTCTAGGTGTCTGCTCAGGAAATCTGCTTCCACGTTTTGTTGTCCTGGCAGGTGAACCGCTGTAAGTGACATTCCTCTGGCCAGGAGCCAATGCCATATCGTTTGGGACTCTCGAGATAGGGGTAGGGATCTCATTACCCCCTGTTTGTTCAAATAATACATCGTGGTTGTATTGTCCGTTTGTATTAGGAGAGTTTTCCCCTGAATCAATGGTGTGAAAGACTTGAGAGCCAGATGGACCGCTCTGAGTTCCAGCAGATTGATGTGGTACTGCTTTTCCTTGTCTGACCACAGGCCTTGAGCTTGAAGGGGACCCAGATGAGCCCCCCATCCCTGAAGAGACGCATCCGTTACGAGAGTGTCGGATGGAACTACCTGGTGAAACGGAGCACCTATTGACAGGTGAGGTCTGTGCATCCACCATTTCAATGACTGAAGTGCCGCTGCCAGTAGTCGCACTCTGTCCTCCCAGCGACCTGTCCTTTGGCTCCAGTTGCTCTCCAATGCCTCTTGGAGAGGCCTCATGTGCAGTCTGGCATTTGGGACAATGAAGATGCATGATGCCATGGAGCCCAGCAGCGATGTCACCTGACGTGCCGTAGGTGCGTTGGCTTTCAACAGGTCCTGACACTTCCTGTCTATTGAGGATAGTCGTTCCTCCGAAGGATACACTCTTTGGAGTTCTGTGTTTATTATAGCTCCCAGGTAGTGAAGGTTCTGTGTTGGAATCAATGTTGACTTTTGGGAATTGACCTGAAGACCTAGAGACTCGCAAACCCTGAGCACAATGTCCCGATGGCTTCTCGCCTGCTCTGGAGAAGAAGCCTTCAGTAACCAGTCGTCTAGGTATGGATAGATGAATATCTTTTGTTTTCGAAGATGTGCCGCTACCACCGCCATACATTTCGAGAAGACGCGTGGGGCAGATTTCAGGCCAAATGGTAGAACTCTGAACTGGTAATGCTGTGACGCTAATTGGAAGCGCAAGAATTTCCGATGCTTGGGAGCTATTGGGATGTGAAAATATGCATCCTGCAGGTCGATGGAGCACATCCAGTCTCCCTGATGTAGTTGAGGGAAAATCTGGTGAAGCGCTAGCATCCTGAACTTCTGTTTTCTTATGTATTTGTTCAGCAGCCGTAAGTCCAGAATTGGTCTGAAGACGCCCTCTCGGCCCTTTTTCGCCACCAGAAAATAACGGGAGTAAACCCCCTTTCCTCTGTGCGCAGGTGGAACCCTTTCTATGGCATTCTTTTGTAAGAGGGCGAGAGCCTCTTTGCGCAGCAGGCTGAGATGAGATGGATTGCATTTGGCTGGTGGCAAGTGTGGTGGAGGCTATTTGAAAAGAAGAGAGTAGCCATTTTCAACAATATTGAGCACCCATTTGTCTCTTGTGATAGAGTGCCACTCGTGAAGATAACCTGCAATACTTCCCCCACCGGAGTGGTGTACAGTGTCGAGGGAAGCGAGATCTCATTGTTTGGCCAGCGCTTTCGGTGTGGACTACTGAGGTCTACTTGACCCTCGCTCCCTTGTGTTTCTTCGCTGAAAAAGAGGGCGTCCCTGTTGTGGCCTCTGGGACCAGTGAGGGGATTGAACCCTCTGCTGGAAAGGGCGCCTGTCATAAGGCCTATACCTTCTCCTGAAATCTTTCTTCCTTTCCAGGCCTACGGCCCTCATGGTGTCCACCTCGGTCTTCATGCGGGCCATTTCCTCGTCTGCATGGGTACCGAACAGCGAGTTCCCGGCGAATGGGAGATTCAGGATGCGCTGTTGTGCTTCTTGTTTTAACCCAGTCAGTCTCAGCCAAGAAGACCTTCTTGCACAGATTCCATGTGCATACCCATGTGCAGCTAGATCCGCCCCATCTGCCGCCGTGCTGATAACCTGGTTGGATACCAGGCATCCCTCCTGCAGGATCTCTTGAAAATCTTGTCTGTCTTCTCTGGGCAATTTCTCTGTGAATCTATTGAGGGAGTCCCACAGAGAACGGTCATACCTGCCCAGGAGAGCAGAAGCACTGGAGACTTTCATTGCCGAAGCCGCCGTTCCGCACGTCTTTCTCCCCAGAGAGTCTAGATGCCTGCTCTCTTTATCCGGGGGGACCGTGGAGGATGATGCCACCGAGTGGGTTTTTCAGGCTGCAGCCAATATTACAGAGTCCGGTGGCGGATCCTTTCTTAGGAACAGAGGGTCCTGTTCGGGAGCCCTATATTTTTTCAGAATCCTAGCCGGGGCAGATTTGAGCGTAGCTGGGGCCAGAAAAGTGTCCATGGTTGACTGCAACAAACCAGGCACTAGAGGCAGTAGCTTTTTTGACTCTGATCTATGCTGCAGAGTCTCAAAGATGACTGACGAGGAGGTAGATGGCTCTGGAACCTCTATGTTTAATTTCTGCGCTCCCCTTAACAGCACCTCGTTAAACGTGGTAATGTCATCCACCGGTGAGACCCTAGCAGGTGGAGAATCTGTTAGGGTGGGGGAGTAACGCCCGACAGATGATCCTGACGACGACCAAGAGGGTGATCTTCTTCGTGAACGAGACCTGGATCGCCGTTGAGAACGAGACCTGCTGCGAGACAATGTAGCAGAGCGCCCAGGCCTCACGGTCGGTTGACGAGGAACAGAACGAGCCCGTCCTGCCCTTGCTGTCGGTGATGGCGTTCTTGGAAGGGAGGCAGTAGGCGAGTACATTCGTGAATACTGCGAATCCGGGGAGGCCGCTGGTCTGTTAAGGCTCTCTAGCCATCTTGGAGATAGGTTGATGGGCGAAACATGCCCAGATGATGCCGCTCTTGAACGAGATGAGTCGCTCGGTATGGAGACCACGGGAGATGGTGCGGCCATGTCTGTTGGCGAAGGGTGATGTTCTACTCCCTGTGGGACAGGTAAAACCTGTGTCGACGTCGACGGCTGTGTCGACGTCGAAGGGCGCCCCATCGGATGCTCTTGCCTCGACGTTGAGTGCCTCGACGTAGAGTGTCTCGACGTCGAACGGCGATCTTTGGACCTCGACCTACTCGCCGTCGTGTGCCTCGACGTGGAGCGGTGGGAGGTCGACGGCGGATGTCTCTCATGCCGTCGTGGCGATTTCGACGTCGCGTCTCTTGACGTCGGGGGCGTCCGGCCTTTGGCGGCGACCGGGCACGCCGGCGATGGCTCGACGTCGATCGGCGGGCTGCCGTCGACGGAGATCTGCCCCTGCGATGGTGTTCCCTCGACCGTGTATCCTTCGACGTTGGGTCTTTCGCCGTCGACGGCGATCTATGCCGGTGAGACGGTGGCAGCGACGACGTCCACGGGGAACAAACAGGTACTTTCCTTCCTGCTGACGTCGACCTAGCCATTCTCTCCTGAGAATGGCCTGCTGGTTGCCTGGGAAGAGAGGAGGACGATGTTTTCTGCCTCTCATGAAGCCCATGTAGCCTGATCTTCTCTCTGTCCTTTAGAGTCCTCTTTGACATATTCTTGCAGTGCTTGCAAGTGTCAGGGCAGTGACTCTGAGGCAGGCACACAATACAAAGAGAGTGTGGGTCTGACTGGGCCTTCTTCTTTCCACAAGAAGGGCATTTGACAAAACGTGAAGGCATTTTTCTGTCAGGAAAAAACTGCCAAACACAGACAAAGATGTTATCTGTCGAATGAAACAGGAAAAAACGCTTTTTAAAGGATTTTTCTGAGAAAAAAATCAGAAAAACTGAGAGCTCAATGCTCCAGGATCCTCTCAGAAGAAGCCGGAAAAAAGAACTGACCTAACTGTGAACCAACTGTCACCTTTCCTTCACCCCTGAGGCATGGTGGGATACTGGAGGTGCTCAGGGTCTTAAAGGAACGGTGCCAAAGTTTTTATGGTTCTCCTGTGTTAACCTGCATGCAGCCTATTGGCTAAGAATGCTCCATTGTTTTTCAATGTCGTTTTTTCTCTTTTTCTCTAGAGTTTACTGCTGCTTACTTCCCTAAGCCCAGTTTTGGGGGCTTGGGTAGATATTTATTCTCTATTGTAATTTTATAATATAAAAAAAAAAAAACTTCATAGAAATAAAGCATTTTAGCCTGTTTTAACATTATAGCCTGCATTGCTATTTTTACACATGTATAATATGTGTGTATTTTATATATGCTCCGGGGTCCCCGCACAAGGGCGCGAATATTCAATGTTTATGACTTTGATGAGGATCCCCTGGAAGAGAACCACGGTTAAACAAATCATTTTCGGAAAAACTTGGAAATGTTTTCCTTCTTGTTTGAATATGTGGTTAACAAGATGCAACGAGGCAACCTCTCAGTATCAAACTTTTCATTCAGTTTCGCGTCTGTATTACATGCTTGTTTGTGCATATTTACAAACTTCTATATATGGATTTTGGGGATGCCCCAGTATAGATTTCTTTAGTGTACTCGAATGTTTTGTGTCTACTGCATCACCACCCATAAGAAACACTTTTAACTATATTTTTTGTTCGTTGCTTTTGGAACATTCTACCCCCAAGATGCAGGATATGCTCGTATTTTCTATAAAGAACCTGCAAATGTATCAACATTTTAGGGGTAAAGGTGGATCACCTGTCTTACCTCTGCAAGTAACCTGGTCTTGAACAGTCAATTTAACTATTTTTTTAGGATGTAAAGATTTTTTTCTGACATCTTCATCTTCTTGTTCTGTTTCATGATTTCCATCATCATTACTTTCACTGTCATTGCTGCACATGCGCTTGAGGTTGTCAGTCGTGGAGCGAGTTGTTGGCCCTTTGCGTAAAATAGAAGATTATCTATATTTTTATTGTGATTAACATCGATTGGAAGAAAAGGCAAGTTCCGCATTACATTTTTCCTATGTTTTATTTATATTTGTTTTAAGAAGTACTAGCGATAATTCCAACTAATTAAGAAAATCTGAAAACCTAGGGCACTAAAAGACAACAAGAACTCCTTAAGGTCAACATACCTGACTTGTGCACAGGATTAAGTGCTGACTCACTACACGGTTTTTCTTTAGTATCACTTGAAGAGGATGCGTGAGATGGAGGCTTCTCTCCCTAAAAACAAAAAACACAAATATAACATACCTTATTAACAAACACTGGAAAGTGTATAGTAGAATTAATTGTCACAGTTTGTAGATGAGTATTTCAGAAGCAGGAGAGAAGTCATGCTAAGGCAAAAGGGCCTGATGATCAAGTTACTTACCTTTGGTAACGCATTATCTGGTAGAGACTCTATCTAGCGGCAGATTCCTTACCTTTGAATTCCCTGGCGTCAGCTTCAAATCCAGAATTTTTTGCTGAGCAATACCCTACGTGCACCGTCTGGTGGCGTCGTTCGGATCTGTGTGCGTCGCCCGGCTCCGCGTTGCTTCAACAGCATCATTGGAGCCGTCTGTGACATCACGGTCAGCTATAACGGTATCGCCCCGGCATGCGTACTTCAGTTCTTTTATCCACAAAACTTCCATGCCAGTAGCGCAGAGTCATGGATAGAGCCAACATTTTGTCTGTGCAAAACTAGGGCCCTGAAAAGGGATAAACCTTAACTCTACTAGACATATCCATGGAGCAGGAAGGCATGGTTGGGTATAAGGAATCTACAGCTAGCTAGAATCTCTACCAGACAATTTCTTACCAAAGGTAAGTAACTTGTTCATATGACAGAGACTTCCAGCTGCAGAATCCTTACCTTTGAATAGATACCCGAGCCATAACTGTAGGAGGCTGGACTGGTTTGTAGTGGGTACCTTGGGTACTTGCACCTTATACCTGTAGGAGGCTGGACTGGCTTGTAGTGAGTACCTAGGGGTACTTCCACCTTGCACCAGGCCCAGTTATCCCTTATTAGTGTATAGGGTGTCTAGCAGCATAGGCTGATAGATAATGGTAGCTTAGCAGAGCAGCTTAGGCTGAACTAGGAGACGAGTGAAGCTCCTACCGTACCACTTAGTGTCATATGCACAATATCATAAGAAAACACAATACACAGATATACTAAAAATAAAGGTACTTTATTTTTATGACAATATGCCAAAAGTATCTCAGTGAGTACCCTCAGTATGAGGATAGCAAATATACACAAGATATATGTACACAATACCAAAGTATGCAGTAATAGTATTAGAAAACAGTGCAAACAATGTATAGATACAATAGGATGCAATGGAGACACACAGGGATAGGGGCAACAAAAACCATATACTCCAAAAGTGGAATGCGAACCACGAATGGACCCCAAACCTATGTGACCTTGTAGAAGGTCGCTGGGACTATTAGAAAATAGTAAGGGTTAGAAAAATAGCCCACCCCAAGACCCTGAAAAGTGAGTGCAAAATGCACTAAAGTTCCCCAAAGGACATAGAAGTCGTGATAGGGGAATTCTGCAGGAAAGACACAAACCAGCAATGCAACAATGATGAATTTCCTGTCGAGGGTACCTGTGGAACAAGGGGACCAAGTCCAAAAGTCACAAGTAAGTCGGAGATGGGCAAATGCCCAGGAAATGCCAGCTGTGGGTGCAAAGATGCTGCTACTGGACAGTAGAAGCGTAGGTTTCTGCAAGAACGACAAGGGCTAGAGACTTCCCCTTTGGAGGACGGATCCCTCACGCCGTGGAGAGTCGTGCAGAAGTGTTTTCCCGCCGAAAGACCGCCAACAAGCCTTGCTAGCTGCAAATAGTGCGGTAAGGGTTTTTGGATGCTGCTGTGGCCCAGGAGGGACAAGGATGTCGCCAATTGCGTCTGGGGACAGAGGGGGCATCGAGCAAGACAAGGAGCCCTCTCAGCAGCAGACAGCACCCGTAGAAGTGCCAGAAACAGGCACTACGAGGATGAGTGAAATGGTGCTCACCCGAAGTCGCACAAAGGAGTCCCACGTCGCCGGAGAACAACTTAGGAGGTCGTGCAATGCAGGTTAGAGTGCCGTGGACCCAGGCTGGACTGTGCACAAAGGATTTCCGCCGGAAGTGCACGGAGGCCGGAGTAGCTGCAAAAGTCACGGTTCCCAGCAATGCAGTCTGGCGTGGGGAGGCAAGGACTTACCTCCACCAAACGTGGACTGAAGAGTCACTGGACTCTGGGAGTCACTTGGACAGAGTTGCTGGATTCAAGGGACCTCGCTCGTCGTGCTGAGAGGAGACCCAAGGTACCGGTGATGCAGTTATTTGGTGCCTGCGGTTGCAGGGGGACGATTCTGTCGACCCACGGGAGATTTCTTCGGAGCTTCTAGTGCAGAGAGGAGGCAGACTACCCCCACAGCATGCACCACCAGGAAAACAGTCGAGAAGGCGGCAGGATCAGCGTTACAGAGTTGCAGTAGTCGTCTTTGCTACTATGTTGCAGTTTTGCAGGCTTCCAGCGCGGTCAGCAGTCGATTCCTTGGCAGAAGGTGAAGAGAGAGATGCAGAGGAACTCGGATGAGCTCTTGCATTCGTTATCTAAGGAATCCCAAGAGACAGAGACCCTAAATAGCCAGAAAAGAGGGTTTGGCTACCTAGGAGAGAGGATAGGCTAGCAACACCTGAAGGAGCCTATCAGCAGGAGTCTCTGACGTCACCTGATGGCACTGGCCACTCAGAGCAGCCCAGTGTGCCAGCAGCACCTCTGTTTCCAAGATGGCAGAGGTCTGGAGCACACTGGAGGAGCTCTGGACACCTCCCAGGGGAGGTGCAGGTCAGGGGAGTGGTCACTCCCCTTTCCTTTGTCCAGTTTCGCGCCAGAGCAGGGCTAAGGGGTCCCTGAACCAGTGTAGACTGGCTTATGCAGAAATGGGCACCATGTGTGCCCATGAAAGCATTTCCAGAGGCTGGGGGAGGCTACTCCTCCCCTGCCTTCACACCATTTTCCAAAGGGAGAGGGTGTAACACCCTCTCTCTGAGGAAGTCCTTTGTTCTGCCATCCTGGGCCAGGCCTGGCTGGACCCCAGGAGGGCAGAAACCTGTCTGAGGGGATGGCAGCAGCTGCAGTGAAACCCCGGGAAAGGCAGTTTGGCAGTACCCGGGTCTGTGCTAGAGACTCAGGGGATCATGGAATTGTCTCCCCAATGCCAGATTCCATGATCTTATGTTACATGGCCATGTTCGGAGTTACCATTGTGACGCTATTCATAGGTAGTGACCTATGTACAGTGCACGCATGAAATGGTGTCCCCGCACTCACAAAGTCTGGGGAATTTGCCCTGAACTATGTGGGGGCACCTTGGCTAGTGCCAGGGTGCCCACACACTAAGTAACTTAGCACCCAACCTTCACCAGGTGAAGGTTAGACATATAGGTGACTTATAAGTTACTTAAGTGCAGTGTAAAATGGCTGTGAAATAATGTGGGCATTATTTCACTCAGGCTGCAGTGGCAGGCCTGTGTAAGAATTGTCAGAGCTCCCTATGGGTGGCAAAAGAAATGCTGCAGCCCATAGGGATCTCCTGCAACCCCAATACCCTGGGTACCTCAGTACCATATACTAGGGAATTATAAGGGTGTTCCAGTATGCCAATGTGAATTGGTAAAATTGGTCACTAGCCTGTTAGTGACAATTTGTAAAGTAGAGAGAGCATAGCCACTGATGTTCTGGTTAGCAGAGCCTCAGTGAGACAGTTAGGCATCACACAGGGAACACATACATATAGGCCACAAACTTATGAGCACTGGGGTCCTGGCTAGCAGGGTCCCAGTGACACATAACAAACATACTAAAAACATAGGGTTTTCACTATGAGCACTGGGCCCTGGCTAGCAGGATCCCAGTGAGACAGTGAAAACACCCTGACATATAGTCACAAACAGGCCAAAAGTGGGGGTAACAAGGCTAGAAAGAGGCTACTTTCTCACAATAGGATAGTGCAAACAATAGGAAATGCTATAGAATGCAATGGGAGCAAACAGGTCTAGGGGCAACACAATCCATATACTAAGAAAGTGGAATGCGAATCACAAATTCCCCCCTAGACAAGTGTAGTGTGTAGAGAATCGCTGGGAGAGTAAGAAAACCACAAAGGCGAGTAAAATACCCCACCCCAGAACCCAGAGAAGTAGGAGTAAAATACTGCAAGTTTTCTTAGGACACACTACACCTCGTGATTAGAGTTATTGCAAGAACCAAGCAAGACTGCAAACAACAAATGGTGAATTCCTGGACCTGAAGACCTGCAAAGAGAGGAGACCAAGTCCAGAAGTATGAGAAGGTTCCAGGAAGGACAGGAGCCGCTGCCAACCTAGAAGAGGGTGCAAAAGAAGAGTCCTTGGTTGGACGAAGATTTTAGAAATGCACCATAGGAAGATGGCTGCGGATTCCTGCGTGATACAATGGATGTTCCACGTGGAGATGTTGGATGCAGGTGAGTTTCGGCGCTGGATTCGTCCAACAAGCCTTGGTTCAAGCAATGTCATGGATTGCATCAAAGTGGCGCTGCCTGGACCCAGGAGGAACCTGGGGGCCTTAAATCAGACTGAGGAGGCAGAGGGGGCTTCCAACACTGGAGGGAACCCACAGATGACCAGGCAGCACCCACAGAGGTCCCAGGACACAGGGACAAAGAAAGTGAACATTTTGGTTGTTGCAACACTATAAAAGAAGGTCCCACGCCGCCGGAGGATAACTCAGCAAGTTGAGCATCGTGGATAGAGGACCTGGGCCAGGCTGTGCACGAGGGATTCTTGCAAACAATGCACAGGGGCCTCAGGAGGTGAAGATGACGCAGTGCACAGGGGTACTGTCACAAATGGGGAAGGCAAGCTCTTACCTGCTCCAAATTTGGACAGCAGGACCTTAGGACATTCTGTGTCGAAGGGGTCCACCACTTGTGTTCCATGGATCACACTCGTCACCAGGAGAGGAGTCCAAGAGAACCAGTTGCCATCTTAGACTTTTAGACGGGAGATTTCTTCGGTCCTTCTGGTGCATGGTGAAGACAGGGAGTCCCCGGAGCGTGCACACCGTGGAAACTGTTGCAGTTGCTGGGTAGAGCTGAAGTTGCAGAGGACAAGTAGCCCTTCTGGATACTTTGTTGCTGTTACAGCGGTTCCTGGAGCAGTCTGCGGTCAATCCGAGGTCAGAGGATGAAGTAGTAGTTGCAGAGGATTCCTTATGGAAACTTGTAAGCAGAATCTGAAGAGAAACCCACAAGAGAGACCGTAAATGGCCCTATGAGGGGGATTGGCTACCTTATCAGGTATGGACCTATCAGGAGGGGTCTCTGATGTCACCTGCTGACACTGCCCACTCAGAGGCCTCCAGAGTGTCCCCATACCTTGGAAAACAAGATGGCTGAAGTCTGGGACACTCTGGAGGAGCTCTGGGCACCACCCCTGGGGTGGTGATGGACAGGGGATTGGTCACTCCCCTTTCCTTTGTCCAGTTTTGCGCCAGAGCGGGGACTGGGGGTCCCTGAACCAGAGTAGAATGGCTTATGCAAGGAGTGCACCATCTGTGCCCTTCAAAGCATTTCCAGAGGCTTGGGGAGGCTACCCCTCCCCAGCCTGTAACACCTATTTCCAAAGGGAGAGGGTGTAACACACTCCTCCTAAAGGAAATGCTTTGTTCTGCCTTCCGGGACTGAGCTGCTCAAGAGGGCAGAACCCTGTCTGTGAGGCGGCAGCAGCTGTAGCTGCATTGCAAGCCTCAGAGAGCTGGTTTGGCAGTACTGGGGGTCCATGGTGGAGCCCCCAGGATGCATGGAATTGGCTCCCCAATACCAGATTTGGATTGGGGGACAATTCCATGATCTTAGACACCTTACATGGCCATATTCGGGATTACCATTGTGAAGCCACATATAGTTATTGACCTATATGTAGTGCATGCGTGCAATGGCATCCCTGCACTCACAAAGTCCGGGGAATTGGCCCTCGACTGCGTGGGGGCACGTTTGCTAGTGAAAGGGTGCCCTCACACTTAGTAACTTTGCACCTAGCCTTCAGTAAATGAAGGTTAGACATATAGGTGACTTATAAGTTACTTAAGTGCAGTGAAAATGGCTGTGAAATAGTGTGGGCACTATTTCACGCAGGCTGCAATGGCAGGCCTGTAAAAGGGTTTGTCTGAGCTCCTTATGAGTGGCAAAAGAATTGCTGCAGCCCATAAGGATCTCCTGGAACCCCAATACCCTGGGTACCTAGGTACCATATAATAGGGACTTATAAGGGGGGTCCAGTGTGCCACTTGAAATTGGTAAATTAACTCATTAGCCTATAGTGACAAATGTAAAAGCAGAGAGAGCATAAGCACTGAGGTTCTGGTTATCAGAGCCTCAGTGACACAGTTAACCACTACTGACAACACACACATTAGGCCACAAACTATGAGCACTGGGTCCTGGATAGCAGGATCCCAGTGACACAGGCAAAAACAAACTGGCACACAAGTAAAAATGGGGGTAACATGCCAGGCAAAATGTTACTTTCCAACACCTTTCTCAGAGGAAATCCTTTGTTCTGCCTTCCTGGGACTGGGCTGCCCAGACCCCAGGAGGGCAGAAACTTGTCTGTGGGTTGGCAGCAGCGGTAGCTGCAGTGAAAACCCCAGAGAGCTGGTTTGGCAGAACCCGGGGTCCATGCTGGAGCCCCGGGATGCATGGGATTGGTACCCCAATACCAGATTTGGCATAGAGGGACAATTCCATGATCTTAGACATGTTACATGGCCATATTCGGAGTTACCATTGTGAAGCCACATATAGGTATTGACCTATATGTAGTGCATGCGTGTAATGGTGCCCCCACACTCACAAAGTGTGGGGAAATTGCCCTGAACTATGTGGGGGCACCTTGGCTAGTGCCAGGGTGCCCTCACACTTAGTAACTTTGCACCTAACCTTCACTAAGTGAGGGTTAGACATATAGGTGACTTATAAGTTACTTAAGTGCAGTGTAAAATTGCTGTGAAATAACGCAGACGTTATTTCACTCAGGCTGCAGTGGCAGTCCTGTGTAAGAATTGTCTGAGCTCCCTTTGGGTGGCAAAAGAAATGCTGTGCCTATAGTCTACAACGGTTCAGGGATCCCCCAGCCCCGCTCTGGCATGAAACTGGACAAAGGAAAGGGAAGTGACCACTCCCCTGACCAGTACCTCCCAGGGGAGATGCCCAGAGCTCCTCCAGTGTGTCCCAGACCTCTGCCATCTTGGATTCAGAGGTGTTGGGGGCACACTGGACTGCTCTGAGTGGCCAGTGCCAGCAGGTGACGTCAGAGACCCCCTCTGATAGGCTCTTACCTCTATTGGTAGCCAAACCTCCTTACTTGGTAGCCAAACCTCCTTTTCTGGCTATTTAGGGTCTCTCCTCTGGGGTATTCTTCAGATAACGAATGCAAGAGCTCACCAGAGTTCCTCTGCACTTCCCTCTTTGACTTCTGCCAAGGATTGACCGCTGACTGCTCCAGGAAGCCTGCAAAAATGCAACAAAGTAGCAAGATGACTACCAGCAACATTGTAGCGCCTCATCCTGCCGGTCCCCAGCAGCACCCAAAAATCTCTACCCTGACCCTTGCAGCTAACAAGGCTTGTTTGCTGTATTTCTGCGTGGAAACACCTCTGCAACATCCAGCATGCCGTGGGACATCTTCCATCCAAAGGAGAAGTTCCTAGTCCGTTTCAGCTTCTTCCACCCTGAGGCAGCCCTTTAGCACCTTCATCTGGAGTTTCCTGGGCTCCTGCCCCCCTCAGTTAGACACTATCGTGACTCTTGGACTTGGTCCCCTTGTCTTGCAGGTCCTTACGTCCAGGAATCCATCTTCAGTGTTTTGATGGTACTTGTGGTTCTTGCAGAATCCCCCTATCACGACTATTGTTTCTTTCTGGGGTAGTAGGGTAACTTTACTCCTACTTTTCAGGGTCTTGAGTTGGGGTATTTTGGATACCCTTACTGTTTTCCTACAGTCACAGCGACCCTCTACAAGCTCCCATAGGTCTGGGGTCCATTCGTGATTCGCATTCCACTTTTGGAGTATATGGTTTGTGTTGCCCCTCGACCTAAGTTCACCTTTTGCATCCTATTGTGATTCTACATTGTTTGCACTACTTTTCTTACTGTTACTTACCTGTTTTGGGTTTGTGTACATATAACTTGTGTATATTACTTACCTTCTAACTGAGGGTACTCACTGAGATACTTTTGGCATATTGTCATAAAAATAAAGTACCTTTATTTTTAGTAACTCTGAGTGTTGTGTTTTCTTATGATATTCTGCTATATGATATAAGTAGTATAGTAGGAGCTTTGCATGTCTCCTAGTTCAGCCTAAGCTGCTTTGCCATAGCTACCTTCTATCAGCCTAAGCTGCTAGAAACACCTCTATTCTACTGTGCTAATAAGGGATAACTGGACACAAGGTACCCACTATAAGCCAGGCCAGCCTCCTACAGTGGGTGACGAGAGCCTGGGGTGTAGGAGCCTTCAACTGCTAGTCACTGAGGTAGGGGGACACTGAAATCCCTAACCTGCGCAGATGAGCTGCCACCACTGCCATCCCCTTGGTGAACACCCGAGGGGCAAAGGTGAGACCAAAGAGGAGCACGGTAAACTGAAAGTGCTCGTGGCCTATCTAGAACAGCAAGTGATGCCTGTGGGCGGACAGGATGGGGATGTGAAAATATGCATCCTGCAAGTCCAACGCTGCCATCCAGTCTCCTTGGTCTAGGGCAGACAAGACCTGAGCAAGAGTGGGCATCCTGAATTTCTCCTTTTTCAGGAAGAGATTGACGTCCCTTAAATCCAAGATAGGGCGAAGACCCTTGTTCTTTTTTGGAATCAGAAAGTAGCAGGAATAACAACCACTGCCTACTTCTGACTATGGGTACTTTGGCCAAGATAGCTGTGACTCCCTCACGGAGCTAGATTAAATGATCCTTCATCAGCCATTCTTTCAAATGGGGGGACGAAAGGAGGACAGGACTGGAAAGGAATGGAATAGCCCTTCTGTATGATCAGTAAGACCCATTTGTCCACCGTCAGTGAGGGAGATGAAATCAAATCGTTCCTCCAACTGGACGAGCATGGTCTTGCAGAACCATACTAGGAAGGCTTAGGCGTTGTTGAAGATGGGGGCTGGGTGGTGGCCGACCTCTGGCTAGACCCTCTGGGTCTGAAGGTACCACAACATCATCCTCTCACTGGATGTGGTGAAGCTGGAGGGCGGTGGCTGACCTGTGGGTGGCGTGGTACCCCACCCCCCCAAAGCCTCAAAAGGGTCAAAAGGCAGACCGCTGGCGAACGGGCGCTGAGAGGCCCAAGGATCTGGCCATAGCTCGAGAGTGCTTGAACCGCTGAAGCGCCGAGTCTGCCTTCTCTCCAAAAAGGCGTGAGCCATCGAAGGGCATGTCCATCAGATTTACCTGGACATCCCCTGAAAAGCCAGAGGTACGAAGCTAGGTGTGGCGACGAAGAGCCACTGTCGATGAAATCGCCCTGCCCAGCGAGTCGGTTGTGTCCAAACCACACCGAATTGTAAACTTGGCTGCATCTCTCCGATCCTTGACAGCCTGAGTGAGTGTCCCGTTCACCTTCCGGGACCTGGGGCAGCACCTGTGCCACAGTTTCCCAAAAGGTATAGGAAAAACGGCCCAATCGGCATGAGGTGTTTATGGAAAATGACCTCCTAGAAGCTGTGCCAACCAAAGTCGACTGCCGGGCATCCATGAGTGTTAGAGACCGCTCTCTCAAAGCCTTTGGGGCCAAGGCCCAGCAGTCGGAGCACAACTGCGCATCCTGGTCTCTGTCGAGGCACCAGAGACATACCTGGTGGGGGTCTGTCACCAACATGGTGTGATGGCAGGCACCACACATTTTAAACCCCGCCTTCCTAGATGACATTCCTCACAGAGACATGAAAATTTCTTCAACAAAATGGTCGAAAATAAGGCTTGCCAAAACAGACAAAGGGTAGCTCGATCCCAGACTTGCGCTTAACCGGCATGAAAGGGAAAGAACTGACGTACAGTGCCTTTATAGGTGACCGTTACGTCACAGACGGCTCCAACGGCACTGACGAAGCCACGCGGAGCCGGACGATGCACGCGGATCTCAACGACGCCACCCAACAGCAAGCGCAGGGTATTTGTGGGAAAGTAGCCTCTTTCTAGCCTTGTTACCCCCACTTTTGGCCTGTTTGTGAGTATATGGCAGGGTGTTTTCACTGTCTCAGTGGGATCCTGCCAGCCAGGGCCCAGTGCTCATAGTGAAAACCCTATGTTTTCAGTATGTTTGTTATGTGTCACTGGGACCCTGCTAGCCAGGACCCCAGTGCTCATAAGTTTGTGGCCTATATGTATGTGTTCCCTGTGTGATGCCTAACTGTCTCACTGAGGCTCTGCTAACCAGAACCTCAGTGGTTATGCTCTCTCTACTTTACAAATTGTCACTAACAGGCTAGTGACCAATTTTACCAATTCACATTGGCATACTGGAACACCCTTATAATTCCCTAGTATATGGTACTGAGGTACCCAGGGTATTGGGGTTCCAGGAGATCCCTATGGGCTGCAGCATTTCTTTTACCACCCATAGGGAGCACTGACAATTCTTACACAGGCCTGCCACTGCAGCCTGAGTGAAATAACGTCAACGTTATTTCACAGCCATTTACCACTGCACTTAAGTAACCTATAAGTCACCTATATGTCTAACCTTCACCTGGTGAAGATTGGGTGCTAAGTTACTTAGGGGGTGATTCTAACATTGGCGGGCGGCGGAGGCTGCCCGCCAATGTTCCCCCTCCAAAATACCGCTCCGCGGTCACAAGACCGCTGAGGGTATTTTGGGATTTGCCCTGGGCTGGCGGGTGGCTGCCAAAAGGCCGCCCGCCAGCCCAGGGCAAATCGACCTTCCCACGAGGACGCCGGCTCCGAATGGAGCCGGCGTAGTGGGAAGGTGCGACGGGTGCAGTTGCACCCGTCGCGTATTTCAGTGTCTGCTTTGCAGACACTGAAATACTTTGTGGGGCCCTCTTACGGGGGCCCCTGCAGTGCCCATACCATTGGCATGGGCACTGCAGAGGCCCCCAGGGGCCCCGCGGCACCCCCTACCGCCATCCTGTTCCTGGCGGGAGACCCGCCAGGAACAGGATGGCGGTAGGGGGTGTCAGAATCCCCATGGCGGCGGAGCGCGCTCCGCCGCCATGGAGGATTCTGTAGGGCAGTGGTAAACCGGCGGGAGACCGCCGGTTTACCCTTTCTGGCCACGGCTGAACCGCCGCGGTCAGAATGCCCTTGGGAGCACCGCCAGCCTGTTGGCGGTGCTCCCGTGGTCGGTGACCCTGGCGGTCACCGGCCGCCAGGGTCAGAATGACCCCCTAAGTGTGTGGGCACCCTGGCACTAGCCAAGGTGCCCCCACATAGTTCAGGGCAAATTCCCCGGACTTTGTGAGTGCGGGGACACCATTTCACGTGTGCACTATACATAGGTCACTACCTATGTATAGCGTCACAATGGTAACTCCGAACATGGCCATGTAACATGTCTAAGATCATGGAATTGTCACCCCAATGCCATTCTGGCACTGGGAAGACAATTCCATGATCCCCCGAGTCTCTAGCACAGACTCGGGTACTGCCAAACTGCCTTTCCCGGGGTTTCACTGCAGCTGATGCTGCTGCCAACCCCTCAGACAGGATTCTGCCCTCCTGGGGTCCAGCCAGGTCTGGCCCAGGATGGCAGAACAAAGGACTTCCTCAGAGAGAGGGTGTTACACACTCTCCCTTTGGAAAAAGGTGTCAGGGCTGGGGAGGAGTAGCCTCCCCCAGCCTCTAGAAATGCTTTGATGGGCACAGATGGTGCCCATCTCTGCAAACTGGACAAAGGAAAGGAGAGTGACCCCTCCCCTGAGCTGCACCTGCATCTCCCAGGGGAGGTGCCCAGAGCTCCTCCAGTGTGCTCCAGACCTCTGCTATCTTGGAAACAAAGGTGTTGCTGGCACACTGGACCGCTCTGAGTGGCCAGTGCCATCAGGTGACGTCAGAGACTCCATCTGATAGGCTCTTACCTGTGTTACTAGCCTATCCTCCTTCCTAGGTAGCCAAACCTCCTTTTCTGGCTATTTAGGGTCTCTGCTTTGGGGAATTCTTCAGATACCGAATGCAAGAGCTCATTGGAGTTCCTCTGCACTTCTCTCTTCACCTTCTGCCAAAGGATCGACCGCTGACTGCTCAGGACGCCTGCAAAACCGCAACAAAGTAGCAAAGACGACTACTGCAACCTTGTATCGCTGATCCTGCCGCTTTCTCACCTGTTTCCTGGTGGTGCATGCTCTGGGGTTAGCCTGCCTCCTTCCTGCCCCAGGAGCTCTGAAGAAATCTCCCGTGGGACGACGGAATCCTCCCCCTGCAACCGCAGGCAACAAAAAGACTGCATCACCGGTCCTCTGGGTCCCCTCTCAGCACGACGAGCGTGGTCCCTGGAACTCAGCAACTCTGTACAAGTAACTCCCACAGTCCAGTGACTCTTCAGTCCAAGTTTGGTGGAGGTAAGTCCTTGCCTCCCCACGCTAGACTGCATTGCTGGGTACCACGTGATTTGCAGCTGCTCCCGCACCTGTGCACTCTTCCAGGATTTCCTTCGTGCACAGCCAAGCCTCGGTCCCCGACACTCTAACCTGCAGTGCTCAACCTTCTGAGTTGTCCTCTGACGTTGTGGGATTCCCTTTTGTGTCTTCGGGTGGACTCCGGTTCACTCCTCTTCCAAGTGCCTGTTCCAGTACTTCTGCGGGTGCTGCCTGCTTCTGTGAGGGCTCCCTGACTTGCTGGGAGCCCCCTCTGTCTCCTCATCAAAGTGGCGACATCCTGGTCCCTCCTGGGCTACAGCAGCATCCAAAAACCCTAACCGCGACCCTTGCAGCTAGCAAGGCTTGTTTGCGGTATTTCTGCGTGGGAACACCTCTGCAACGTTCTTCACGACGTGGGACATCCATCCTCCAAAGGGGAAGTTTCTAGCCCTCTTCGTTTTTGCAGAATCCACAGCTTCTACCATCCGGTGGCAGCTTCTTTGCACCCTCAGCTGGCATTTCCTGGGCATCTGCCCACTCTCGACATTGTCGCGACTCTTGGACTTGGTCCCCTTGTTCCACAGGTACTCTAGTCCGGAAATCCACTTTGGTTGCTTTACTGGTGTTGGTCTTCCTTGCACAATTCCCCTATCACAACTTCTGTGCTCTCTGGGGAATACAGGTGCACTTTACACCTACTTTTCAGGGTCTTGGGGTGGGCTATTTTTCTAACCCTCACTGTTTTCTTACAGTCCCAGCGACCCTCTACAAGCTCACATAGGTTTGGGGTCCATTCGTGGTTCGCATTCCACTTTTGGAGTATATGGTTTGTGTTGCCCCTATACCTATGTGCTCCTATTGCAATCTACTGTAACTTTACACTACTTGCATTACTTCCTTTTGCTATTTCTGCATATTTTTGGTATTGTGTACATATATCTTGTGTATATTTGGCATCCTCATACTGAGGGTACTCACTGAGATACCTTTGGCATATTTTCATAAAAATAAAGTACCTTTATTTTTAGTATATCTGTTTATTGTGTTTTCTTATGATATTGTGCATATGACACCAGTGGTATAGTAGGAGCTTTGCATGTTTCCTAGTTGGGCCTAAGCTGCTCTGCTATAGCTACCTTCTATCAGCCTAAGCTGCTAGAAACACCTCTTCTACACTAATAAGGGATAACTGGACCTAGTACAGAGTGTAAGTACCCCTTGGTACCCACTACAAGCCAGGCCAGCCTCCTACATTGGTGGCAGCGGTGGGATAAGTACTTGTAACTACTTACCACTTTGTCATTTTGTACTTTTCATAAGAGAATAATATACAAAACAAGTTCAGTGTATGTACACCTAACCAAAAAGTTTTGCTTTTCTTCTCTTACACTATCTGCTAAGTGCTGAAAAGTACTCTTAAACTTTTTAAAAGTTCCTTAAAGTTGAAAAAGTTGTTTTTTCCTGTGCTTTAAAAAGTCCTAAAGCTTTTTCTCTCTTTCATCTGTCCCTAAACCTTTTCTATCATGTCTGATGTAGGAACTCCTCTTAATTTGGTCAGCACAGCTTATGACCACATTAACTTTAAGGGCCTAAAGAGTCTCTGCATTGATAGAGGTTTAATGGTAGGAAAGAACCCCTCTAGAGAATTATTGTCTAACATGCTTATTGAAAATGATAAGGCCTTAGCTGGCACTTCAATTGAGAAGTTAGGAGATAGCTCACACTCTGACTCAGGGGAGCCCCCAGTAAGAGTGTTAGACGGTGCCCTTCCTAACCTGCCCCTTAGCAGACCACCTAGCATAGCTGGTAGTAATGGAAGCTCCCATCACAGTAGGGATATTTTTGTTCCTGCAGGCCAGGTTGCTAGGGTGCCAACTGTTAGGGACAGGTCTCCCTCTGTTCATTCACATCATTCTTCTCTGTCAAAGCGTTCCCAACCCACCCACGCTGATGACAGAATGATAGAAAGGGAACTCAATAGATTGAGAGTGGAAGAGTCCAGACTGAAGCTTAAACAGCAACAGCTGGCTCTAGACAGGGAATCCCTAGACTTACAAAAAGAGAGACAAAGATTGGGGTTTGGACCCCATGGTGGCAGCAGCAGTATTCCAGATAGCAATCCTGTGAGAGAGCATGATTCTAGGAATCTGCATGAGATAGTTCTCCCTTACAAGGAGGGGGATGACATTAACAAGTGGTTTGCTGCACTTGAGAGGGCGTGTATTGTACAGGGGTCCATCAAAGGCATTGGGCTGCTATCCTATGGCTATCTTTCAGTGGAAAGGGTAGGGATAGGCTCCTTACTGTTAAAGAAAGTGATGCCAATAATTTTACAGTTTTGAAGAATGCACTCTTGGATGGATTTGGCTTAACCACTGAACAATACAGGATTAAGTTTAGAGAAACCAAAAAAGAGTCCTCACAAGACTGGGTAGACTTTGTTGACCATTCAGTGAAGGCCTTGGAGGGGTGGTTACTGTAGGAGGCTGGACTGGCTTGTAGTGAGTACCTAGGGGTACTTGCACCTTGCACCAGGCCCAGTTATCCCTTATTAGTGTATAGGGTGTCTAGCAGCATAGGCTGATAGATAATGGTAGCTTAGCAGAGCAGCTTAGGCTGAACTAGGAGACGAGTGAAGCTCCTACAGTACCACTTAGTGTCATATGCACAATATCATAAGGAAACACAATACACAGCTATACTAAAAATAAAGGTACTTTATTTTTATGACAATATGCCAAAGTATCTCAGAGTGTACCCTCAGTATGAGGATAGCAAATATACACAAGATATATATACACAATACCAAAATATGCAGTAATAGTCTTAGAAAACAGTGCAAACAATGTATAGTTACAATAGGATGCAATGGAGACACATAGGGATAGGGGCACCACAAACCATATACTCCAAAAGTGGAATGCGAACCACGAATGGACCCCAAACCTATGTGAACTTGTAGAGGGTCGCTGGGACTATTAGAAAATAGTAAGGGTTAGAAAAATAGCCCACCCCAAGACCCTGAAAAGTGAGTGCAAAGTGCACGGAAGTTCCCCAAAGGACATAGAAGTTGTGATAGGGGAATTCTGCAGGAAAGACACAAACCAGCAATGCAACAACGATGGATTTCCAGTCAAGGGTACCTGTGGAATAAGGGGACAAAGTCCAAAAGTCACAAGCAAGTCGGAGATGGGCAGATGCCCATGAAATGCCAGCTGTGGGTGCGAAGAAGCCGCTACTGGACTGTAGAAGCTTAGGTTTCTGCAGGAATGACAAGGGCTAGAGACTTCCCCTTTGGAAGACGGATCCCACACGCCGTGGAGAGTCGTGCAGAAGTGCTTTCCCGCCGAAAGACCGCCAACAAGCCTTGCTAGCTGCAAATCATGCGGTAAGGCTTTTGGATGCTGCTGTGGCCCAGGAGGGACCAGGATGTCGCAAATTGTGTCAGAAGACAGAGAGGATGTCGAGCAAGACAAGGAGCCCTCTCAGCAGCAGGTAGCACCCGGAGAAGTGCTAGAAACAGGCACTACAAGGATGCATGAAACGGTGCTCACCCGAAGTCGCACAAAGGAGTCCCACGTCGCCGGAGAACAACTTAGGAGGTCGTGCAATGCAGGTTAGATTGCGGTGGACGCAGGCTGGACTGTGCACAAAGGATTTCCTCCGGAAGTGCACGGAGGCCGGAGTAGCTGCAAAAGTCACGGTTCCCAGCAATGCAGTCTGGCGTGGGGAGGCAAGGACTTACCTCCACCAAACTTGGACTGAAGAGTCACTGGACTGTGGGAGTCACTTGGACAGAGTTGCTGGATTCAAGGGACCTCGCTCGTCGTGCTGAGAGGAGACCCAAGGTACCCGTGATGCAGTTCTTTGGTGCCTGCGGTTGCAGGGGGACGATTCCATCGACCCACAGGAGATTTCTTCGGAGCTTCTAGTGCAGAGAGGAGGCAGACTACCCCCACAGCATGCACCAGCAGGAAAGCAGTCGAGAAGGCGGCTCGATCAGCGTTACAGAGTTGCAGTAGTTGTCTTTGCTACTATGTTGCAGCTTTGCAGGCTTCCAGCGCGGTCAGCAGTCAATTCCTTGGCAGAAGGTGATGAGAGAGATGCAGAGGAACTCGGATGAGCTCTTGCATTCGTTATCTAAAGTTTCCCCAGAGACAGAGACCCTAAATAGCCTGAAAAGAGGGTTTGGATACCTAGGAGAGAGGATAGGCTAGCAACACCTGAAGGAGCCTATCAGAAGGAGTCTCTGACGTCACCTGGTGGTACTGGCCACTCAGAGCAGTCCAGTGTGCCAGCAGCACCTCTGTTTCCAAGATGGCAGAGGTCTGGAGCACACTGGAGGAGCTCTGGGCACCTCCCAGGGGAGGTACAGGTCAGGGGAGTGGTCACTCCCCTTTCCTTTGTCCAGTTTTGCGCCAGAGCAGGGCTAAGGGGTCCCTGGACCGGTGTAGACTGGCTTATGCAGAAATGGGCACCAAATGTGCCCATGAAAGCATGTCCAGAGGCTGGGGAGGCTACTCCACCCCTGCCTTCACACCATTTTCCAAAGGGAGAGGGTGTAACTCCCTCTCTCAGAGGAAGTCCTTTGTTCTGTCATCCTGGGCCAGGCCTGGCTGGACCCCAGGAGGGCAGAAGCCTGTCTGAGGGGTTGGCAGCAGCAGCAGCTGCAGTGAAACCCCGGGAAAGGCAGTTTGGCAGTACCAGGGTCTGTGCTACAGACCACTGGGATCATGGGATTGTGCCAACTATGCCAGGATGGTATAGAGGGGGCAATTCCATGATCATAGACATGTTACATGGCCATATTCGGAGTTACCATTGTGAAGCTACATATAGGTAGTGACCTATTGTAGGAGGCTGGACTGGCTTGTAGTGAGTACCAAGGGGTACTTGCACCTTGCACCAGGCCCAGTTATCCCTTATTAGTGTATAGGGTGTCTAGCAGCTTAGGCTGATAGATAATGGTAGCTTAGCAGAGCAGCTTAGGCTGAACTAGGAGATGTGTGAAGCTACTACAGTACCACCTAGTGTCATATGCACAATATCATAAGAAAACACAATACACAGTTATACTAAAAATAAAGGTACTTTATTTTTATGACAATATGCCAAAGTATCTTAGAGTGTACCCTCAGTGAGAGGATAGGAAATATACACAAGATATATATACACAATAGAAAAAATATGCAGTATAGTCTTAGAAAACAGTGCAAACAATGTATAGTTACAATAGGATGCAATGGGGACACATAGGGATAGGGGCAACATAAACCATATACTCCAAAAGTGGAATGCGAACCACGAATGGACCCCAAACCTATGTGACCTTGTAGAGGGTCGCTGGGACTATTAGAAAATCGTGAGAGTTAGAAAAATAACCCTCCCCAAGACCCTGAAAAGTGAGTGCAAAGTGCACTAAAGTTCCCCTAAGGACAAAGAAGTCGTGTTAGAGGAATAATGCAGGAAAGACACAAACCAACAATGCAACAACGATGGATTTCCAATCTAGGGTACCTGTGGAACAAGGGGACCAAGTCCAAAAGTCACAAGCAAGTCGGATATGGGCATATGACCGGAAAATGCCAGCTGTGGGTGCAAAGAAGCTTCTACTGGCCAGAAGAAGCTGAGGTTTCTGCAGGAATGAAAAGGGCTAGAGATTTCCCCTTTGGTGGACGAATCCCTCTCGCCATGGAGAGTCGTACAGAAGTGTTTTCCCGCCGAAAGAACGCCAACAAGCCTTGCTAGCTGCAAATCATGCGGTTAACGTTTTTGGACCCTGCTGTGGCCCAAGAGGGACCAGGAGGTCGCAAATTGGAACAGAAGATAGAGGGTAGGTCGAGCAAGACAAGGAGCCCTCTTAGCAGCAGGTAGCACCCGGAGAAGTGCCAGAAACAGGCACTACAAGGATGCGTGAAATGGTGCTCACCCGAAGTTACACAAAGGAGTCCCACGTCACCGGAGACCAACTTAGAAAGTCGTGCAATGCAGGTTAGAGTGCCGTGGACCCAGGCTTGGCTGTGCACAAAGGATTTCCGCCGGAAGTGCACAGGGGCCGGAGTAGCTGCAAAAGTCGTGGTTCCCAGCAATGCAGTCTAGCGAGGTGAGGCAAGGACTTACCTCCACCAAACTTGGACTGAAGAGTCACTGGACTGTGGGAGTCACTTGGACAGAGTTGCTGGATACGAGGGACCTCGCTCGTCGTGCTGAGAGGAGACCCAAGGGACCGGTAATGCAGCTTTTTGGTGCCTGCGGTTGCAGGGGGAAGATTCCGTTGACCCACGGGAGATTTCTTCGGAGCTTCTAGTGCAGAGAGGAGGTAGACTACCCCCACAGCATGCACCACCAGGAAAACAGTTGAGAAGGCGACAGGATCAGCGTTACAGAGTTGCAGTAGTCGTCTTTGCTACTATGTTTCAGGTTTGCAGGCTTCCAGCGCGGTCAGCAGTCGATTCCTTGGCAGAAGGTGAAGAGAGAGATGCAGAGGAACTCAGCTGAGCTCTTGCATTCGTTATCTAAAGTTTCCCCAGAGACAGAGACCCTAAATAGCCAGAAAAGAGGGTTTGGCTACCTAGGAGAGAGGATAGGCTAGCAACACCTGAAGGAGCCTATCAGAAGGAGTCTCTGACGTCACCTGGTGGCACTGGCCACTCAGAGCAGTCCAGTGTGCCAGCAGCACCTCTGTTTCCAAGATGGCAGAGGTCTGGAGCACACTGGAGGAGCTCTGGACACCTCCCAGGGGAGGTGCAGGTCAGGGGAGTGGTCACTCCCCTTTCCTTTGTCCAGTTTCGCGCCAGAGCAGGGCTAAGGGGTCCCCTGAACCGGTGTAGACTGGCTTATGCAGAATTGGGCACATCTGTGCACAAGAAAGCATTTCCAGAGGCTGGGGGAGGCTACTCCTCCCCTGCCTTCACACCATTTTCCAAAGGGAGAGGGTGTAACACCCTCTCTCAGAGGAAGTCCTTTGTTCTGCCATCCTGGGCCAGGCCTGGCTGGACCCCAGGAGGGCAGATGCCTGTCTGGGGGGTTGGCAGCAGCAGCAGCTGCAGTGAAACCCCAGGAAGGGCAGTTTGGCAGTACCAGGGTCTGTGCTACAGACCACTGGGATCATGGGATTGTGCCAACTATGCCAGGATGGCATAGAGGGGGCAATTCCATGATCATAGACATGTTACATGGCCATATTCGGAGTTACCATTGTGAAGCTACATATAGGTAGTGACCTATATGTAGTGCACGCGTGTAATGGTGTCCCCGCACTCACAAAGTCAGGGAAATTGGCCCTGAACAATGTGGGGGCACCTTGGCTAGTGCCAGGGTGCCCTCACACTAAGTAACTTTGCACCTAACCTTTACCAGGTAAAGGTTAGACATATAGGTGACTTATAAGTTACTTAAGTGCAGTGTAAAATGGCTGTGAAATAACGTGGACGTTATTTCACTCAGGCTGCAGTGGCAGGCCTGTGTAAGAATTGTCAGAGCTACCTATGGGTGGCAAAAGAAATGCTGCAGCCCATAGGGATCTCCTGGAACCCCAATACCCTGGGTACCTCAGTACCATATACTAGGGAATTATAAGGGTGTTCCAGTAAGCCAATGTAAATTGGTAAAATTAGTCACTAGCCTGTTAGTGACAATTTGGAAAGAAATGAGAGAGCATAACCACTGAGGTTCTGATTAGCAGAGCCTCAGTGAGACAGTTATGCACCACACAGGGAACACATACATATAGGCCACAAACTTATGACCACTGGGGTCCTGACTAGCAGGGTCCCAGTGACACATAACAAACATACTGAAAACATAGGGTTTTCACTATGAGCACTGGGCCCTGGCTAGCAGGATCCCAGTGAGACAGTAAAAACACCCTGACATACACTCACAAACAGGCCAAAAGTGGGGGTAACAAGGCTAGAAAGAGGCTACTTTCTCACACCTATATGTAGTGCACGCGTGTAATGGTGTCCCCGCACTCACAAAGTCCGGGTAATTGGCCCTGAACAATGTGGGGGCACCTTGGCTAGTACCAGGGTGCCCTCACACTAAGTAACTTAGCACCCAACCTTTACCAGGTAAAGGTTAGACATATAGGTGACTTATAAGTTACTTAAGTGCAGTGTAAAATGGCTGTGAAATAACGTGGACGTTATTTCACTCAGGCTGCAGTGGCAGGCCTGTGTAAGAATTGTCAGAGCTCCCTATGGGTGGCAAAAGAAATGCTGCAGCCCATAGGGATCTCCTGGAACCCCAATAGCCTGGGTACCTCAGTACCATATACTATGGAATTATAAGGGTGTTCCAGTAAGCCAATGTAAATTGGTAAATTGGTCACTAGCCTGTTAGTGACAATTTGTAAAGAGAGAGCATAACCACTGAGGTTCTAGTTAGCAGAGCCTCAGTGAGACAGTTAGGCATCACACAGAGAACACATACCTATAGGTCACAAACTTATGAGCACTGGGGTCCTGACTAGCAGGGTCCCAGTGACACATAACAAACATACTGAAAACATAGGGTTTTCACTATGAGCACTGGGCCCTGGCTGGCAGGATCTCAGTGAGACAGTGAAAACACCCTGATATACACTCACAAACAGGCCTAAAGTGGGGGTAACAAGGCTAGAAAGAGGCTACTTTCTCACACAACCCCCCCTCCCCCAAACGAAGGACAATAAGGCTAACCTTGGCCAGTTGAGACTTTATTGTCTAAGTGGTGATAAGTAGAGAGTAGCTCTGCAATAGACTGGTTACTCCCTTTATCATCCACTATATGGTTACTTCCCTGTGGGGATGTAAACCACCCTGTTTGAAGTTTTTTAGCTAAGCAACAATGTGAAGATGTATTTTCAAAGTTTCTATCAGTAAGTTTCAGTTTAGAGCAGTGGGAATTGTCCACTGAACCTATTTGTAGTGATGGAAATGCCAGACAGGGATGCTGTCTCAGAAAAGCCATAGCTGGGCAAAAACTTTGTCCATATGGCTGGAAGAGAGAACAGGGATGCGGTTTCTCTTGGGTTGGAGCAGGGCAGGGATGCTGTCCTATGAGCTCCACACTAGGGCAGGGATGCTGTCCTAAGTGTTGTGAGGCAGTGCAGGGTTTCTGCACTAAAGTTTCTCTGGGAGAGCTGGAGGGAGGCTCCATGTTAACTAAAATGGTGCTCTTTTTGTCACCAATGTTAGTTATCCCACAGAGAGGTACTTCTACCTCAGTGAGTCCAGCTTTGCCAGCTGATGATTCCCTTGGAACAGGTGCCACCCCAGGAGAGGTTTCTCCCACCACAGGAATGGTATCCTGAATGGTAGGGTGGTTAGGGGATACTGTGATACCCTTTTTACCTGTTGATGGAGAGGGATCCTGAGTTTTCAGGCCTTCTCTCCTTTGCTTTTTCATTTCAGTAGAAATGAGAGGAAACAATTCCTCTGGGATGCCCAGCATGGCTGCATGGGCATAAAACTCTACATCAGCCCAACCTGAGGCCTCTAGGTCATTACCTAAGAGACAATCTACAGGTAAGCTAGGTGATACCACCACCTGCTTAGGGCCAGTAACTCCACCCCAACTAAACTGAATTATAGCTAAGGGAAGAAACTTAGTGGAGTTATGGACATCAATAATTTTATACTGTTGTCCAATGATGTGTTGTTCAGGAGCCACTAGGTTTTCAGTCACCAAAGTGATACTGGCACCTGTGTCCCTGTAGGCCAAGGCCTCAACACCATTTATTGAAACTGTCTGCCTGTACTTATCCATTGTAAGGGGACAAGCAGCCAGTGTGGCAAGGCCAATGCCACTAGGTGTGACAGAAACTGTCTTTGGACTGACTACCCCAGTTTCTATTATGGACCCATAAGTGAACCCAACTACACCCTTAACTTGACTGTTGCCAGCAGTCCCACCACTAGTACCACTACTGCTAGGGGCACTAGAGCTTGATGTATTAGTGGTGGTAGGCTCAGGGGGTTTACCTGGACAGGAGTTATCCCCTGGCCTATGGCCTCTGTTTTCACACACAAAGCACCAAGGCTTTTTAAATTGTGTAGGTTGAGAAGAAGAAGAATTTGTTTTATCCCCACCCCCTGAAGAGTGTTTAAGATTTGAAGTGGGATCTTTGGTTTTACCCTTATCCCCATGCTTATCTTGAGATTTTTCACCATCTTTCTTCTTATTGTTCTCTTTGTCACCCCCTGTATGAACTTTTCTGTTCACCCTTGTTCTGACCCATTTGTCTGCCTTCTTTCCCAATTCTTGGGGAGAGGTCAGATCAGAGTCCACCAGGTACTGGTGCAACAAATCAGACACACAATTATTAAGAATATGCTCTCTCAGGATCAAGTTATACAGGCTGTCATAATCAGTAACTTTACTGCCATGTAACCACCCCTCCAAGGCCTTCACTGAATGGTCAATGAAATCAACCCAGTCTTGTGAAGACTCCTTTTTGGTCTCTCTGAACTTTATCCTGTATTGTTCAGTGGTTAAGCCATAACCATCCAGGAGTGCATTCTTAAGAACTTTGTAATCATTGGCTTCACTTTCTTTCACAGTAAGGAGCCTATCCCTACCTTTTCCACTAAATGATAGCCATAGGATAGCAGCCAACTGCCTTTGAGGGACATCCTGTACAGCACAGGCCCTCTCAAGTGCAGCAAACCACTTGTTAATTTCATCCCCCTCCTTATAAGGGGGAACTATCTTGTGCAGATTCCTGGAATCATGCTCTTTTGCAGGATGACTATGTGGAATACTGCTGCTGCCACCATGGGTTTCTAAACCCAGTTTCTGTCTCTCCTTCTCTACTTCTAAAGTCTGTCTATCCAAATCCAGCTGTTGCTTCTTGAGCTTCAGTCTGGTTTGTTCCACTCTCAATCTATTGAGCTCCCTTTCTAACAATCTGTCATCAGGGTGGGTGGGAGGGACGTGTCTTGAAACAGAAGTATGATGAGAATGGACAGAAGGAGACCTGTCCCTTACAGAGGGCACCCTAACAGCTTGGCTAACAGAAACATCATTTCTACTGTGATGAGAATGAATGCTCTTGCTATGATGTGAGACAACACTATCTGTATGGTGTGACTCAACATCAGTACCAACTATGCTAGACTGTCTAGTAATGGGCAGGCTTGGAAGTTTCTTTCCTGAATCTTTTCCTGGGGGGGTCCCTGGATCAGATTGGGAACCATTAGCTACTTTTTCAACAGATGGGGCACTTTTAGCCTTATCTTGTTCTCTAAGCATGTTAAGTAACAATTCCAAGGAAGGATTATTCCCTACACTCAAACTTCTCTCTATGCAGAGACTCCTTGCTCCTTTCCAGCTAAGGTGATCATATGCAAGTTTGGACAGATCAACATTTTGGCCTGTGCCAGACATTTTTAGAGAGAGTTAAAGTGATAGAAAAAGAGAAAAAAGTTTGTCAGAGCTTTTAAAAAGTCAGGGAAAAATCTTTTTAAACTTTTTAGAACTTTTGAGAAAGTTAGAAGTACTTTTCAGCACTTAGAAAAGAGTGAAAAGAGGAAATGCAAAACTTTTTGGTTATGTGTATATACACTGAACTTGTTTTGTATATTTTTCTCTTATGAAAAGTACAATGACAAGAGTGATAAGTAGTCTCAAAGCACTTATCCCACCGCTGCACAACCAATGTAGGAGGCTGGACTGGCTTGTAGTGAGTACCTAGGGGTACTTGCACCTTGCACCAGGCCCAGTTATCCCTTATTAGTGTATAGGGTGTCTAGCAGCATAGGCTGATAGATAATGGTAGCTTAGCAGAGCAGCTTAGGCTGAACTAGGAGACGAGTGAAGCTCGTACAGTACCACTTAGTGTCATATGCACAATATCATAAGAAAACACAATACACAGTTATACTAAAAATAAAGGTACTTTATTTTTATGACAATATGCCAAAGTATCTCAGAGTGTACCCTCAGTATGAGGATAGCAAATATACACAAGATATATGTACACAATACCAAAATATGCAGTAATAGTCTTAGAAAACAGTGCAAACAATGTATAGTTACAATAGGATGCAATGGAGACACATAGGGATAGGGGCAACACAAACCATATACTCCAAAAGTGGAATGCGAACCACGAATGGACCCCAAACCTATGTGACCTTGTAGAGGGTCGGTGGGACTATTAGAAAATAGTAAGGGTTAGAAAAATAGCCCACCCCAAGACCCTGAAAAGTGAGTGCAAAGTGCACTAAAGATCCCCAAAGGACATAGAATCGTGATAGGGGAATTCTGCAGGAAAGACACAAACCAGCAATGCAACAACAATGGATTTCCAGTCGAGGGTACCTGTGGAACAAGGGGACCAAGTCCAAAAGTCACAAGCAAGTCGGAGATGGGCAGATGCCCAGGAAATGCCAGCTGTGGGTGCAAAGAAGCTGCTACTGGACTGTAGAAGCTTAGGTTTCTGTAGGAACGACAAGGGCTAGAGACTTCCCCTTTGGAGGACAGATCCCTCTCGCCGTGGAGAGTCGTGCAGAAGTGTTTTCCCGCCGAAAGACTGCCAACAAGCCTTGCTAGCTGCAAATCGTGCAGTAAGGGTTTTTGGATGCTGCTGTGGCCCAGGAGCGACCAGGATGTCGCACATTGCGTCAGGAGACAGAGGGGCGTCGATCAAGACAAGGAGCCCTCTCAGCAGCTGGTAGCACCCGGAGAAGTGCCAGAAACAGGCACTACAAGGATGCATGAAACGGTGCTCACCCGAAGTTGCACAAAGGAGTCCCACGTCGCCGGAGAACAACTTAGGAGGTCGTGCAATGCAGGTTAGAGTGCCGTGGACCCAGGCTGGACTGTGCACAAAGGATTTCCGCCGGAAGTGCACGGAGGCCGGAGTAGCTGCAATAGTCGCGGTTCCCAGCAATGCAGTCTGGCGTGGGGAGGCAAGGACTTACCTCCACCAAACTTGGACTGAAGAGTCACTGGACTGTGGGAGTCACTTGGACAGAGTTGCTGGATTCAAGGGACCTCGCTCGTCGTGCTGAGAGGAGACCCAAGGTACCGGTGATGCAGTTCTTTGGTGCCTGCGGTTGCAGGGGGACGATTCCGTCGACCCACAGAAGATTTCTTCGGAGCTTCTAGTGCAGAGAGGAGGCAGACTACCTCCACAGCATGCACCATCAGGAAAGCAGTCGAGAAGGCGGCTGGATCAGCGTTACAGAGTTGCAGTAGTCGTCTTTGCTACTATGTTGCATCTTTGCAGGCTTCCAGCGCGGTCAGCAGTCGATTCCTTGGCAGAAGGTGAAGAGAGAGATGCAGAGGAACTCGGATGAGCTCTTGCATTCGTTATCTAAAGTTTCCCCAGAGACAGAGACCCTAAATAGTCAGAAAAGAGGGTTTGGCTACCTAGGAGAGAGGATAGGCTAGCAACACCTGAAGGAGCCTATCAGAAGGAGTCTCTGACGTCACCTGGTGGCACTGGCCACTCAGAGCAGTCCAGTGTGCAAGCAGCACCTCTGTTTCCAAGATGGCAGAGGTCTGGAGCACACTGGAGGAGCTCTGGGCACCTCCCAGGGGAGGTACAGGTCACTCCCCTTTCCTTTGTCCAGTTTCGCGCCAGAGCAAGGCTAAAGGGTCCCTGAACCGGTGTAGACTGGCTTATGCAGAAATGGGCACCAAATGTGCCCATGAAAGCATTTCCAGAGGCTGGGGGAGGCTACTCCTCCCCTGCCTTCACACCATTTTCCAAAGGGAGAGGGTGTAACACCCTCTCTCAGAGGAAGTCCTTTGTTCTGTCATCCTGGGCCAGGCCTGGCTGGACCCCAGGAGGGCAGAAGCCTGTCTGAGGGGTTGGCAGCAGCAGCAGCTGCAGTGAAATCCCGGGAAAGGCAGTTTGGCAGTACCAGGGTCTGTGCTACAGACCACTGGGATCATGGGATTGTGCCAACTATGCCAGGATGGTATAGAGGGGGCAATTCCATGATCATAGACATGTTACATGGCCATATTCGGAGTTACCATTGTGAAGCTACATATAGGTAGTGACCTATATGTAGTGCACGGGTGTAATGGTGTCCCCGCACTCACAAAGTCCGGGGAATTGTCCCTCAACAATGTGGGGGCACCTTGGCTAGTGCCAGGGTGCCCTCACACTAAGTAACTTAGCACCCAACCTTCACCAGGTAAAGGTTAGACATATAGGTGACTTATAAGTTACTTAAGTGCAGTGTAAAATGGCTGTGAAATATCGTGGACGTTATTTCACTCAGGCTGCAGTGGCAGGCCTGTGTAAGAATTGTCAGAGCTCCCTATGGGTGGCAAAAGAAATGCTGCAGCCCATAGGGATCTCCTGGAACCCCAATACCCTGGGTACCTCAGTACCATATACTAGGGAATTATAAGGGTGTTCCAGTAAGCCAATGTAAACTGGTAAATTGGTCACTAGCCTGTTAGTGACAATTTGTAAAGAGAGAGCATAACCACTGAGGTTCTGGTTAGCAGAGCCTCAGTGAGACAGTTAGGCATCACACAGGGAACACATACCTATAGGTCACAAACTTATGAGCACTGTGGTCCTGACTAGCAGTGTCCCAGTGACACATAACAAACATACTGAAAACATAGGGTTTTCACTATGAGCACTGGGCCCTGGCTGGCAGGATCCCAGTGAGACAGTGAAAACACTCTGACATACACTCACAAACAGGCCTAAAGTGGGGGTAACAAGGCTAGAAAGAGGCTACTTTCTCACAGTTACATGGCAGTAAAGTTTCTGACTATGAAAGCCTGTATAATCTAATCCTAAGAGAGCATATTCTGAATAACTGTGTGTCTGATTTGTAACACCAATATCTAGTGGACTCAGATCTGACCTCTCCCCAAGAATTGGGAAAGAAGGCAGACAAATGGGTCAGAACAAGAGTGAACAGAAAAGTCATAAATGGGGTGACAAGGATGGCAAGTAGAAAGATGGTGAGAAATCTCAGGATAAGCATGGGGATAAGGGTAAAACCAAAGATCCTTCTTCAAATCCTAAACACTCTTCAGGGGGTGGGGATAAATCAAATTCTTCCTTTTCTTCACAACATACACACATTAAAAAGCCTTGGTGCTTTGTGTGTAAAAATAAAGGCCATTGGCCAGGGGATAAGTCCTGTCCAGGTAAACCCCTTTAGCCTACCACCACTAATACATCAAGCTCTAGTGCCCCTAGCAGTAGTGGTAATAGTGGTGGGACTGCTGGCAACAGTCAAGCTAAGGGTGTAGTTGGGTTCACTTATGGGTCCATCATAGAAACTGGGGTAGTCAGTCCCAAGACAGTTTCTGTCACACCTAGTGGCATTGGCCTTGCCACACTGGCTGCTTGTCCCCTTACAATGGATAAGTACAGGCAGACAGTTTCAATACATGGTGTTGAGGCCCAGGCCTACAGGGACACAGGTGCCAGTATCACTTTGGTGACTGAAAACCTAGTGGCTCCTGAACAACACATCATTGGACAACAGTACAAGATTATTGATGTCCATAACTCCACTAAGTTTCTTCCCTTAGCTATAGTTCAGCTTAGTTGGGGTGGAATTACTGGCCCTAAGCAGGTGGTACTGTCACCTAGCTTACCTGTAGACTGTCTCTTAGCTAATGACCTAGAGACCTCAGGTTGGGCTGAGGTAGAGTTTTATACCCATGCAGCCATGCTGGGTATCCCTGAGGAATGGTTCCCTCTCATTTCTACTGAAATGAAAAAGCAAAGGAGAGAAAAAGGCCTGAAAACTCAGGGTCCCTCTCCAACAACAGGTGAAAAGGGTATCACAGTATCCCCTACCCACCCTACCATTCAGGATACCATTCCTGTGGTGGGAGAAACCTCTCCTGAGGTGGCACCTGTTCCAAGGGAATCATCAGCTGGCATAGCTGTACTCCCTGAGGTGGAAGTACCTCTCTGTTGGATAACTAATATTGGTGAGAAAAAGAGCACCATTTTAGTTAACATGGAGCATCCCTCCAACCCTCCCAGAGAAACTTTGGTGCAGAAACCCTGCACTGCCTCACAACACTTAGGACAGCAGCCCTGCCCTAGTGTGGAGCTCATAGGACAGCATCCCTGCCCTGCTCCAACTCAAGAGAAACAACATCCCTCTTCTCTCTTACAGCCATATGGACAAAGTTGTTGCCCAGCTATGGCTTTACTGAGACACCATCCCTGTCTGGCATTCTCATCACTAGAAATAGGTCCAGTGGACAATTCCCACTGCTCTAAACTAAAACTTACTGATAGAAACTCTGAAAATATATCTTCACATTGTTACTTAGCTAAAAAACTTCAAACAGGGTGGTTTACATCCCCACAGGGAAGTAACCATATAGTGGATGATAAAGGGAGTAACCAGTCTATTGCAGAGCTACTCTCCACTTATCACCACTTAGACAATAAAGTCTCAACTGGCCAAGGTTAGCCTTATTGTCCTTCGTTTGGGGGGGGGGGGGTGAGAAAGTAGCCTCTTTCTAGCCTTGTTACCCCCACTTTTGGCCTATTTGTGAGTATACGTCAGGGTGTTTTCATAGTCTCACTGGGATCCTGCTAGCCAGGGCCCAGTGCTCATAGTGAAAACCCTATGTTTTCAGTATGTTTGTTATGTGTCACTGGGACCCTGCTAGCCAGGACCCCAGTGCTCATAGGTTTGTGGCCTATATGTATGTGTTCCCTGTGTGATGCCTAACTGTCTCACTGAGGCTCTGCTAACCTGAACCTCAGTGGTTATGCTCTCTCTACTTTACAAATTGTCACTAACAGGCTACTGACCAATTTTACCAATTCACATTGGCATACTGGAACACCCTTATAATTCCCTAGTATATGGTACTGAGGCACCCAGGGTATTGGGGTTCCAGGAGATCCCTATGGGCTGCAGCATTTCTTTTGCCACCCATAGGGAGCTCTGACAATTCTTACACAGGCCTGCCACTGCAGCCTGAGTGAAATAACGTCCACGCTATTTTACAGCCATTTACCACTGCAGTTAAGTAACTTATAAGTCACCTATATGTCTAACCTTCACCTGGTGAAGGTTGGGTGCTAAGTTACTTAGTGTGTGGGCACCCTGGCACTAGTCAAGGTGCCGCCACATCGCTCAGGGCAAATTCCCCAGACTTTGTGAGTGTGGGGACACCATTTCACGCGTGCACTATACATAGGTCACTACCTATGTATAGCGTCACAATGGTAACTCCGAACATGGCCATGTAACATGTCCAAGATCATGGAATTGTCACCCCAATGTCATTCTGGCATTGGGGAGACAATTCCATGATCCCCCGAGTCTCTAGCACAGACCCGGGTACTGCCAAACTGCCTTTCCGGGGGTTTCACTGCAGCTGCTGCTGCTGCCAACCCCTCAGACAGGATTCTGCCCTCCTGGGGACCAGCCAGGCCTGGCCGAGGAAGGCAGAACAAAGGACTTCCTCTGAGAGAGGGTGTCACACCCTCTCCCTTTGGAAAAAGGTGTCAGGGCTGGGGAGGAGTAGCCTCCCCCAGCCTCCGGAAATGCTTTGATGGGCACAGATGGTGCCCATCTCTGCATAAGCCAGTCTACAACGGTTCAGGGATCCCCCAGCCTTGCTCTGGCACGAAACTGGACAAAGGAAAGGGGAGTGACCACTCCCCTGACCTGCACCTCCCAGGGGAGGTGCCCAGAGCTCCTCCAGTGTGCTCCAGACCTCTGCCATCTTGGAAACAAAGGTGTTGCTGGCACACTGGACTGCTCTGAGTGGCCAGTGCCATCAGGTGACGTCAGAGACTCCTTCTGATAGGCTCTTACCTGTGTTACTAGCCTATCCTCCTTCCTAGGTAGCCAAACCTCCTTTTCTGGCTATTTAGGGTCTCTGCTTTGGGGAATTCTTCAGATACTGAATGCAAGAGCTCATCAGAGTTCCTCTGCACTTCTCTCTTCACCTTCTGCCAAAGGATCGACCGCTGACTGCTCAGGACGCCTGCAAAACCGCAACAAAGTAGCAAAGACGACTACTGCAACCTTGTATCGCTGATCCTGCCGCTTTCTCGCCTGTTTCCTGGTGGTGCATGCTCTGGGGGTAGCCTGCCTCCTTCCTGCCCCAGGAGCTCTGAAGAAATCTCCTGTGGGACGACGGAATCCTCCCCCTGCAACCGCAGGCAACAAAAAGACTGCATCACCGGTCCTCTGGGTCCACTCTCAGCACTACGAGCGTGGTCCCTGGAACTCAGCAACTCTGTCCAAGTGACTCCCACAGTCCAGTGACTCTTCAGTCCAAGTTTGGTGGAGGTAAGTCCTTGCCTCCCCACGCTAGACTGCATTTCTGGGAACTGTGTGATTTGCAGCTGCTCCGGCTCCTGTGCACTCTTCCAGGATTTCCTTTGTGCACAGCCAAGCCTGGGTCCCGACACTCTAACCTGCAGTGCTCAACCTTCTGAGTTGTCCTCTGACGTTGTGGGACTCCCTTTTGTGTCTTCGGGAGGACTCCGGTTCACTCCTCTTCCAAGTGCCTGTTCTGGTACTTCTGTGGGTACTGCCTGCTTCTGTGAGGGCTCCCTGACTTGCTGGGCACCCTCTCTGTCTCCTCATCCAAGTGGCGACATCTTGGTCCCTCTTGGGCCACAGCAGCATCCAAAAACCCTAACCGCGACCCTTGCAGCTAGCAAGGCTTGTTTGCAGTCTTTCTGCGTGGGAATACCTCTGCAAGCTTCTTCACGACGTGGGACATCCATCCTCCAAAGGGGAGGTTTCTAGCCCTCTTCGTTCTAGCAGAATCCACAGCTTCTACCATCCAATGGCAGCTTCCTTGCACCCTCAGCTGGCATTTCCTGGGCATCTGCCCACTCTTGACATTGTCGCGACTCTTGGACTTCGGCCCCTTGTTCCACAGGTACTCTAGTCCGGAAATCCACTTTGGTTGCTTTACTGGTGTTGGTCTTCCTTGCAGAATTCCCCTATCACGACTTCTGTGCTCTCTGGGGAATATAGGTGCACTTTACACCTACTTATCAGGGTCTTGGGTTGGGCTATTTTTCTAACCCTCACTGTTTTCTTACAGTCCCAGCGACCCTCTACAAGCTCACATAGGTTTGGTATCCATTCGTGGTTCGCATTCCACTTTTGGAGTATATGGTTTGTGTTGCCCCTATACCTAAGTGCTCCTATTGCAATCTACTGTAACTTAACACTGCTTGCATTACTTCCTTTTGCTATTACTGCATATTTTTGGTATTGTGTACATATATCTTGTGTATATTTGGCATCCTCATACTGAGGGTACTCACTGAGATACTTTTGGCATATTGTCATAAAAATAAAGTACCTTTATTTTTAGTATAACTGTGTATTGTGTTTTCTTATTATATTGTGCATATGACACCAGTGGTATAGTAGGAGCTTTGCATGTCTCCTTGTTCAGCCTAAGCTGCTCTGCTATAGCTACCTTCTATCAGCCTAAGCTGCTAGAAACACCTTTTCTGCACTAATAAGGGATAACTGGACCTAGTACAGAGTGTAAGTACCCCTTGGTACCCACTACAAGCCGGGCCAGCCTCCTACAGTATTGCTCAGCAAAAAATTCTGGATTCGAATCTGATGCCAGGGAATTCAAAGGTAAGGAATCTACAGCTAGCAGTCTCTATCAGAGTTTAGGATGGCGGACAGATTATACCGCCAATGTGAGGGTACTGCACCTGCCATAGTGGAGAATATCCGCCAGCCCAGTGGACATCTTTTGCATTTTCAGCAACTGCTGTTACAGCAGTTCCTGCAGATGCATTGAAAGTTTGGCATAAGCTCAGTATGTCAAACTTAAAAAAAAAAATGTATTTTCTAAAACAAATTCTAAAAGCAGGATTTTGTTTTTGAAAATAAAATAAACAAGGTCCCCCTTGCCATGCGAGTTTTCTCCCACAGTTTGAGGATCATTTAAAGGTTTTTGATTTCAGTTACCAACATGTTATGTATGGCAGTATGTGAAAGCAAAACCTGACCATGTATTCGCTCACTCTAAATAGCCAAACCTCGGACGACCCAGATAGCCAAATTTTCTTCAGCCCTGACTCCATCAGGCCATCAGAGGTACATGTGGGTGGCAGAGCCACAGTATTCTCTACCTTCTACATACTGGTGTTCCATAATCAACAATCACACTACCATTTCGCCCCTGCTGCATTTCTCTAGCCCGGGATTGGAAATTGTGGAGTTGGGACTGAACTGTATAAGTGGCATAGGCACACACTCTATTGGCAAAACTGGAAAAAGAGTATGCTTTTTTAAATGCAGTTTCTACCATCTTACCCATGTGATCCTCTGGAGAGGCACCCTGAGATTTACGTGATACTTGTAGGAGGCTGGTCTGGTTTGTAGTGGGTACCGTGGATACTTACACCTTATACCAGGTCCAGTGCTCCCTTATTAAGGAAGCAGTAGTGTTCTAGCAGCTTACGATAATAGAGGTAGCTATTGCAGAGCAGCTTAGGCTGAACAAGGAGACATGCAAAGCTCATGCAATACCACTGATAGCTACACAGTACTTATACACAAGTAAAGGTAATACTCGGTGTTACTAAAAATAAAGGTATTTATTTGGGTGACACAGTACCAAAAAAATCTTAGAGACAATACTCTTTCTGGAGGTAAGTATCATACACAATATATGTACTATTCACCTGTGAGGCAATGCCTCCTTGGCATGGTTACCCCCTAACTTGTTGCCTTTTGCTGATGCCAGTTATGATTGAAAGTGTGCTGGGACCCTGCTAACCAGGCCCCAGCACCAGTGTTCTTTCCCTAAACTGTACCTTTGCTTCCACAATTGGCACAGCCCTGGCACTCAGATAAGTCCCTGGTAACTGGTACCCCTGGTACCAAGGGCCCTGATGCCAGGAAAAGTCTCTAGGGGCTGATGCATGTCTTATGCCACCCTGAGGACCCCTCACTCAGCACATGCACACTGCCTCACAGCTTGTGTGTACTGGTGGGGAGAAAATGACTAAGTCGACATGGCACGCTCCGCAGAGTGCCATACCAACCTCACACTGCCTGTGGCATAGGTGAGTCACCCCACTAGCAGGCCTTACAGCCCTAAGGCAGGGTGCACTATACCACGGGTGAGGGCATATGTGCAAGAGAACTATGCCCCTACAGTGTCTAAGCAAAACCTTAGACATTGTAAGTGCAGGGTAGCCATAAAGAGTATATGGTCTGGGAGTTTGTCAAACACAAACTCCACAGTTCCATATTGGCTACACTGAAACCTGGGAAGTTTGGTATCAAACTTCTCAGCACAATAAATGCACACTGATGCCAATGTGGATTTATTGTAAAATGCACCCAGAGGGCCTCCTAGAGATGCCCCCTAAATACCAGTCCGACTCCTAGTGCTAGGCTGACCAGTTTCTGTCTGCCAGCCTGCCACAACCAGACGAGTTTCTGGCTGCATGGGGAGAGTGCCTTTGTCACTCTGTGGCCAGGAACAAAGGCTGTACTGGGTGGAGGTGCATCTCACCTCCCTCTGCAGGAACTGTAACACCTGGCGGTGAGCCTCATAGGCTCACCCCTTTTGCTACAGCGCCACAGGGCATCCCAGCTAGTGAAGATGCCCTCCACTCCGGCCACTGCCCCCACTTTTGGCGGCAAGGCTGGAGGAGATAATGAGGAAAACAAGGAGGAGTCACCCACCAGTCAGGACAGCCACTAAGGTGCCCTGAGCTGAGGTGACCCCTGCCTTTAGAAATCCTCCATCTTGAGATTGGAGGATTCCCCCAATAGGAATAGGGATGTGCCCCCCTCCCCTCAGGGAGGAGGCACAAAGAAGGTGTAGCCACCCTCAAGGACAGTAGCCATTGGCTACTGCCCCACAAACCTAAACACCCCCCTAAATTTAGTGTTTAGGGGCGACCCTGAACCCAGGAAATCAGATTCCTGCAAACCTACAACAAGAAGAAGGACTGCTGACCTGAAAGCCCCGCAGAGACGACAGAGACGACAGAGACGACAACTGACTTGGCCTCAGCCCTACTGGCCTGTCTCCAGACTCAAAGAACCTGCACAGCGCATCACCCGACAGAGACCAGCGACCTCTGAGGACTCAGAGGACTGTCCTGAACCCAAAGGACCAAGAAACTCCCGAAAACAGCGGCACTGTTCAAAAACTGCAACAACTTTGCAACTTTAAAGCAACTTGTAAAGAACTCTCTCTTCCCGCCTGAAGTGTGAGACTTCTCACTCTGCACCCAACGCCCCCGGCTCGAGCTCCAGGGAACAAACATCGCAGAGAGGTCTCCCAGGTGACTACGACAACGTGAGTACCCTTAGTCAACCCCCCTGCACCTCCACAGCAATGCCTGCACAAAGGAGCCCCTGACCACGACTGCCTGGTAACAAGGAACCCGATGCCTGGACCAAGCACTGTACCTGCAGCCGGCAGGACCGAGAGGAACCACCTTCCAGTGCAGAAGTGACCAGCAGGCGGCCCTCTTCCTAGCCCAGTCGGTGGCTGGCCCGAGAAGCACCCCTGTGCCCTGCCTGCATCGCCTAAGTGACCCCCGGGTCCCCCCATTGCTTTCTATAGCAAACCCGATGCCTACTTTGCACACTGTACCCAGCCGTCCCTGTGCAGCTGAGGGTGTGTTTTGTGTGCCTGTTTGTCCCCCCCCAGTGCTCTACAAACCCCCCTGGTCTGCTCCCCGAGGGCGCAGGTACTTACTTGTCAGCAGACTGCAACCGAAACACCCCTGTTCTCCATAGGCGACTATGTGTTTTGGGCCCTCCTTTGACCTCCGCACCTGACCGGCCCTGTGTTGCTGGTGTGGTGACTTTGGGGTTGCCTTGAACCCACAATGGTGGGCTGCCTATGCCCAGGAGACTGACTGTGTAAGTGCTTTACTTACCTGAGAAAACTAACCAAACTTACCTCCCCCAGGAACTGTTGATTTTGCACTGTCTACTTTTAAAATAGCTTATTGCCATTTTAACTAAAACTGTGTGTAATACTGCTTTGAATCAAAGTTCTATACTTACCTGTGTAAAGTACCTTGCATTTTATGTACCTACCTCAAATCTTGAATCTTGTGGTTCTAAAATAAATTAAGAAAATATATATATCTATATAAAACCTATTGGCCTCGAGTTAAGTCTTTGAGTGTGTGTTCCTCATTTATTGCCTGTGTGTGTACAACAAATGCTTAACACTACCCTCTGGTAAGCCTACTGCTCGACCACACTACCACAAAATAGAGCATTAGTATTGTCTAATTTTGCCACTATCAACCTCTAAGGGGAACCCGTGGACTCTGTGCACATTATCTCTCATTTTGAGATAGTATTACAGAGCCAACTTCCTACAGACATGTATGTTACAGTTGCAGAATCAGATGGGGTACACAGGGCAGCCCTATTATGTGCAGGTTTTCCACTGTTGGGACATTCAGGGTCCTTTTGTGAGGTTGCCATTGCATTTTGCTTGGGGTGTGGAGGTGCATTCTGGGTGGTGTAGTGCCATTGTGATGCCTTGCAGGGGTAGGTGGCTGTGCATAGGGGGAGGGTTTGTGGGCTTGCACGGTAACTGGATCTAGTGATTGGGGCCAGGGTGGGGTAGTGGTCCTGGTGGTAGTTGGAGGGGTGAGGTGGTGCATGCATTACAGGTGTGGTGGATATAGGGTAATTGTAGAGGACTTACCCAAGTGTATTCCTCCAGTGAGTCCAGTGAGGCCCTCAGGGTGCAGGATGGCCAGTACCTTTTCTTCCCAGTCAGTGTAGTCGGGGTGTTGGTGGAGGTCCTCCCCCAGTCTTCTGGACCGCAATGTTGTGCCTCGATGCCATTGACCTCACCTTCCCGCACAGGTCGTTCCAACTCTTGCAGATGTCGCCCCTTGTGTATGGATGGTTTCACACTGCGTTGACCTTGTTGACTATTTTCTGCTATAACTCCATCTTCCTGGCAATGGGTGTGTGCTGGACCTGTGCCCCGAATATTTATGGTTCGACCTTGAGTATCTCGTCCACCATTGTTCTCATCTCCCTTTCTGTGAAGCGTGGGTGCTTAGGGGGTGTCATGGTGTGTGTTGTGGAAGGTGTGTTGTGTGGATATTGGTGAGGGTGCTGTTGTGCGGTTGGGTGTGTGAGTTGGGTTCTGTTGCATTCAGCATCTGCTTGTTGTGTTGTCAGTCTGGCTTCTCCTATTTGCGGTGCAAAGGATGGTGGGGTGTGTCTCTGCATGTTTTATAGTGTTGTGGATATGTGTCATGTGTGTGGGTTTCAAACTTGCCTATGCGTGCATTTCTTGCTGTTGGGTCCCATTGCTGGCTGTGGCGGGCTGTACCGCCAATGGTCGTTCGGCATCCACTGACCACTGCAGTGATTTGTGCATCATTATTTGGAGGGTGGGGGATTTGTGTGCTCGGCGATGGCGTGGTGGGATGTGCAGCTTTTTCGCCGACAAGGTGGTGGCGGTGGCTGGTGTCAACAGAAATTTTGGAGGTTTCTGTTTTTTGCATCTTTATATGACGGGATTTGGTTCACCGTTGCCACGGCGGCCGACGGTGGTTACCGCCATGTTCATAATGACCCCCATAGAATGGGAAAACCACTTTGACACTTTGGGTCCCGACTTGTAAATTGTGATTTCCACATACAGACAGGAAAATGAGGGATTTATAGTAAAACGTGAATTGACAAATAAAGATAAAAGAAAAACACCAGAGAAAGGAAGGAAGAAAGATGTAAAAAAAAAGTGAATGGGCGCATACTGAGTCAAAGGAAAGAGCAAATAAAAAAGACAAAGAAGGAATGAACGCCTGCTGAAGAAAAAAGGATAGGAACGAAACAAGTAAAGAAATGACCACGTTTTTGCAAGTTTGAAAGAGGAGGTAGCAAGAGGAAGAGGGAAATATAAAAAGGGAGAGGAGTAGAAAAAAAACAGTTGAAAGAAAAAGCAAATGTGGATTTTAAGAGCTGGAAAGATAAAAGTGGAGGAGAAAGAAAACATTGAGAGTAAACAGAGTAAAGGAAAGAACGGAGTGAAATAGGTGAAACATCCTCCCAAATAAAGATGGCAGCTAAGAATAGATTTAATTGGCTTCCCAATGTCTTGAAACAGAAGTCAGAGTGTGGAACAGCAGGGGGCACTGCAGAACACCAGGAGATGCATTAGCAGAGTTGTATGTGAACCTCAATACAACAATATTGGGGCTCTTGAGGTCAGGATTGGGGGTAAAGACAGAGCTGTGTCCTGGCCCAGTGCTGGAATATTAGAAATGCAGCAGGTGAGAAATGAGAAACAGAGTGCTGTGTAATGCCTGGTATTGGAATTATGGGGCACAGCAGATTAGGGTTGAGGTGCACTGGCAGACTTGTATGTGGGCTGCAGTACTGCATTAGTAATTGGCACACAAGATTGGAAGTGAGGTATGTTAGTGAAGCTATGTGTGGAACCTAGTATTGGCGTGCCATAGTTGCGGAGTGTTAGCCTGGAGGTGACCTGGTGAAGTTGCGAGTGGGGCCCAGCATGGGAGTGGCATTGCCTCTGAAACAAAGAGCCAAGGAGTCCTGAGAAGAAATGTGCACTGAATGTTAGAATTGATGGAATCCGGCAGAACTGTGGTGGTTCCCATCAACAGTGGCATTGGATGTTAGACTTGAGGTGTACTGGCTGAGCTGTGTTTTGCTCCTTGGGTCCAGTATTGGCTTGGCAGTGGGACTGAAGAACAAGTTACTTACCTTCGGTAATTAATTATCTGGTAGAGACTCTTTCTAGCTGCAGATTCCTTACCTTAGAATTCCCTGGCATCAGCTTCAAATCTGGAATTTTGTCTGCTGAGCAGTAACCTGCGCGCGCCGTCGGGTGGTGTCGTTCGGATCCGGGTGCGTCGTCTGGGTCTGCGTGGCATCCTCAGCGTCATTGGAGCTGCCTGTGATGTCACGGTTGTCTATATAGACGCCACCTCAGCACGCGTACGTCAGTTCTTTTTCCACAACTTCCTACGCCAAAAGCGCAGAGTCATGGAAGAACCAACAAACATTTTAGTTTTACGCTTGATTGTTTGAGGAAAAAAGACATGCCCTTAAGAATGGCAAAAATATAAAAACATGATATATATATATATATATATATATATATATATATATATATATATATATGTCCGCACAGCGGTGAGGCTTGGGTGGGTGTAAGGAATCTGTAGCTAGATAGAGTCTCTACCAAATAATTTGTTACCGAAGGTAAGTAACTTGTTCATCTGATAGAGACTTCTAGCTGCAGATTCCTTACCTTAGAATAGATAAACAAGCTATAACTCCTGGTGGTGGGTTGTGTGGATATATTTCGCACCCGGAAGTCCTGCAGTACTGAGCGGGCAAAATGCCCCCTCTCCTCACCTGGCTATCCAGGCAGTAGTGTCTCGCAAACGTGTGCAAGGAAGCCCATGTTGCCGCTTGGCAGATGTCAAGTATCGGCACGCTACAAGCTAACGCAGTGGTAGCAGCTTTTCCTCTGGTAGAGTGAGCCCTAAAGCCCTCTGGAGGCTGCTTCTTGGCCAAAGCGTAGCAAATCTTTATACAGAGAACGACCCAGCGTGAAATGGACCGTTTCTGTACTGCCGACCCTTCTTTGCACCAACGTATCCCATAAAGAGATGGTTGTCCACCCGGAACTCTTTTGTGCGGTCAAGGAAGAACGATAACGCTCTTTTTGAGTCCAGCCAATGGAGACGCTCCTCTTCCTTAGAGGGATGCAGTGGTGCAAAGAAGGTGGGCAAGGTGCTCTTTTGACCCAGATGGAAAGGGGTCACCACCTTGGGGAGGAAAGAGGCAGGAGTTCTGAGGACTACTTTATCAGGATATATCGTGAGATACGGCTGTTTCGATGCTAAAGCCTGCAGCTCACTCACTCTCCTGGCGGATGTAATTGCCATCAAAAAGACTGTTTTGATAGTAAGCAGCCGGAGAGGACAGTTATGTAAAGGCTCAAAAGGAGCACAAATTGGGAAAGGTAGTACTAGATTAAGATCCGATTGGGGCATCACAAAAGGCACAGGTGGAAACATTTGCATGAGCCCTTTTAAGAATCTCTGTACAACGGGAGACTTGAACAAAGATGGTTGGTCGGGCAAGCATAGAAAAGCCAATTAGGTAGCAAGATAGCCCTTAAGAGTCCCTAAGGAGGAACCCTGTTGGGCGAGTGAAAGAATAAACAAAAGGACATTAGATAGAGAAGAAGAAAGAGGATCAATAGACCTCTCCGTACAATATGAAACAAAACGTTTCCACCGGCAGGCACAAAAATCGACTTAGTAGAGGGACGCCTGCCAGAATGACATCACAGACTTTGGGAGGGAGGTCATAAACCATCAACTGTCATGGCTCGCACCCATGAAGCTGCAAAGTTGACAGGTTCTGGTGGGGAACCTTCCCCTGCTGCTGCGACAGAAGATCCTCCCGAAGAGGCAACCTGATTGGAGGAATGATGCTCAACTTGAGAAGCTCTGGATACCAGACTCTCTGTGCCCAATCTGGAGCCACTAGCATTGCTTGGGCCTGGTCGGTCTTGATTTTCTAGAGAACTCTGGGCAGAAGTAGTATGGGCAGGAAGGCGTACAGGAGGCCTGAATCCACTCGTGACAAAAAGCTTCACCTAGCGATAGCCAACTTGGAGACTCCAACGCACAAAAATGCTGGCATTGCCGTTCTCTATAGAGGTGAACAGATCTAACCAAGGCTCTCCCCACTGCTGAAAGAGTCCTTGCGCCACCTCCGGATGGAGATACCATTTGTGACCCACTAAGCATCGTCGACTGAGTTTGTCTGCCCTGGTGCTCGGAGAACCTGCCAGGTGTTGAACCACCAGGGATATGTCCTGCTGTTCCAGCCAGGTCCAGAGACGCAAAGCCTCTTGACGAAGGGTCCATGACGCCACACACCCCTGCTTGTTGCAGTACTACATTACGGTAGTGTTGTCCGTGAACATCTGCACTACCTTCCCTTTCACAACAGGAAAAAATGCCTTTAATGCTAGTTCGATCGCCCGAAGCTCCAACAAGTTGATATAGAGCCTGGATTCCGCCGGAGACCAGAGACCTCTGATCTCCACCTCTCCCAGATGGCCACCCTATCCCAGAAGTGACACATCTGTCACTACTATGAGATCTGGTTGGGGAAGGGAGAGGAGTCTGTCTTTGACCCAATCACAGTTTACTAACCACCACTGCAGATCTTCTGCAGTTTCCTCCGAGATCTGAACCACAAACGTAAGATTTCCCTGATGCTGTGCCCTTTGGAACTTCAGGTCCCACTGCAGAGCCCTCATATGCCATCTGGCAGCTTGACCAAAAGGATGCAGGAGGTCATGAATCCAAACAGCCTCAGAGACTGTCTCACCGAAATCCAGGCTAGAGGCCGAAACATCGGTATCATAACCTGAATATCCTTAACTCGCTTCTCGGTAGGATAGGCCTGATACTGCACTGTGTCCAGAACAGCTCCGATGAAAGTGAGCTTCTGAGAGGGAGTCAGGTGTGACTTCGGCACATTGATAGTGAACCCCAGCGAATGCAGGAGGTTCGCCGCCGTCTGGAGGTGGGTGATGAGAGCCTGGGGCGTCGGAGCCTTCAACAGACAATCGTCTAGATAGGGGAAGACTAAAATCCCTGACCTGCGCAGATGAGCTGCTACCACTGCCATCACCTTTGTGAACACCCGAGGTGCACTGGTGAGACCGAAAGGGAGCACGGTAAACTGAAAGTGCTCTTGGCCCACCTTGAACCGCAAGTAACACCTGTGGGCGGGCAGGATGGGGATATTAAAATATGCATCCTGCAAGTCCAACGCTACCATCCAGTCTCCTTGGTCTAGGGCAGACAAGAACTGAGCAAGAGTGAGCATCTTGAATTTCTCTTTCTTGAGGAAGAGATTGATGTCCCTTAAATACAAGATAGGGCAAAGACCTGTGTTCAGAAAGTAGCAGGAATAATAACCAAGGAAGGAGTATTGGCTACCAAGAGAGGTAAGAGCCTATCAGAAGGAGCCTCTGACGTCACCTGCTGGCACTGGCCACTCAGAGCAGTCCAGTGTGCCACAAACCCCTCTGTTTCCAAGATGGCAGAGGTCTGGGACACACTGGAGGAGCTCTGGGCACCTCCCCTGGGAGGTGCAGGTCAGGGGAGTGGGCACTCCCCTTTCCTTTGTCCAGTTTCACGCCAGAGCATGGCTGGAGGATCCCTAAACTGGTGTAGACTGGCTTATGCAGAGATGGGCACCATCTGTGCCCATCAAAGCATTTCCAGAGGCTGGGGGAGGCTACTCCTCCCCAGCCCTGACACCTATTTCCAAAGGGAACACTGGACTGCCCTGAGTGGCCAGTGCCAGCAGGTGACATCAGAGACCCCCTCTGATAGGCTCTTACCTCTCTTGGTAGCCAATTCTCCTTTCTTGGTAGCCAAACCTCCTTTTCTGGCTTTTTAGGGTCTCTCCTCTGGGGAATTCTTCCGATAATGAATGCAAGAGCTCACCAGAGTTCCTCTGCACTTCCCTCTTCAACTTCTGCCAAGGATCGACCGCTGACTGCTCCAGGACGCCTGCAAAACCGCAAGAAAGTAGCAAGACAACTACCAGCAACATTGTAGGGCCTCATCCTGCCGGCTTTCTCGACTGTTTCCTGGTGGTGCATGCTCTGAGGGCTGTCTGCCTTCACCCTGCACTGGAAGCCAAGAAGAAATCTTCTGTGGGTCGACGGAATCTTCCCCCTGCTAACGCAGGCATCAAAAGACTGCAGCAGTGGTCCTCTGGGTCCCCTCTCATCCTGACGAGCGTGGTCCCTGGAACACAGGAGCTAGATACAAGTGACCCCCACAGTCCAGTGATCCTTCAGTCCAAGTTTGGTGGAGGTAAGTCCTTGCCTCCTCACGCTAGACTGCAAAGCTGTTTAATGCGTGATTTGCAGCTGCTCCGGCTTCTGTGCACTTCTCCAAGGATTCCTTTGTGCACAGCCTAGCCTGGGTCCCCAGCATTCCGTCCTGCAGTGCTCAACCCTCTGAGTTGGACTCCGACGCCGTGGGACCCTCCTCTTGTGACTCAGGTTACACCAATCTTCTAAGTGCCTTTTCTGGTACTTCTGCAGGTGTTGTCTGCTTCTGTGGGGGCTCTCTGAGTTGCAGAGTGCCCCGTCTGTTTCCTCCTCCAAGGGGCGACATCCTGGTCCTTCCTGGTCCCCAGCAGCACGCAAAAACCTCTACTGCAACCCCTGCAGCTAGCAAGGCTTGTTTGCGGTATTTCTGCGTGGAAACACTTCTGCAACATCCAGCACGCCGTGTGACATCTTCAATCCAAAGGAGAAGTTCCTAGCCCTTTTCGTTGTTGCAGAATCTTCGGCTTCTTCCACCCAGAGGCAGCCCTCTTGCACCTTCATCCGGGGTTTCCTGGGCTCCTGCCCCCCCTGGACACTATTGCGACTCTTGGACTTGGCCCCCTTGCCTTGCAGGTCCTCACGTCCAGGAATCCGTCTTCAGTGTTTTGCTGGTGCTTGTGGTTCTTGCAGAATCCCCCTATCACGACTATTGTGTCCTTTTGGGGTAGTAGGGTACTTTAACTCCTACTTTTCAGGGTTTTGGGGTGGGGTATTTTGGACACCCTTAATGTTTTCCTACAGTCCCAGCGACCCTCTACAAGCTCCCATAGGTCTGGGGTCCATTCGTGATTCGCATTCCACTTTTGGAGTATATGGTTAGTGTTGCCCCTAGACCTATGTTCCCCTATTGCATCCTATTGTGATTCTACATTGTTTGCACTACTTTTCTTACTGTTACTTACCTGCTTTGGGTTTGTGTACATATAACTTGTGTATATTACTTACCTTCTAAGTGAGGGTATTCTCTGAGATACTTTTGGCATATTGTCATAAAAATAAAGTACCTTTATTTTTAGTAACTCTGAGTATTGTGTTTTCTTATGATATTGTACTTTATTATATGAGTGGTATGGAAGGAGCTTTGCATGTCTCCAAGTTCAGCCTAAGCTGCTTTGCCATAGCTCCTTTCTATCAGCCTAAGCTGCTAGAAACACCTCTTTTCTACTAATAAGGGATAACTGGACCTGGCACAGGGTGTAAGTACCACAATTTACCCACTATAAGCCAGGCCAGCCTCCTACATTGGTGGTGCAGCGGTGGGATAAGTACTTGCAACTGCTTTACCACTTTGTCATTTGGTACTTTTCATAAGAGAGTCATATACCAAATAGTTCAGTATATGTACACTTAACCAAAAAACTTTACTTTTATATTCTAAAACTTTTAACAAAGTTCTGAAAAGTTTTTGAAAACTTCAAAAAAAAATCCCAAAGTTTGAAAAAGTTTTTTCTCTCTGCTTTCTAAAGTTCTAAAACTTTTTCTCTCACTATCCTTAAACCTTTTCTAACATGTCTGTTGTAGAGCCCACTCCCAAAACTGTTAATGCAACATATGCAAGTTTAAACTACAAATGTTTAAGGGGTCTCTGCATGGATAGGTAAGAATCCTACAAAAGAGTTTCTCTTTAACATGCTTATTGTAGATGACCAGAACCAGTCTGGCCCATCTCATGAGAGGTTAGAAAACAGGGAAGCTGTCCAGCCACTCAGAGGAGTTCCATGAGGAAGCTGGGGAGGGTTCTTACAAGGTCCTGCCCCCTAGCAGGGCACCTAGTGACACTGGTAGTGTTAGAGGGCCCCACACCACTAGGTCATCTTTCACTCCCAGAGGCCAGGTTACTAGGGTCCAGACAGTTAGGGACAGGTCCCCCTCTGAAACTTCCCACATTTCCTCTATGTTTAAAGATTCTCAACCCACCCACCCTGAGGATAAGTTGATGGAAAGGGAACTCAGAAAGCTGAGGGTAGAAGAGACCAGACTGAAGCTTAAACAGCAGCAGCTGGACTTAGGGAATCCCTAGATATAGAGAGGGAAAGACAGAGGTTGGGGTTAGTTCCCCATGGTGGCAGCAGCAGTATTTCTGATAGCAATCCTGTTAGAGAGCAAGATTCCAGGAATCTGCACAATATAGCCCCCCTTACAAGGAGGGGGTGACATTAATAAGTGGTTTGCTGCACTTGAGAGGGCCTGTATGGTACAGTTGGTCCCTCAAAGGCAGTGGGCTGCTATTTTGTGGCTATCTTTCACTGGAAAGGGTAGAGATAGGCTCCTTACTGTCAGAGAAAGTGATGCCAATAACTACAAAGTTTTGAAAGATGCACTCTTGGATGGATTTGGCGTAACCACTAAACAATACAGGATTAAGTTCAGAAACACCAGAAAAGAGTCTTCTCAAGACTGGACAGATTTTGTGGACTGTTCAGTGAAGGCCTTGGAAGTGTGGTTGCATGGCAGTAAAGTTTCTGACAATGAAAGCCTGTACAATCTTATTCTGAGAGAGAATTGTGTGTCTGACTTGTTGCACCAATACCTAGTGGAATCTGATCTGACCTCGCCTCAAGAATTGGGAAAGAAGGTAGACAAATGGGTCAGAACAAGGGTGAACAGAAAAGTTCATACAGGGGGTGACAAGGATGGCAAGAAGAAGGATGGTAAGTCTTCTGAGAAGGGTGAGGACACAAGTAAGCATTCTGAGTCTTCAGCAGGCCCACAAAAATCCTCTGGGGTGGTGGGTCCAAATCCTCTTCTAATAATCAGAAACGGCCTTGGTGTTATTTGTGTAAAGTCAAAGGCCATTGGGCAAGTGATTCCATTTGTCCAAAGAAAAACACCAACCCTCCCACCACCACAACCCCTGCTGCAAATTCTAGTGCCCCTAGTAATAGCAGTTGTGGTGGGAAATCTACTACTAATAGCCAATCCAAGGGTGTAGCTGGGCTCACTATTGGCAATATAGTTGGGGTTGGTCTTGTTAGGGAGACCACAGAGGCTGTTTTAGTCTCTGATGGTGGCATTGATTTTGCCACCTTGGTTGCTTGTCCCCTTAATATGGATAAGTACAAGCAACTTTCCCTAATCAATGGTATTGAGGTTAAGGCCTACAGGGACACAGGAGCCAGTGTAACTATGGTGATAGAAAAAGTGGTCCACCCTGATCAACACTTACTTGGTCACAGTACCAAGTGACACACGCTCATAACAACACTCTTAGTCACCCCATGGCTGTTGAGAATCTCAACTGGGGGGTTACTGGTCCAAAGAAAGTTGAAGTTGTGGTAGCCACTGATTTACCTGTAGACTGTCTACTAGGAAACGATTTGGAGACATCAGCTTGGGCAGAAGTGGAGCTAGAGGTTCATGCAGCAATGCTGAGCATTCCTGGGCAAATTTTTACTTTGAAAAGGGCTCAGGCCAAGAAGCAAAAAGGACAGGGTAACTTGGATCCTGGAACAATGGACCAAGTGCTCCCTAAAGCTAGGGGTAAAAAGGGTAAATCCCTACCCACTACCCCTCCCTCTACAGATGATTCCCCTATTGAGCAAGAGGAATTCTCTCCCTGTGCAGAACCTACACCAGAGGAGCTGGAAGCAGACACTGTTGAGCTTTTGGGTGCAGGGGGGCCTGCCAGGGAAGAGCTGAGTGTGGCACATCAAACCTGTCCCACATTAGAGGGTCTCAGACAGCAAGCTGTCAAACAGTAAAATGGGGATGTCAGTGACAGTCATAGGGTGTACTGGGAAGACAACTTCTTGTACACAGAGTCAAGGGACCCAAAGCCTGGAGCTGCCAGGAGACTGGTCATTCCCCTGCAGTACAGAGAGTGTCTTCTCACCCTAGCAATTGACATTCCTTTGGCTGAGCATTTGGGCCAGACGAAAACTTGGGAAAGACTTGTCCCCTTGTTTCACTGGCCTCATATGTCAGAGGACACAAAAGACTTTTGTAAATCTTGTGTGACCTGCCAAACCTGTGGCAAGACTGGTGGCACTCCAAAGGCCCCTCTAATTCCACTTCCAGTGGATGGGGTGCCCTTTGAAAGGGTAGGGGTTGACAGAGTTGGCCCCCTTGACCCTCCTACTGCTTCATGCAATAGATTTATCTTGGTGGTAGTGGACCATGCCACAAGATATCCTGAAGCCATACCTTTAAGGGCCACTACAGCTCCTGCAGTGGCAAAGGCCCTCCTGGGAATCTTTTCCAGCGTGGGTTTTCCTAAAGAGGTGGTGTTGTGTCAGACAGAGGTAGCAACTTCATGTCTGCATACCTAAAAACAATGTGGAAGGAGTGTGGTGTTACCTACAAGTTTACCACCCCTTACCATCCACAAACAAATGTTCTGGTTGAGAGGTTTAATAAAACTCTCAAAGGTATGATAATGGGACTCCCTGAAAAACTCAGGAGATGGGATGTCCTGTTACCTTGCCTCCTTTTTGCTTACAGGGAGGTACCCCAAAAAGGAGTGGGCTTCAGCCCTTTTGAACACCTCTTTGGGAACCCTGTAAGAGGTCCACTTGCTCTTGTGAAGGAGGGTTGGGAACAACCTTTAAAATGCTCCTAAACAGGATATAGTAGACTATGTACTTGGCCTAAGATCCAGAATGGCTGAGTATATGAAAAAGGCCAATAAAAACCTTCAGGCCAGCCAGGAGCTGCAAAAGCAATGGCATGACCAGAAAGCTGTCCTGACTCAGTACCAACCAGGACAGAAGGTGTGGGTATTGGATCCTGTGTCCCCAAGAGCACTCCAAGACAAATGGACTGGACCCCATCTCATTGTTGAAAGGAAGGGTGAGGTTACCTACTTGGTAGACCTGGGCACTGCCAGGAGTCCCCTTAGGGTGATTCATGTCAACCGCCTGAAACCCTACTCTGACAAGGCTGATCTCTCCCTGCTCATGGCAGCAGATGAGGGACAGGAAGACGAGAGTAACCCTCTCCCTGATCTCTTCTCCACCACTGAAGCAGATGCCTTAGTGGAGGGAGTAGTTTTACCAGATTGTCTGACTGCAGAACAGAAAGACAACTGCAACAATCTCCTAAGCCAGTTTTCAGACCTCTTTTCACTTGTACCAGGTACAAAATCCTGGTATGAACATACAATTGACACTTGAGACAGCCTGCCTGTCAAAAGTAAAATGTATAGGCAGTCTGACCATGTCAGGGACTGCATTAAACAAGAGGTGCAGCAAATGTTGGATTTAGGGGTGATTGAACCTTCTGAAAGCCCCTGGGCTAGCCCAGTTGTGCTTGTAACTAAACCTCACACCAAAGATGGAAAGAGAGAGATGAGGTTTTGTGTAGATTACAGAGGGCTCAATCATGTAACCAAAACTGACGTTCACCGTATACCCAGGGCAGATGAGCTCATTAAAACACTGGCTTCTGCCAAGTACCTTAGCAGTTTTGATCTAACTGCAGGGTATTGGCAGATTAGATTGGCAGACGATGCTACACCCAAGACTGCATTTTCAACCATTGGAGGGCACTACCAATTCACAGTAATGCCCTTTGGTTTGAAAAATGCACCTGCCACTTTTCAGAGGTTGGGGAATACAGTCCTGCAAGGGTTGGAGGCTTTCAGTGCAGCATATCTAGATGATATTGCTGTCTTTAGCTCAACCTGGGATGATCACCTGGTCCACCTATGGAAAGTTTTGGAGGCCCTGCAAAAGGCATGCCTCACTATCAAGGCCTCAAAGTGCCAGATAGGGCAGGGGAAAGTGGTTTATATAGGCCACCTGGTTGGTGGAGAACAGATTGTACCACTATAGGGGAAAATCCAAACAACCATGGATTGGGTTCCCCCTACAACTCAGACCCAAGTGAGAGCCTTTTTAGGCCTCACAGGGTAGTATAGGAGATTCATCAAGAATTATGGCTCCATAGCAGCCCCTCTTAATGATCTCACTAGCAAGAAAATGCCTAAGAAGGTGTTATGGACAGCAAGCTGTCAGAAAGCTTTTGAGGAGCTCAAACAGGCCATGCGCTCTGCACCTGTCCTAAAAAGCCCATGTTACTCCAAGAACTTAATTGTTCAAACTGATGCATCTGAATTAGGGGTAGGGGCAGTACTATCACAACTGAATTCTGAGGGCCAGGATCAACCAGTTGCTTTTATCAGCAGAAGGTTGACCCCTAGAGAAAAGCGTTGGTCTGCCATAGAGAGGGAGGCCTTTGCTGTGGTCTGGGCACTGAAAAAGTTGAGACCATACCTGTTTGGTACTCACTTTATTGTTCAGACAGACCACAAACCTCTACTTTGGCTAAAACAAATGAAAGGTGAAAACCCTAACTTGTTGAGGTGGTCCATATCTCTAGAGGGAATGAATTATACAGTGGAACATAGACCTGGAAGTACCCACTCCAATGCAGATGGACTCTCAAGATATTCCCACTTAGACAATGAAGACTCATCTGGACAAGGCTAGTCTTATTGTCCTTCGTTTTGGGGGGGGGGGGTTGTGTAGGAAAGTACCATCTTGCCTGACATGTTACCCCCATTTTCACTGTATGTATGTTTGTTTTTGCCCTTGTGTCACTGGGATCCTGCCAGGCAGGACCCCAGTGCTCATAGTGTGTGCCCTGCATGTGTTCACTGTGTGGTGCCTAACTGTATCACTGGGGCTCTGCTACCAGAACCTCAGTGTTTATGCTCTCTCTGCTTTCTAAATTTGTCACTGCAGGCTAGTGACTACATTTAACAATTCTCATTGGCACACTGGTACACCCATATAATCCCCTTGTATATTGTACTTAGGTACCCAGGGTATTGGGGATCCAGGAGATCCCTATGGGCTGCAGCATTTCTTTTGCCACCCATAGGGAGCTCAGACAATTCTTACACAGGCCTGCACTGCAGCCTGAGTGAAATAACGTCCACGTTATTTCACAGCCATTTTTCACTGCACATAAGTAACTTATAAGTCACCTATATGTCTAACCCTCACTTGGTGAAGGTTGGGTGCCAAGTTACTTAGTGTGTGGGCACCCTGGCACTAGCCAAGTTACCCCCACATTGTTCAGAGCAAATTCCCCGAACTTTGAGTGCGGGGACACCATTACACGCTTGCACTATACATAGGTCACTACCATTCTGGTATTGGGGTGACAATTCCATGATCCCCCGGGTCTCTAGCACAGAGCCCGGGTGCTGCCAAACTGCCTTTCCGGGGTTTCCACTGCAGCTGCTGCCAACCCCTCAGACAGGGTTCTGCCCTCCTGGGGTGTGGGGAGCCCTGGCCCAGGAAGGCAGAACAAATTATTTCCTCTGAGAGAGGGTGTTACACCCTCTCCCTTTGGAAATAAGTGTGAAGGGCTGGGGAGGAGTAGCCTCCCCCAGCCTCTGGAAATGTTATGATGGGCTGTAGGAGGCTGGACTGGCTTGTAGTGAGTACCAAGGGGTACTTGCACCTTGCACCAGGCCCAGTTATCCCTTATTAGTGTATAGGGTGTCTAGCAGCTTAGGCTGATAGATAATGGTAGCTTAGCAGAGCAGCTTAGGCTGAACTAGGAGACGTGTGAAGCTACTACAGTACCACTTAGTGTCATATGCACAATATCATAAGAAAACACAATACACAGTTATACTAAAAATAAAGGTACTTTATTTTTATGACAATATGCCAAAGTATCTTAGAGTGTACCCTCAGTGAGAGGATAGGAAATATACACAAGATATATATACACAATAGCAAAAATATGCAGTATAGTCTTAGAAAACAGTGCAAACAATGTATAGTTACAATAGGATGCAATGGGGACACATAGGGATAGGGGCAACACAAACCATATACTCCAAAAGTGGAATGCGAACCACAAATGGACCCCAAACCTATGTGACCTTGTAGAGGGTCGCTGGGACTATTAGAAAATAGTGAGAGTTAGAAAAATAACCCTCCCCAAGACCCTGAAAAGTGAGTGCAAAGTGCACTAAAGTTCCCCTAAGGACAAAGAAGTCGTGTTAGAGGAATAATGCAGGAAAGACACAAACCAACAATGCAACAACTGTGGATTTCCAATCTAGGGTACCTGTGGAACAAGGGGACCAAGTCCAAAAGTCACAAGCAAGTCGGAGATGGGCATATGCCCAGGAAATGCCAGCTGTGGATGCAAAGAAGCTTCTACTGGACAGAAGAAGCTGAGGTTTCTGCAGGAACGAAAAGGGCTAGAGACTTCCTCTTTGGTGGACGGATCCCTCTCGCCGTGGAGAGTCGTGCAGAAGTGTTTTCCCGCTGAAAGAACGCCACCAAGCCTTGCTAGCTGCAAATCGTGTGGTTAGCATTTTTAGACGCTGCTGTGGCCCAGGAGGGACCAGGAGGTCTCAAATTGGACCAAGAGGTAGAGGGAACGTCGAGCAAGACAAGGACCCCTCTTAGCAGCAGGTAGCACCCGGAGAAGTGCCAGAAACAGGCACTACAAGGATGCGTGAAATGGTGCTCACCCGAAGTTACACAAAGGAGTCCCACGTCGCCGGAGACCAACTTAGAAAGTCGTACAATGCAGGTTAGAGTGCCGTGGACCCAGGCTTGGCTGTGCACAAAGGATTTCTGCCGGAAGTGCACAGGGGCCGGAGTAGCTGCAAAAGTCGCGGTTCCCAGCAATGCAGTCTAGTGAGGTGAGGCAAGGACTTACCTCCACCAAACTTGGACTGAAGAGTCACTGGACTGTGGGGGTCACTTGGACAGAGTTGCTGGATTCGAGGGACCGCGCTCGTCGTGCTGAGAGGAGACCCAAGGGACCGGTAATGCAGCTTTTTGGTGCCTGCGGTTGCAGGGGGACGATTCCGTCGACCCACGGGAGATTTCTTCGGAGCTTCTGGTGCAGAGAGGAGGCAGACTACCCCCACAGCATGCAACACCAGGAAAACAGTCGAGAAGGCAGCAGGATCAGCGTTACAGAGTTGCAGTAGTCGTCTTTGCTACTATGTTGCAGTTTTGCATGCTTCCAGCGCGGTCAGCAGTCGATTCCTTGGTAGAAGGTGAAGAGAGAGATGCAGAGGAACTAGGCTGAGCTCTTGCATTCGTTATCTAAAGTTTCCCCAGAGACAGAGACCCTAAATAGCCAGAAAAGAGGGTTTGGCTACTTAGGAGAGAGGATAGGCTAGCAACACCTGAAGGAGCCTATCAGAAGGAGTCTCTGACGTCACCTGGTGGCACTGGCCACTCAGAGCAGTCCAGTGTGCCAGCAGCACCTCTGTTTCCAAGATGGCAGAGGCCTGGAGCACACTGGAGGAGCTCTGGACACCTCCCAGGGGAGGTGCAGGTCAGGGGAGTGGTCACTCCCCTTTCCTTTGTGCAGTTTCGCGCCAGAGCAGGGCTAAGGGGTCCCCTGAACCGGTGTAGACTGGCTTATGCAGAATTGGGCACATCTGTGCCCAAGAAAGCATTTCCAGAGGCTGGGGGAGGCTACTCCTCCCCTGCCTTCACACCATTTTCCAAAGGGAGAGGGTGTAACACCCTCTCTCAGAGGAAGTCCTTTGTTCTGCCATCCTGGGCCAGGCCTGGCTGGACCCCAGGAGGGCAGATGCCTGTCTGAGGGGTTGGCAGCAGCAGCAGCTGCAGTGAAACCCCAGGAAGGGCAGTTTGGCAGTACCAGGGTCTGTGCTACAGACCACTGGGATCATGGGATTGTACCAACTATGCCAGGATGGCATAGAGGGGGCCATTCCATGATCATAGACATGTTACATGGCCATATTCGGAGTTACCATTGTGAAGCTACATATAGGTAGTGACCTATATGTAGTGCACGCGTGTAATGGTGTCCCCGCACTCACAAAGTCAGGGAAATTGACCCTGAACAATGTGGGGGCACCTTGGCTAGTGCCAGGGTGCCCTCCCACTAAGTAACTTTGCACCTAACCTTTACCAGGTAAAGGTTAGACATATAGGTGACTTATAAGTTACTTAAGTGCAGTGTAAAATGGCTGTGAAATAACGTGGACGTTATTTCACTCAGGCTGCAGTGGCAGGCCTGTGTAAGAATTGTCAGAGCTCCCTATGGGTGGCAAAAGAAATGCTGCAGCCCATATGGATCTCCTGGAACCCCAATACCCTGGGTACCTCAGTACCATATACTAGAGAATTATAAGGGTGTTCCAGTAAGCCAATGTAAATTGGTAAAATTAGTCACTAGCCTGTTAGTGACAATTTGGAAAGAAATGAGAGAGCATAACCACTGAGGTTCTGATTAGCAGAGCCTCAGTGAGACAGTTAGTCACTACACAGGTAACACATTCAGGCACACTTATGAGCACTGGGGCCCTGGTGAACAGGGTCCCAGTGACACATACAACTAAAACAACATATATACAGTGAAAAATGGGGGTAACATGCCAGGCAAGATGGTACTTTCCTACACAACCCTCCCCCAAACGAAGGACAATAAGACTAGCCATGACCTGATGAGTCTTCATTGTCTAATTGGAAATATCTGGAGAGTCCATCTGCATTGGAGTGGCTACTCCCAGGTCTATGTTCCACTGTATAGTCCATTCCCTGTAGGGATATGGACCACCTCAACAATTTAGGATTTTCACCTTTCATTTGTTTTAGCCAAAGTAGAGGTTTGTGGTCTGTCTGAACAATGAAGTGAGTGCCAAACAGGTATGGCCTCAACTTCTTCAGTGCCCAGACCACAGCAAAGGCCTCCCTCTCAATGGCAGACCAACGCTTTTCTCTAGGGGTCAACCTCCTACTAATAAAAGCAACAGGTTGATCCTGGCCCTCAGAATTAAGTTGTGATAGGACTGCCCCTACTCCTAATTCAGATGCATCAGTTTGGACATAGAATGTTTTAGAGTAACAAGGGCTTTTCAGGACAGGTGCAGAGCACATGGCGTGCTTCAGCTCCTCAAAAGCTTTCTGACAGTTTGCTGTCCATAATACCTTTTTAGGCATTTTCTTGGATGTGTGATCATTAAGAGGGGCTGCAATGGAGCCATAGTTCTTAATGAACCTCCTGTAATACCCAGTGAGGCCTAGGAAGCTCTCACCTGAGTCTGAGTGGTAGGGGGAACCCAATCAATAATTGTTTGGATTTTCCCCTGAAGTGGTGCAATCTGTTCCCCACCAACAAGGTGTCCCAGATAAACCACCTTACCCTGCCCTATCTGGCACTTTGAAGCCTTGATAGTGAGGCCTGCCTTTTGCAGGGCCTCTAAAACTTTCCATAGGTGGACCAGGTGATCATCCCAGCTGGAGCTAAAGACAGCTATATCGTCCAAATATGCTGCACTGAAAGCCTCCAGCCCTTGCAGGACTGTGTTCACCAACCTTTGAAAAGTGGCAGGTGCATTTTTCAAACCAAAAGGCATTACAGTAAACTGGTAATGGCCTCCAATGGTTGAAAATGCAGTTTTAGGTTTAGCATCTTCTGACAATTTGATCTGCCAATACCCTGCAGTCAAATCAAAAGTGCTTAGATACTTGGCAGATGCCAGTGTATCTATGAGCTCATCTGCCCTGGGTATAGGGTGAGCATCAGTTTTGGTTACCAGGTTGAGACCTCTATAGTCTACACAAAACCGCATTTCCTTCTTTCCATCTTTGGAATGGGGTTTTGGTACAAGTACCACAGGAGAAGCCCATGGACTTTCAGAGTGCTCAACCACTCCTAGCTCTAACATTTTCTGTACCTCTTGCTTTATGCAATCCCTGACATGGTCAGGCTGCCTATAGATCTTACTTTTGACAGGCAAGCTGTCTCCAGTATCTATAGTGTGCTCACACCAAAAAGTGGTACCTGGCACAGTAGAGAAGAGTTCAGAGAATTGATCTAGGAGATTTATGCAATGGTCTTTCTGCTCAGCAGTAAGACAATCAGCCAAAACTACACCTTCCACAAGAGCATCTTGTTCTGTGGAAGAGAAGAGATCAGGTAGAGGATCACTGTCTTCTTCCTGTCCCTCATCAGTTGCCATGAGCAGGGTGAGATCAGCCCTGTCATAGTAGGGTTTCAGGCGATTGACATGGAGCACCCTAAGGGGACTCCTGGCAGTGCCTAAGTCAACTAAATAGGTGACTTCTCCCTTCTTTTCAACAATTGTGTGGGGACCACTCCATTTATCTTGGAGTGCTCTTGGGGCCACAGGCTCCAAGACCCATACTTTCTGCCCTGGTTGGTACTGAACCAAAATAGCCTTCTGATCATGCCATTGCTTCTGGAGCTCTTGGCTGGCCTGAAGGTTTTTACCTGCCTTTTTCATATACTCAGCCATCCTTGATCTGAGGCCAAGTACATAGTCCACAATATCTTGCTTAGGAGCTTTTAAAGGTTGTTCCCAACCCTCCTTTACAAGTGTGAGTGGACCCCTAACAGGGTGTCCAAAAAGAAGTTCAAAGGGGCTGAAGCCCACTCCTTTCTGGGATACCTCCCTATAGGCAAAAAGGAGGCATGGTAGAAGGATGTCCCATCTCCTGCGGAGTTTTTCAGGGAGACCCATAATCATGCCTTTGAGAGTTTTGTTAAATCTCTCCACCAGTCCATTTGTTTGTGGATGATAGGGTGTAGTGAACTTGTAAGTTACACCACACTCCTTCCACATGGCCTTAAAGTATGCAGACATGAAATTGCTTCCCCTGTCTGATACTACTTCCTTTGGGAAGCCCACCCTGGAAAATATTCCCAGGAGGGCCTTTGCCACTGCAGGAGCTGTAGTGGTCCTTAAAGGAATAGCTTCAGGGTATCTTGTGGCATGGTCCACTACCACCACGATGAATCTATTGCCTGAAGCAGTAGGAGGGTCAAGGGGGCCAACTATGTCAACCCCTACCCTTTCAAAGGGAACCCCAACCACAGGCAGTGGGATAAGGGGTGCCTTTGGTGTTCCACCTGTCTTGCCACTGGCTTGACAGGTTTCACAGGACTTACAAAACTCTTTTGTGTCCTCAGACATCCTAGGCCAATGAAACAAGGGAACAACTTACATGGGCACAGATGGTGCCCATCTCTGCATAAGCAAGTCTACACCGGTTTAGGGATCCCCCAGCCTTGCTCTGGTGCGAAACTGGACAAAGGAAAGGGGAGTGACCACTCCCCTGACCAGTACCTCCCAGGGGAGGTGCCCAGAGCTCCTCCAGTGTGTCCCAGACCTCTGCCACCTTGGATTCAGAGGTGTTGGGGGCACACTGGACTGCTCTGAGTGGACAGTGCCAGCAGGTGACGTCAGAGACCCCCTCTGATAGGCTCTTACCTCTCTTGGTAGCCAATCCTCCTTTCTTGGTAACCAAACCTCCTTTTCTGGCTATTTAGGGTTTCTACTGTGGGGTATTATTCGGATAATGAATGCAAGAGCTCACCAGAGTTCCTCTGCACTTCCTTCTTCGACTCCTGCCAAGGATCGACCGCTGACTGCTCCTTGATGCCTGCAAAACCGCAACAAAGTAGCAATGAGACTACAAGCAACATTGTAGTGCCTCATCCTGCCGGCTTTCTCGACTGTTTCCTGATGGTGCATGCTCTGAGGGCTGTCTGCCTTCACCCTGCACTGGAAGCCAAGAAGAAATCTCATGTGGGTCAAGGGAATCTTCCCCCTGCTAATGCAGGCACCAAAAGACTGCATCACTGGTCCTCTGGGTCCCCTCTCATCCTGATGAGCGTGTTCCCTGGAACACAGGAGCTAGATCCAAGTGACCCCCAGCGTCCAGTGATCCTTCATTTCAAGTTTGGTTGAGGTAAGTCCTTGCCTCCTCACGCTAGACTGCAAACCTGCGTACTGAGTGATCTGCATCTGCTCCCGCTTCTGTGCACTTCTCCAAGGATTCCTTCGTGCACAGCCTAGCCTGGGTCCCCAGCACTCCGTCCTGCAGTGCTCAACCCTCTGAGTTGGACTCCGACGTCGGGGGACCATCCTTTGAGACTCTGAGCCAGCCCCGGTTCACAAATCTTCTAAGTGCCTGCTCCGGTACTTCTGCGGATGCTGCCTGCTTCTGTGGGGGCTCTCTGAGTTGCTGAGTGCCCCCTCTGTCTCCTCCTCCAAGGGGCGACATCCTGGTCCTTCCTGGTCCCCAGCAGCACCCAAAAACCTCTACCGGGACCCCTTTGCCGCTAGCAAGGGTTGTTTGCAGTATTTATGCATGGAAACAGTTCTGCAACCTCCAGCATGCTGTGGGACATCTTCCATCCAAAGGAGAGGTTCCTAGCTCTCTTCGTTGTTGCAGAATCCTAAGCTTCTCCCATCTAGAGGCAGCCTTCTTTCACCTTCATCCGGGGTTTCCTGGGCTCCTACCCCCCTGCACACTATCACGACTCTTGGAGTTTGTCCCCTTGCCTTGCAGGTCCTCAGGTCCAGGAATCCATCTTCAGTGCTTTGCTGGTGTTTGCGGTTCTTGCAGAATCCCCCTATCACGACTATTGTGTCCTTTTGGGGATGTAGGGGTACTCTACTCCTACTTTTCAGGGTCTTGGGGTGGGGTATTTTGGACACCCTTAATGGTTTCCTACAGTCCCAGCGACCCTCTACAAGCTCCCATAGGTCTGGGGTCCATTCGTGATTCACATTCCACTTTTGGAGTATATGGTTTGTGTTGCCCCTAGACCTATGTTCACCTATTGCATCCTATTGTAATTCTACACTGTTTGCATTACTTTTCTTACTATTACTTACCTGTTTTGGGTTAGTGTACATATGACTTGTGTATATTACTTACCTTCTAACTGAGGGTACTCACTGAGATACTTTTGGCATATTGTCATAAAAATAAAGTACCTTTATTTTTAGTAACTCTGAGTATTGTGTTTTCTTATGATATTGTGCTATATGATATAAGTGGTATAGTAGGAGCTTTCCATGCCTCCTAGTTCAGCCTAAGCTGCTTTGCCTTAGCTACCTTCTATCAGCCTAAGGTGCTAAAAACACCTCTATTCTACTAATAAGGGATAACTGGACCTGGCACAGGGTGTAAGTACCACAGGGTACCCACTATAAGCCAGTCGCGTTACCATTCCTTGGCAGTTACATGGTGGCATTCGAATCGGCAAGACGAGCAATTCTTTCCTCGTGCTTAATTCATGTTATTTATTGTGCGCTACCATTCCTTGGCAGTTACATGGTGGCATTCGAATCGACAAGACGCGCGATTCTTTCCTCGTGCTTAATTCATGTTGTTCATTGTGCGCTACCATTCTAAGGCATTTACTTGGTAGTACTCGAGTTGACAAGTCATGTGATTTATTTCTGAATCTATGTTGTGTTATTCATGGTGCACAATCCTTCTATGGTGTTTACTATCTATGTAAAAATTTGCAATGTGCGCAATTCATGCTCCAACATTTTGAGAGAACAAAAAAGGCCAGAGTTTTAGATGTATTGTTGTGTGTTCCTAGTATGTATTCTCAAAAAGGATTCATGTGATGGTTCAGCACTTATTCAGATTGTTTTCCTGATTCTCATGCAAGAGAAAGTACTTGAATTTGAAAGTTTCATTTAACCCCTCCTGATTCCCTCACAGGTATCCAGTCATCTTAAAGCTTAGTCATTTTAAGTCTAATTCTTAGGTTGCTCATGTTTTCAGAATGACGATGCTTAGAGTCATAGCCTAGTATTGATTTCATGAGATGCAATTTTGATGTTGTGTGTTTTAACCTTTTGCTTCCTACAGGTCTCCTTCCCAGCTGTTCCCTTCCTAATCCCCTTTTCCCCAGTTGGACTCTCTTAGACTCTGTGACAAATCTAATCAGAGTGTTGGAGCTGTCTTGTGCTGCAAGTGTTGGGAACGTGCACAGACCCCGAGGGTCTGGTGACGCTGACAGCAACAACGAAAAGGGCAAGGAACTTCTCCTTTGGATGGAAGATGTCCCACGGCGTGCTGGATGATGCAGAAGTGTTTCCAGGCAGAAGTACGACAAACAAGCCTTGCTAGCTGCAAGAGTCGCGGTTGAGGTTTTTGGGTGCTGCTAGGGACCAGGAAGGACCAGGATGTCGCCCCTTCGAGGAGGAGACAGGGGAGGGCACTCACCAACTCAGAGAGCCCCCGCAGAAGCAGGCAGCACCCACAGAAGTACCGAACAGGCACTTAGAAGATCTGTGAACTCAGAGTCACAAAAGGAGGGTCCCACGACGTCGGAGTCCAACTCAGTGAGTTGAGCACTGCAGGACGGAGTGTTGGGGACCCAGGCTAGGCTGTGCACAAAGGAATCCTTGGAGAAGTGCACAGAAGCCGGAGCAGCTGCAAATCACGCAGTACACAGGTTTGCTGTCTGGCGTGGGGAGGCAAGGACTTTCCTCCACCAAATTTCGACAGAAGGGCCACTGGACTGCGAGAAACACTTGGACCCAGCTCCTGTGTTCCAGGGACCACACTCGTCAGGATGAGAGGGGACCCAGAGGACCGGTGATGCAAATGTTTGGTGCCTGCATGTAGGAAAGTACCATCTTGCCTGGCATGTTACCCCCATTTTTCACTGTATATATGTTGTTTTAGTTGTATGTGTCACTGGGACCCTGGTAACCCAGGGCCCCAGTGCTCATAAGTGTGCCTGAATGTGTTACCTGTGTAGTGACTAACTGTTTCACTGAGGCTCTGCTAATCAGAACCTCAGTGGTAATGCTCTCTCATTTCTTTCCAAATTGTCACTAACAGGCTAGTGACCATTTTTACCAATTTACATTGGCTTACTGGAACACCCTTATAATTCCCTAGTATATGGTACTGAGGTACCCAGGGTATTGGGGTTCCAGGAGATCCCTATGGGCTGCAGCATTTCTTTTGCCACCCATAGGGAGCTCTGACAATTCTTACACAGGCCTGCCACTGCAGCCTGAGTGAAATAACGTCCACGTTATTTCACAGCCATTTTACACTGCACTTAAGTAACTTATAAGTCACCTATATGTCTAACCTTTACCTGGTAAAGGTTAGGTGCAAAGTTACTTAGTGTGAGGGCACCCTGGCACTAGCCAAGGTGCCCCCACATTGTTCAGAGCCAATTCCCTGAACTTTGTGAGTGCGGGGACACCATTACACGCGTGCACTACATATAGGTCACTACCTATATGTAGCTTCACAATGGTAACTCCGAATATGGCCATGTAACATGTCTATGATCATGGAATTGCCCCCTCTATGCCATCCTGGCATAGTTGGCACAATCCCATGATCCCAGTGGTCTGTAGCACAGACCCTGGTACTGCTAAACTGCCCTTCCTGGGGTTTCACTGCAGCTGCTGCTGCTGCCAACCCCTCAGACAGGCATCTGCCCTCCTGGGGTCCAGCCAGGCCTGGCCCAGGATGGCAGAACAAAGAACTTCCTCTGAGAGAGGGTGTGACACCCTCTCCCTTTGGAAAATGGTGTGAAGGCAGGGGAGGAGTAGCCTCCCCCAGCCTCTGGAAATGCTTTGTTGGGCACCGAGGTGCCCAATTCTGCATAAGCCAGTCTACACCGGTTCAGGGACCCCTTAGCCCCTGCTCTGGCGCGAAACTGGACAAAGGAAAGGGGAGTGACCACTCCCCTGACCTGCACCTCCCCTGGGAGGTGTCCAGAGCTCCTCCAGTGTGCTCCAGACCTCTGCCATCTTGGAAACAGAGGTGCTGCTGGCACACTGGACTGCTCTGAGTGGCCAGTGCCACCAGGTGACGTCAGAGACTCCTTGTGATAGGCTCCTTCAGGTGTTAGTAGCCTATCCTCTCTCCTAGGTAGCCAAACCCTCTTTTCTGGCTATTTAGGGTCTCTGTCTCTGGGGAAACTTTAGATAACGAATGCAAGAGCTCATCCGAGTTCCTCTGCATCTCTCTCTTCACCTTCTGATAAGGAATCGACTGCTGACCGCGCTGGAAGCCTGCAAACCTGCAACATAGTAGTAAAGACGACTACTGCAACTCTGTAACGCTGATCCTGCCGCCTTCTCAACTGTTTTTCCTGCTTGTGCATGCTGTGGGGGTAGTCTGCCTCCTCTCTGCACCAGAAGCTCCGAAGAAATCTCCCGTGGGTCGACGGAATCTTCCCCCTGCAACCGCAGGCACCAAAAAGCTGCATTACCGGTCCCTTGGGTCTCCTCTCAGCACGACGAGCGAGGTCCCTCGAATCCAGCGACTCTGTCCAAGTGACCCCCACAGTCCAGTGACTCTTCAGTCCAAGTTTGGTGGAGGTAAGTCCTTGCCTCACCTCGCTGGGCTGCATTGCTGGGAACCGCGACTTTTGCAGCTACTCCGGCCCCTGTGCACTTCCGGTGGAAATCCTTTGTGCACAGCCAAGCCTGGGTACACGGCACTCTAACCTGCATTGCACGACTTTCTAAGTTGGTCTCCGGCGACTCCTTTGTGCAACTTCAGCGAGCACCGTTTCACGCATCCTCGTAGTGCCTGTTTCTGCCACTTCTCCGGGAGCTACCTGCTTCAAAGAGGGCTCCTTGTCTTGCACGACGTCCCCTATCTCTGCTGGTCCAATTTGCGACCTCCTGGTCCCTCCTGGGCCTCAGCAGCGTCCAAAAACGCTAACCGCACAATTTGCAGCTAGCAAGGCTTGTTGGCGTTCTTTCGGCGGGAAAACACTTCTGCACGACTCTCCACGGCGAGAGGGATCCCTCCACTAAAAGGGAATTCTCTAGCCCTTTTCGTTCCTGCAGAAACCTCAGCTTCTTCTGTCCAGTAGAAGCTTCTTTGCACCCGCAGCTGGCATTTCCTGGGCATTTGCCCATCTCCGACTTGCTTGTGACTTTTGGACTTGGTCCCCTTGTTCCACAGGTACCCTAGATTGGAAATCCACAGTTGTTGCATTGCTGGTTTGTGTCTTTCCTGCATTATTCCTCTAACACGACTTCTTTGTCCTTAGGGGAACTTTAGTGCACTTTGCACTCACTTTTCAGGGTCTTGGGGAGGGTTATTTTTCTAACTCTCACTATTTTCTAATAGTCCCAGCGACCCTCTACAAGGTCACATAGGTTTGGGGTCCATTCGTGGTTCGCATTCCACTTTTGGAGTATATGGTTTGTGTTGCCCCTATCCCTATGTTTCCCCATTGCATCCTATTGTAACTATACATTGTTTGCACTGTTTTCTAAGACTATACTGCATATTTTTGCTATTGTGTATATATATCTTGTGTATATTTCCTATCCTCTCACTGAGGGTACACTCTAAGATACTTTGGCATATTGTCATAAAAATAAAGTACCTTTATTTTTAGTATAACTGTGTATTGTGTTTTCTTATGATATTGTGCATATGACACTAGGTGGTACTGTAGTAGCTTCACACGTCTCCTAGTTCAGCCTAAGCTGCTCTGCTAAGCTACCATTATCTATCAGCCTAAGCTGCTAGACACCCTATACACTAATAAGGGATAACTGGGCCTGGTGCAAGGTGCAAGTACCCCTTGGTACTCACTACAAGCCAGTCCAGCCTCCTACACTGCATTAGCAGGGGGAAGATTCCGTCGACCCACAGGAGATTCCTTCTTGGCTTCCAGTGCAGGGTGAAGGCAGACAGCCCTCAGAGCATGCACCACCAGGAAGCGGTCTAGAAAGCCGGCAGGATGAGGCGCTACAATGTTGCTGGTAGTCATCCTCCTACTTTGATGCAGTTTTGCAGGTGTCCTGGAGCAGTCAGCGGTCGATCCCTGGCAGTAGTCGAACAGGGAAGTCCAGAGGAACTCTGGTGAGCTCTTGCATTCGTTATCTGAGGAATAGCTCAGAGGAGAGACCCTAAATAACCAGAAAAGGAGGTTTGGCTACTAAGAAAGGAGGACTGGCTACTGAAAGAGGTAAGCAGCTATCAGGATGGGTCTCTGACATCACCTGCTAGCACTGGCTACTCAGAGCAGTCCATTGTGCCCCAACACCTCTGAATCCAAGATGGCAGAGGTCTGGGACACACTGGAGGAGCTCCGGGCAACACCCCTGGGAGGTACTGGTTAGGGGAGTGGTCACTCCCCTTTCCTTTGTCCAGTTTCGCACCAAAGCAGGGCTGGGGGATCCCTGAACCGGTGTAGACTGGCTTATGCAGAGATGGGCACCATCTGTGCCCATCAAAGCATTTTCAGAGGCTGGGGGAGGCTCCTCCTCCCCAGCCCTTCACACCTATTTCCAAAGGGAGAAGGTGTAATACCCTCTCTCAGAGGAAATCCATTGTTCTGCCTTCCTGGGACTGGGCTGCCCAGACCCCAGGGGGGCAGAAACCTGTCTGAGGGGTTGGAAGCTGCAGTGGAAACCCGGGAAAGGCAGTTTGGCAGTACCCGGGTTCTGTGCTAGCGACCCGGGGATCATGGAATTGTAACTATATATAGTGCACACGTGTAATGGTGTCCCCGCACTCACAAAGTCCAGGGAATTTGGCCCTGAACGATGTGGGGGCACCTTGGCTAGTGCCAGGGTGCCCACACACTAAGTAACTTAGCACCCAACCTTCACCAGGTGAAGGTTAGGCATATAGGTGACTTGTAAGTTACTTAAGTGCAGTGGTAAATGGCTGTGAAATAACATGGACGTTATTTCACTCAGGCTGCAGTGGCAGGCCTGTGTAAGAATTGTCAGAGCTCCCTATGGGTGGCAAAAGAAATGTTGCAGCCCATAGGGATCTCCTGGAACCCCAATACCCTGGGCACCTCAGTTCCATATACTAGGGAATTATAAGGGTGTTCCAGTATGCCAATGTGAATTGGTGAAATTGGTCACTAGCCTGTTAGTGACAATTTAGAAAGCAGAGAGAGCATAACCACTGAGGTTCTGGTTAGCAGAGCCTCAGTGAGACAGTTAGTCATCACACAGGGAACACATACAGGGCACACTTATGAGCACTGGCTGGCAGGGTCCCAGTGACACATACACTAAAACAACATATATACAGTGAAATATGGGGGTAACATGCCAGGCAAGATGGTACTTTCCTACACAACCCCCCCCAATCGAAGGACAATAAGACTAGCAATGATCTGATGAGTCTTCATTGTCTAAGTGGAAATATCTGGAGAGTCCATCTGCATTGGAGTGGGTACTACCAGGTCTATGTTCCACTGTATAGTCCATTCCCTGTAGAGATATGGACCACCTCAACAATCTAGGGTTTTCACCTTTCATTTGTTTTAGCCAAAGTAGAGGTTTGTGGTCTGTCTGAACAATGAAGTGAGCGCTAAACAGGTATGGCCTCAACTTCTTCAGTGTCCAGACCACAGCAAAGGCCTCCCTTCTCTATGGCAGACCAACGCTTTTCTCTAGGGGTCAACCTCCTGCTGATAAAAGCAACAGGTTGATCCTGGCCCTCAGAAGTGAGTTGTGATAAGACTGCCCCTACCCCTAATTCAGATGCATCAGTTTGAACAATGAATTTCTTGGAGTGACATGGGCCTTTTAGGACAGGTGCAGTGCACATGACCTGTTTCAGCTCCTCAAAAGCTTTCTGACAGTTAGCTGTCCACAATACCTTTTTAGGCATTTTCTTGGAAGTGAGATCATTAAGTGGGGCTGCAATGGAGCCATAGTTCCTAATGAACCTCCTGTGATACCCAATGAGACCTAAGAAGGCTTCGCCTGGGTCTGAGTTGTAGGGGGAACCCAATCTATGATAGTTTGGATTTTCCCCTGAAGTGGTGCAATCTGTTCTCCACCTACCAGGTGTCCCAGATAAACCACTTTCCCCTGCCCTATCTGGCACTTTGAAGCCTTGATAGTGAGGCCTGCCTTTTGCAGGGCCTCCAAAACTTTCCATAGGTGGACCGGGTGATCATCCCAGGTGGAGCTAAAGACAGCTATATCATCTAGATATGCTGCACTAAAAGCCTCCAACCCTTGCAGGACTGTATTCACCAACCTCTGAAAAGTGGCAGGTGCATTTTTCAAACCAAAGGGCATTACTGTGAATTGGTAGTGCCCTCCAATAGTCGAAAATGCAGTTTTTGCTTTTGCATCCTCTGATAACTTGGTCTGCCAATGCCCTGCAGTCAAATAAAAGATGCTTAGATACTTGGCAGATGCCAGTGTATCTATGAGCTCATCTGCCCTGGATATAGGGTGAGCATCCGTTTTTGTTACCTGGTTGAGACCTCTGTAATCTACACAAAACCTCATCTCTCTTTTCCCATCTTTTGAGTGAGGCTTTGGTACAAGCACCACAGGAGAGGCCCATGGGCTTTCAGAATGTTCAACCACTCCCAGTTCAAGCATTTTCTGAACTTCTTGTTTTATGCAGTCCCTGACATGGTCAGGCTGCCTATAGATCTTACTTTTGACAGGCATGCTGTCTCCAGTATCTATAGTGTGCTCACACCAAGAAGTGGTGCCTGGCACAGTAGAAAAGAGTTCAGAAAACTGACCCAGGAGATTTATGCAGTTGTCTTTTTGCTCAGCAGTAAGACTGTCTGACAAAACTACACCTTCCACGAGAGCATCCTGTTCTGTGGAAGAGAAGAGATCAGGGAGAGGGTCACTCTCTTCTTCCTGTCCTTCATCTGTTGCCATGAGCTGGGTGAGATCAGCCCTGTCATAGTAGGGTTTAAGGCGATTGACATGGAGCACCGTAAGGGGACTCCTGGCAGTGCCCAGGTCAACTAAATAGGTGACCTCTCCCTTCTTTTCAACAATGATGTGGGGTCCACTTCATTTGTCTTGGTGTGCTCTTGGGGCCACAGGCTCCAATACCCACACCTTCTGTCCTGGTTCATACTGAATCAGAACAGCCTTCTGGTCATGCCATTGGTTTTGGAGCTCTTGGCTGGCCTGAAGGTTTTTACTGGCCTTTTTCATGTTCTCAGCCATTCTGGATCTTAGGCCGAGTACATAGTCCACTATGTCTTGCTTAGGAGCTTTTAAAGGTTGTTCCCAACCCTCCTTCACAAGTGTTAGGGGACCTCTTGCAGGGTGTCCAAATAGGAGTTCAAAGGGGCTGAAGCCCACTCCTTTCTGGGGTACCTCCCTGTAAGCAAAAAGGAGGCAAGGTACCAGGACATCCCATCTCCTCCTGAGTTTTTCAGGGAGTCCCATTATCATTCCTTTGAGAGTTTTATTAAACCTCTCCACCAGTCCATTTGTTTGTGGATGATAAGGTGTGGTTAATTTGTATGTTACACCACATACCTTCCACATGGCCTTCAAGTATGCAGACATAAAGTTGCTACCCCTGTCTGATACCACCTCTTTTGGGAAACCCACCCTGGAAAATATTCCCAGGAGGGCTTTTGCCACTGCAGGAGCTGTAGTGGTCCTTAGAGGAATTGCTTCAGGATATCTTGTGGCATGGTCCACTACCACCAAGATAAACCTATTGCCTGAAGCAGTGGGAGGGTCAAGGGGGCCAACTATGTCAACCCCTACCCTTTCAAAGGGAACCCCAACCACAGGCAGTGGAATAAGGGGAGCCTTAGGGGTGCCACAATTTTTGCCACTGGCTTGGCAGGTCACACAGGACTTACAAAAGTCTTTTGTGTCCTCTGACATCCTAGGCCAGTGAAACAGGGGAACAAGCCTTTCTCATGTTTTGATCTGACCCAAATGTCCAGCCAAGGGAATGTTGTGTGCCAGAGTTACGAGGAACTCTCTCTACTGCAGGGGAATGACCAATCTCCTGGCTGCTCCAGGTTGTGGGTCCCTTGCCTCTGTGTACAAGAGGTTGTACTCCCAGTAAACTCTATGTGAGTCACTGACATCCCCGTTTTGCTGTTTGACAGCTTGCTGTCTTAGACCCTTGTGAGAAGGTAGCCTCTTTCTAGCCTTGTTACCCCCACTTTTGGCCTGTTTGTGAGTGTATGTCAGGGTGTTTGTCACTGTTTTCACTGTCTCACTGGGATCCTGATAGCCAGGCCTCAGTGCTCATAGTGAAAACACTATGGTTTCAGTATGTTTGTTATGTGTCACTGGGATCCTGCTGGTCAGGACCCCAGTGCTCATAGGTTTGTGGCCTATATGTATGTGTCACTGGGACCCTGTCACACAGGGCCCCAGTGCTCATAGGTGTGCATGTATATGTTCCCTGTGTGGTGCCTAACTGTCTCACTGAGGCTCTGCTAACCAGAACCTCAGTGGTTATGCTCTCTCATTACTTTCAAATTGTCACTAACAGGCTAGTGACCAATTTTACCAATTTACATTGGCTTACTGGAACACCCTTATAATTCCCTAGTATATGGTACTGAGGTCCCAGGGTATTGGGGTTCCAGGAGATCCCTATGGGCTGCAGCATTTCTTTTGCCACCCATAGGGAGCTCTGACAATTCTTACACAGGCCTGCCACTGCAGCCTGAGTGAAATAACGTCCACGTTATTTCACAGCCATTTTACACTGCACTTAAGTAACTTATAAGTCACCTATATGTCTAACCTTTACCTGGTAAAGGTTAGGTGCAAAGTTACTTAGTGTGAGGGCACCCTGGCACTAGCCAAGGTGCCCCCACATTGTTCAGAGCCAATTCACTGAACTTTGTGAGTGCGGGGACACCATTACACGCGTGCACTACATATAGGTCACTACCTATATGTAGCTTCAACATGGTAACTCCGAATATGGCCATGTAACATGTCTATGATCATGGAATTGCCCCCTCTATGCCATCCTGGCATTGTTGGTACAATTCCATGATCCCAGTGGTCTGTAGCACAGACCCTGGTACTGCCAGACTGCCCTTCCTGGGGTTTCACTGCAGCTGCTGCTGCTACCAACCCCTCAGACAGGCAGCTGCCCTCCTGGGGTCCAGCCAGGCCTGGCCCAGGATGGCAGAACAAAGAACTTCCTCTGAGAGAGGGTGTGACACCCTCTCCCTTTGGAAAATGGTGTGAAGGCAGGGGAGGAGTAGCCTCCCCCAGCCTCTGGAAATGCTTTGTTGGGCACAGATGTGCCCAATTCTGCATAAGCCAGTCTACACCGGTTCAGGGACCCCTTAGCCCTTGCTCTGGCGCGAAACTGGACAAAGGAAAGGGGAGTGACCACTCCCCTGACCTGCACCTCCCCTGGGAGGTGTCCAGAGCTCCTCCAGTGTGCTCCAGACCTCTGCCATCTTGGAAACAGAGGTGCTGCTGGCACACTGGACTGCTCTGAGTGGCCAGTGCCACCAGGTGACGTCAGAGACTCCTTGTGATAGGCTCCTTCAGGTGTTAGTAGCCTTTCCTCTCTCCTAAGTAGCCAAACCCTCTTTTCTGGCTATTTAGGGTCTCTGTCTCTGGGGAAACTTCAGATAACGAATGCATGAGCTCAGCCGAGTTCCTCTGCATCTCCCTCTTCACCTTCTGATAAGGAATCGACCGCTGACCGCGCTGGAAGCCTGCAAACCTGCAACATAGTAGCAAAGACGACTACTGCAACTCTGTAACGCTGATCCTGCCGCCTTCTCGACTGTTTTCCTGCTTGTGCATGCTGTGGGGGTAGTCTGCCTCCTCTCTGCACCAGAAGCTCCGAAGAAATCTCCCGTGGGTCGACGGAATCGTCCCCCTGCAACCGCAGGCACCAAAAAGCTGCATCTCCGGTCCCTTGGGTCTCCTCTCAGCACGACGAGCGAGGTCCCTCGAATCCAGCGACACCGTCCAAGTGACCCCCACAGTCCAGTGACTCTTCAGCCCAAGTTTGGTGGAGGTAAGTCCTTGCCTCACCTCGCTGGGCTGCATTGCTGGGAACCGCAACTTTGCAAGCTTCTCCGGCCCCTGTGCACTTCCGGCGGAAATCCTGTGTGCACAGCCAAGCCTGGGTCCACGGCACTCTAACCTGCATTGCACGACTTTCTAAGTTGGTCTCCGGCGACGTGGGACTCCTTTGTGCAACTTCGGCGAGCACCGTTTCACGCATCCTCGTAGTGCCTGTTTCTGGCACTTCTCCGGGTGCTACCTGCTTCAGTGAGGGCTCCTTGTCTTGCTCGACGTCCCCTCTCTCTGCAGGTCCAATTTGCGACCTCCTGGTCCCTCCTGGGCCCCAGCAGCGTCCAAAAACGCCAAACATACGATTTGCGTGTAGCAAGGCTTGTTGGCGTCCATCCGTCGGGAAAACACTTCTGCACGACTCTCCAAGGCGTGGGGGATCCATCCTCCAAAGGGGAAGTCTCTAGCCCTTGTCGTTCCTGCAGTATTCACAGTTCTTCAGCCTAGTAAGAGCTTCTTTGCACCAACCGCTGGCATTTCTTGGGCATCTGCCCATCTCCGAGCTGCTTGTGACTTTTGGACTTGGTCCCCTTGTTCCACAGGTACCTTCAGACAGGAATCCATCGTTGTTGCATTGCTGATTTGTGTTTTCCTTGCATTCTCCCTCTAACACGACTATTTTGTCCTTAGGGGAACTTTAGTGCACTTTGCACTCACTTTTCAGGGTCTTGGGGAGGGTTATTTTTCTAACTCTCACTATTTTCTAATAGTCCCAGCGACCCTCTACAAGGTCACATAGGTTTGGGGTCCACTCGTGGTTCGCATTCCACTTCTGGAGTATATGGTTTGTGTTGCCCCTATCCCTATGTTTCCCCATTGCATCCTATTGTAACTATACATTGTTTGCACTGTTTTCTAAGACTATACTGCATATTTTTGCTATTGTGTATATATATCTTGTGTATATTTCCTATCCTCTCACTGAGGGTACACTCTAAGATACTTTGGCATATTGTCATAAAAATAAAGTACCTTTATTTTTAGTATAACTGTGTATTGTGTTTTCTTATGATATTGTGCATATGACACTAAGTGGTACTGTAGTAGCTTCACACGTCTCCTAGTTCAGCCTGAGCTGCTTTGCTAAGCTACCATTATCTATCAGCCTAAGCTGCTAGACACCCTATACACTAATAAGGGATAACTGGGCCTGGTGCAAGGTGCAAGTACCCCTTGGTACTCACTACAAGCCAGCCCAGCCTCCTACATTGGTTGTGCAGTGGTGGGATAAGTGCTTTGAGACTACTTACCACTCTTGTCATTGTACTTTTCATAAGAGAAAAATATACAAAACAAGGTCAGTGTATATACACATAGCCAAAAAGTTTTGCATTTCCTCTTTTCACTCTTTTCTAAGTGCTGAAAAGTACTTCTAAACTTTCAAAAAGTTCTTAAAAGTTTAAAAAGTTTTTTTCTGTCTTTCCAAAAAGTTCTGAAAACTTTTTTCTCTTTGTCTATCACTTTAACTCTCTCTAAAAAATGTCTGGCACAGGCCAAAAAGTTGAACTGTCCAAACTTGCATATGATCACCTTAGCTGGAAAGGAGCAAGGAGTCTCTGCATAGAGAGAGGTTTGAGTGTAGGGAAGAATCCTTCCTTCGAACTGTTAATTAATATGCTTAGAGTACAGGATAAGGCCATAAGTGCCCAACCTGTAGAAAAAGTAGCTAATGGTTCTCAATCTGATCCAGGGACTCCCCCAGGAAAAGGTTCAGGAAAGAAACTTCTCAGCCTGCCCATTACTAGACAGTCTAGCATAGTTGGTACAGAGGTTGAATCACATCATACTGATGATGTGCTCTCACATTATGCTGGTAGCCAAGCTGTTAGGGTGCCCTTGGTAAGGGACAGGTCTCCTTCTGTTCATTCCCATCATACCTCTGTATCTAGAAATGTCCCTCCCACCCACCCTGATGACAGATTGTTAGAAAGGGAGCTCAATAGATTGAGAGTGGAGCAAACCAGACTGAAGCTCAAGAAGCAACAGCTGGATTTGGATAGACAGTCTTTAGAAATAGAGAGGGAAAGACAGAAGATGGGTTTAGATACCCATGGTGGCAGCAGCAGTATTCCCCATAGTCATCCTGCAAAAGAGCATGATTCCAGGAATCTGCACAAGATAGTTCCCCCTTATAAGGAGGGGGATGACATTAACAAGTGGTTTGCTGCACTTGAGAGGGCCTGTGCTGTACAGGATGTCCCTCAAAGGCAGTGGGCTGCTATCCTATGGCTATCATTTAGTGGAAAGGGTAGGGATAGACTCCTTACTGTGAAAGAAAGTGATGCCAATAATTTTACAGTTCTTAAGAATGCACTCCTGGATGGTTATGGCTTAACCACTGAACAGTACAGGATAAAGTTCAGAGAGACCAAAAAGGAGTCTTCACAAGACTGGGTTGATTTCATTGACCATTCAGTGAAGGCCTTGGAGGGGTGGTTACATGGCAGTAAAGTTACTGATTATGAAAGCCTGTATAACACAATCCTGAGAGAGCATATACTTAATAATTGTGTGTCTGATTTGTTGCACCAGTACCTGGTAGACTCTGATCTGACCTCTCCCCAAGAATTGGGAAAGAAGGCAGACAAATGGGTCAGAACAAGAGTGAACAGAAAAGTTCATACAGGGGGTGACAAAGATGGCAATAAGAAGAAAGATGGTGAAAAATCTCAAGATAAGCATGGGGATAAGGGTAAAACCAAAGATCCCACTTCAAATCTTAAACACTCTTCAGAGGGTGGGGATAAAACAAATTCTTCCTCTTCTTCCCAACCTGCACACATTAAAAAGCCTTGGTGCTTTGTGTGTAAAAACAGAGGCCATAGGCCAGGGGATAAGTCCTGTCCAGGTAAACCTCCTGAGCCTACCACCACTAATACATCAAGCTCTAGTGCCCCTAGCAGTAGTGGTACTAGTGGTGGGACTGCTGGCAACAGTCAAGCAAAGGGTGTAGTTGGGTTCACTTATGGGTCCATAGTGGAAACTGATGTAATCAGTCCCAAGACAGTTTCTGTCACACCTAGTGGCATTGGCCTTGCCACACTGGCTGCTCGTCCCCTTACAATGGATAAGTACAGGCAGACAGTTTCAATAAATGGTGTTGAGGCCTTGGCCTACAGGGACACAGGTGCCAGTTTCACTTTGGTGACTGAAAACCTAGTGCCTCCTGAACAACACATCATTGGACAACAGTATAAGATTATTGATGTCCATATCTCCACTAAGTTTCTTCCCTTAGCTATAATTCAGTTTAGTTGGGGTGGAGTTACTGGCCCTAAGCAGGTGGTGGTATCACCTAGCTTACCTGTAAACTGTCTCTTAGGTAATGACCTAGAGGCCTCAGGTTGGGCTAATGTAGAGTTTTATGCCCATGCAGCCATGCTGGGCATCCCTGAGGAATTGTTCCCTCTCATTTCAAGTGAAATGAAAAAGCAAAGGAGAGAAGGCCTGAAAACTCAGGATCCCTCTCCAGCAACAGGTAAAAAGGGTATCACAGTATCCCCTAACCACCCTACCATTCAGGATACTATTCCTGTGGTGGGAGAAACCTCTCCTGGGGTGGCACCTGTTCCAAGGGAATCATCAGCTGGCAAAGCTGGACTCCCTGAGGTGGAAGTACCTCTCTGTGGGATAACTAACATTGGTGAGAAAAAGAGCACCATTTTAGTTAACATGGAGCATCCCTCCAACCCTCCCAGAGAAACTTTAGTGCAGAAACTCTGCACTGCCTCACAACACTTAGGACAGCATCCCTGCCCTAGTGTGGAGCTGATAGGACAGCATCCCTGCCCTGCTCCAACCCAAGAGAAACAGCATCCCTGTTCTCTCTTCCAGCCATATGGACAAAGTTTTTGCCCAGCTATGGCTTTTCTGAGACAGCATCCCTGTCTGGCATTTCCATCACTACAAATAGGTTCAGTGGACAATTCCCACTGCTCTAAACTAAAACTTACTGATAGAAACTCTGAAAATACATCTTCACATTGTTGCTTAGCTAAAAAACTTCAAACAGGGTGGTTTACATCCCCACAGGGAAGTAACCATATAGTGGATGATAAAGGGAGTAACCAGTCTATTGCAGAGCTACTCTCTACTTATCACCACTTAGACAATAAAGTCTCAACTGGCCAAGGTTAGCCTTATTGTCCTTCGTTTGGGGGGGGGTTGTGTGAGAAGGTACCCTCTTTCTAGCCTTGTTACCCCCACTTTTGGCCTGTTTGTGAGTGTATGTCAGGGTGTTTGTCACTGTTTTCACTGTCTCACTGGGATCCTGATAGCCAGGCCTCAGTGCTCATAGTGAAAACACTATGGTTTCAGTATGTTTGTTATGTGTCACTGGGATCCTGCTGGTCAGGACCCCAGTGCTCATAGGTTTGTGGCCTATATGTATGTGTCACTGGGACCCTGTCACACAGGGCCCCAGTGCTCATAGGTGTGCATGTATATGTTCCCTGTGTGGTGCCTAACTGTCTCACTGAGGCTCTGCTAACCAGAACCTCAGTGGTTATGCTCTCTCATTACTTTCAAATTGTCACTAACAGGCTAGTGACCAATTTTACCAATTTACATTGGCTTACTGGAACACCCTTATAATTCCCTAGTATATGGTACTGAGGTCCCAGGGTATTGGGGTTCCAGGAGATCCCTATGGGCTGCAGCATTTCTTTTGCCACCCATAGGGAGCTCTGACAATTCTTACACAGGCCTGCCACTGCAGCCTGAGTGAAATAACGTCCACGTTATTTCACAGCCATTTTACACTGCACTTAAGTAACTTATAAGTCACCTATATGTCTAACCTTTACCTGGTAAAGGTTAGGTGCAAAGTTACTTAGTGTGAGGGCACCCTGGCACTAGCCAAGGTGCCCCCACATTGTTCAGAGCCAATTCACTGAACTTTGTGAGTGCGGGGACACCATTACACGCGTGCACTACATATAGGTCACTACCTATATGTAGCTTCAACATGGTAACTCCGAATATGGCCATGTAACATGTCTATGATCATGGAATTGCCCCCTCTATGCCATCCTGGCATTGTTGGTACAATTCCATGATCCCAGTGGTCTGTAGCACAGACCCTGGTACTGCCAGACTGCCCTTCCTGGGGTTTCACTGCAGCTGCTGCTGCTACCAACCCCTCAGACAGGCAGCTGCCCTCCTGGGGTCCAGCCAGGCCTGGCCCAGGATGGCAGAACAAAGAACTTCCTCTGAGAGAGGGTGTGACACCCTCTCCCTTTGGAAAATGGTGTGAAGGCAGGGGAGGAGTAGCCTCCCCCAGCCTCTGGAAATGCTTTGTTGGGCACAGATGTGCCCAATTCTGCATAAGCCAGTCTACACCGGTTCAGGGACCCCTTAGCCCTTGCTCTGGCGCGAAACTGGACAAAGGAAAGGGGAGTGACCACTCCCCTGACCTGCACCTCCCCTGGGAGGTGTCCAGAGCTCCTCCAGTGTGCTCCAGACCTCTGCCATCTTGGAAACAGAGGTGCTGCTGGCACACTGGACTGCTCTGAGTGGCCAGTGCCACCAGGTGACGTCAGAGACTCCTTGTGATAGGCTCCTTCAGGTGTTAGTAGCCTTTCCTCTCTCCTAAGTAGCCAAACCCTCTTTTCTGGCTATTTAGGGTCTCTGTCTCTGGGGAAACTTCAGATAACGAATGCATGAGCTCAGCCGAGTTCCTCTGCATCTCCCTCTTCACCTTCTGATAAGGAATCGACCGCTGACCGCGCTGGAAGCCTGCAAACCTGCAACATAGTAGCAAAGACGACTACTGCAACTCTGTAACGCTGATCCTGCCGCCTTCTCGACTGTTTTCCTGCTTGTGCATGCTGTGGGGGTAGTCTGCCTCCTCTCTGCACCAGAAGCTCCGAAGAAATCTCCCGTGGGTCGACGGAATCGTCCCCCTGCAACCGCAGGCACCAAAAAGCTGCATCTCCGGTCCCTTGGGTCTCCTCTCAGCACGACGAGCGAGGTCCCTCGAATCCAGCGACACCGTCCAAGTGACCCCCACAGTCCAGTGACTCTTCAGCCCAAGTTTGGTGGAGGTAAGTCCTTGCCTCACCTCGCTGGGCTGCATTGCTGGGAACCGCGACTTTGCAAGCTTCTCCGGCCCCTGTGCACTTCCGGCGGAAATCCTGTGTGCACAGCCAAGCCTGGGTCCACGGCACTCTAACCTGCATTGCACGACTTTCTAAGTTGGTCTCCGGCGACGTGGGACTCCTTTGTGCAACTTCGGCGAGCACCGTTTCACGCATCCTCGTAGTGCCTGTTTCTGGCACTTCTCCGGGTGCTACCTGCTTCAGTGAGGGCTCCTTGTCTTGCTCGACGTCCCCTCTCTCTGCAGGTCCAATTTGCGACCTCCTGGTCCCTCCTGGGCCCCAGCAGCGTCCAAAAACGCCAAACATACGATTTGCGTGTAGCAAGGCTTGTTGGCGTCCATCCGTCGGGAAAACACTTCTGCACGACTCTCCAAGGCGTGGGGGATCCATCCTCCAAAGGGGAAGTCTCTAGCCCTTGTCGTTCCTGCAGTATTCACAGTTCTTCAGCCTAGTAAGAGCTTCTTTGCACCAACCGCTGGCATTTCTTGGGCATCTGCCCATCTCCGAGCTGCTTGTGACTTTTGGACTTGGTCCCCTTGTTCCACAGGTACCTTCAGACAGGAATCCATCGTTGTTGCATTGCTGATTTGTGTTTTCCTTGCATTCTCCCTCTAACACGACTATTTTGTCCTTAGGGGAACTTTAGTGCACTTTGCACTCACTTTTCAGGGTCTTGGGGAGGGTTATTTTTCTAACTCTCACTATTTTCTAATAGTCCCAGCGACCCTCTACAAGGTCACATAGGTTTGGGGTCCACTCGTGGTTCGCATTCCACTTCTGGAGTATATGGTTTGTGTTGCCCCTATCCCTATGTTTCCCCATTGCATCCTATTGTAACTATACATTGTTTGCACTGTTTTCTAAGACTATACTGCATATTTTTGCTATTGTGTATATATATCTTGTGTATATTTCCTATCCTCTCACTGAGGGTACACTCTAAGATACTTTGGCATATTGTCATAAAAATAAAGTACCTTTATTTTTAGTATAACTGTGTATTGTGTTTTCTTATGATATTGTGCATATGACACTAAGTGGTACTGTAGTAGCTTCACACGTCTCCTAGTTCAGCCTGAGCTGCTTTGCTAAGCTACCATTATCTATCAGCCTAAGCTGCTAGACACCCTATACACTAATAAGGGATAACTGGGCCTGGTGCAAGGTGCAAGTACCCCTTGGTACTCACTACAAGCCAGCCCAGCCTCCTACAACCCTCTAATGTGGGACAGGTTTGCTGTGCAACACTCAGCTCCTCCCTGGCAGGCCCCCCTCCACCCAAAAGCTCAGCGGTGTCTGCTGCCAGCTCCTCTGGTGAAGGTTCTGCACAGGGGGGAAATTCTTCTTCCTCAGAAGTTGAATCATCTGTAGAGGGAGGGATAGTGGGTAGGCATTTACCCTTACTAACCCTAGCTTTAGGGAGCACTTGGTCCATTGTTCCAGGATCCAAGTCACCTGTCCTTTTTGCTTTTTGGCCTGAGTGTAGGAAAGTACCATCTTGCCTGGCATGTTACCCCCATTTTTCACTGTATATATGTTGTTTTAGTTGTATGTGTCACTGGGACCCTGGTAACCCAGGGCCCCAGTGCTCATAAGTGTGCCTGAATGTGTTACCTGTGTAGTGACTAACTGTCTCACTGAGGCTCTGCTAATCAGAACCTCAGTGGTTATGCTCTCTCATTTCTTTCCAAATTGTCACTAACAGGCTAGTGACCATTTTTACCAATTTACATTGGCTTACTGGAACACCCTTATAATTCCCTAGTATATGGTACTGAGGTACCCAGGGTATTGGGGTTCCAGGAGATCCCTATGGGCTGCAGCATTTCTTTTGCCACCCATAGGGAGCTCTGACAATTCTTACACAGGCCTGCCACTGCAGCCTGAGTGAAATAACGTCCACGTTATTTCACAGCCATTTTACACTGCACTTAAGTAACTTATAAGTCACCTATATGTCTAACCTTTACCTGGTAAAGGTTAGGTGCAAAGTTACTTAGTGTGAGGGCACCCTGGCACTAGCCAAGGTGCCCCCACATTGTTCAGAGCCAATTCCCTGAACTTTGTGAGTGCGGGGACACCATTACACGCGTGTACTACATATAGGTCACTACCTATATGTAGCTTCACCATGGTAACTCCGAATATGGCCATGTAACATGTCTATGATCATGGAATTGCCCCCTCTATACCATCCTGGCATAGTTGGCACAATCCCATGATCCCAGTGGTCTGTAGTACAGACCCTGGTACTGCCAAACTGCCCTTCCTGGGGTTTCACTGCAGCTGCTGCTGCTGCCAACCCCTCAGACAGGCAGCTGCCCTCCTGGGGTCCAGCCAGGCCTGGCCCAGGATGGCAGAACAAAGAACTTCCTCTGAGAGAGGGTGTGACACCCTCTCCCTTTGGAAAATGGTGTGAAGGCAGGGGAGGAGTAGCCTCCCCCAGCCTCTGGAAATGCTTTGTTGGGCACAGAGGTGCCCAATTCTGCATAAGCCAGTCTACACCGGTTCAGGGACCCCTTAGCCCCTGCTCTGGCGCGAAACTGGACAAAGGAAAGGGGAGTGACCACTCCCCTGACCTGCACCTCCCCTGGGAGGTGTCCAGAGCTCCTCCAGTGTGCTCCAGACCTCTGCCATCTTGGAAACAGAGGTGCTGCTGGCACACTGGACTGCTCTGAGTGGCCAGTGCCACCAGGTGACGTCAGAGACTCCTGCTGATAGGCTCCTTCAGGTGTTAGTAGCCTATCCTCTCTCCTAGGTAGCCAAACCCTCTTTTCTGGCTATTTAGGGTCTCTGTCTTTGGGGAAACTTCAGATAACGAATGCAAGAGCTCATCCGAGTTCCTCTGCATCTCCCTCTTCACCTTCTGATAAGGAATCGACTGCTGACTGCGCTGGAAGCCTGCAAACCTGCAACATAGTAGCAAAGACGACTACTCCAACTCTGTAACGCTGATCCTGCCGCCTTCTCGACTGTTTTCCTGCTTGTGCATGCTGTGGGGGTAGCCTGCCTCCTCTCTGCACCAGAAGCTCCGAAGAAATCTCCCGTGGGTCGACGGAATCTTCCCCCTGCAACCGCAGGCACCAAAAAGCTGCATTACCGGTCCCTTGGGTCTCCTCTCAGCACGACGAGCGAGGTCCCTCGAATCCAGCGACTCTGTCCAAGTGACCCCCACAGTCCAGTGACTCTTCAGTCCAAGTTTGGTGGAGGTAAGTCCTTGCCTCACCTCGCTGGGCTGCATTGCTGGGAACCGTGACTTTGCAAGCTACTCCGGCCCCTGTGCAGTTCCAGCGGAAATCCTTTCTGCACAGCCAAGCCTGGGTCCACGGCACACTAACCTGCATTGCACGACTTTCTAAGTTGGTCTCCGGCGACGTGGGACTCCTTTGTGCAACTTCGGCGAGCACCGTTTCACGCATCCTCGTAGTGCCTGTTTCTGGCACTTCTCCGGGTGCTACCTGCTTCATTGAGGGCTCTTTGTCTTGCTCGACGTCCTCTCTCTCTTCAGGTCCAATTTGCGACCTCCTGGTCCCTCCTGGGCCCCAGCAGCGTCCAAAAACGTTAAACGCACGATTTGCGTGTAGCAAGGCTTGTTGGTGTCCTTCCGGCGGAAAAACACTTCTGCACGACTCTCCAAGGCGAGCGGGATCTGTCTACCAAAGGGGAAGTCTCTAGCCTTTTTCGTTCCTGCAGAAACCTCAGCTTCTTCTGTCCAGTCGAAGCTTCTTTGCACCCGCAGCTGGCATTTCCTGGGCATCTGCCCATCTCCGACTTGCTTGTGACTTTTGGACTTGGTCCCCTTGTTCCACAGGTACCCTAGATTGGAAATCCACAGTTGTTGCATTGCTGGTTTGTGTCTTTCCTGCATTATTCCTCTATCACGACTATTTTGTCCTTAGGGAACTTTAGCGCATTTTGCACTCACTTTTCAGGGTCTTGGGGAGGGTTATTTTTCTAACTCTCACTATTTTCTAATAGTCCCAGCGACCCTCTACAAGGTCACATAGGTTTGGGGTCCATTCGTGGTTCGCATTCCACTTTTGGAGTATATGGTTTGTGTTGCCCCTATCCCTATGTTTCCCCATTGCATCCTATTGTAACTATACATTGTTTGCACTGTTTTCTAAGACTATACTGCATATTTTTGCTATTGTGTATATATATCTTGTGTATATTTCCTATCCTCTCACTGAGGGTACACTCTAAGATACTTTGGCATATTGTCATAAAAATAAAGTACCTTTATTTTTAGTATAACTGTGTATTGTGTTTTCTTATGATATTGTGCATATGACACTAGGTGGTACTGTAGTAGCTTCACACGTCTCCTAGTTCAGCCTAAGCTGCTCTGCTAAGCTACCATTATCTATCAGCCTAAGCTGCTAGACACCCTATACACTAATAAGGGATAACTGGGCCTGGTGCAAGGTGCAAGTACCCCTTGGTACTCACTACAAGCCAGTCCAGCCTCCTACACTGCATTAGCAGGGGGAAGATTCCGTCGACCCACAGGAGATTCCTTCTTGGCTTCCAGTGCAGGGTGAAGGCAGACAGCCCTCAGAGCATGCACCACCAGGAAGCGGTCTAGAAAGCCGGCAGGATGAGGCGCTACAATGTTGCTGGTAGTCATCCTCCTACTTTGATGCAGTTTTGCAGGTGTCCTGGAGCAGTCAGCGGTCGATCCCTGGCAGTAGTCGAACAGGGAAGTCCAGAGGAACTCTGGTGAGCTCTTGCATTCGTTATCTGAGGAATAGCTCAGAGGAGAGACCCTAAATAACCAGAAAAGGAGGTTTGGCTACTAAGAAAGGAGGACTGGCTACTGAAAGAGGTAAGCAGCTATCAGGATGGGTCTCTGACATCACCTGCTAGCACTGGCTACTCAGAGCAGTCCATTGTGCCCCAACACCTCTGAATCCAAGATGGCAGAGGTCTGGGACACACTGGAGGAGCTCCGGGCAACACCCCTGGGAGGTACTGGTTAGGGGAGTGGTCACTCCCCTTTCCTTTGTCCAGTTTCGCACCAGAGCAGGGCTGGGGGATCCCTGAACCGGTGTAGACTGGCTTATGCAGAGATGGGCACCATCTGTGCCCATCAAAGCATTTTCAGAGGCTGGGGGAGGCTCCTCCTCCCCAGCCCTTCACACCTATTTCCAAAGGGAGAAGGTGTAATACCCTCTCTCAGAGGAAATCCATTGTTCTGCCTTCCTGGGCCTGGGCTGCCCAGACCCCAGGGGGGCAGAAACCTGTCTGAGGGGTTGGAAGCTGCAGTGGAAACCCGGGAAAGGCAGTTTGGCAGTACCCGGGTTCTGTGCTAGCGACCCGGGGATCATGGAATTGTAACTATATACAGGGCACACTTATGAGCACTGGCTGGCAGGGTCCCAGTGACACATACACTAAAACAACATATATACAGTGAAATATGGGGGTAACATGCCAGGCAAGATGGTACTTTCCTACAGAGACCACCTCTGATAGGCTCTCACCTCTCTTGGTAGTCAAGCCTCCTTTCTTGGTAGCCAAAACTCCTTTTCTGGCTATTTAGGGTCTCTCCTCTGGGGTATTCTTCAGATAACGAATGCAAGAGCTCATCAGAGTTCCTCTGCACTTCCCTCTTCGACTTCTGCCAAGGATCGACCGCTGACTGCTGCAGGACGCCTGCAAAACCGCAACAAAGTAGCAAGACGACTACCAGCAACATTGTAGCGCCTCATCCTGCTGGCTTTCTCGACTGTTTCCTGGTGGTGCATGCTCTGGGTGCTGTCTGCGTTCACCCTGCACTGGAAGCCAAGAAGAAATCTCCTGTGGGTCGACGGAATCTTCCCCCTGCTAACGCAGGCACCAAAGGACTGCATCACCGGTCCACTGAGTCCCCTCTCATCCTGGTGAGCGTGGTCCCTTGAACACAGGAGCTAGATCCAAGTGAACCCCACAGTCCAGTGATACTTCAGTCCAAGTTTGGTGGAGGTAAGTCCTTGCCTCCCCGTGCTAGACTGCAAACCTGTGTACTGCGTGATTTGCAGCTGCTCCGGCTTCTGTGCACTTCTCCAAGGATTCCTTTGTGCACAGCCTAGCCTGGGTTCCCAGCACTCCATCCTGCAGTGCTCAACCCTCTGAGTTGGTCTCCAACGTCGTGGGACCCTCCTTTTGTGACTCTGGTTACACCAATCTTCTAAGTGCCTGCTCCGGTACTTCTGCGGGTGCTGCCTGCTTCTGTTGGGGCTCTCTGAGTTTCTGCGCGCCCCCTCTGTCCCCTCCTCCAAGGTGCGACATCATGGTCCTTCCTGGTCCCAAGCAGCACCCAAACACCTCTACCACAACCCTTGCAGCTAGCAAGGCTTGTTTGCGGTATTTCTGCGTGGAAACACTTATGCAACATCCAGCACACTGTGGGACATCTTCCATCCAAAGGAAAGGTTCCTGGCCCTTTTCGTTGCAGAACCCCAGGCTTCTTCCACCCGGAGGCAGCCTGCTTGCACCTTCATCTTGGGTTTCCTGGGCTCCTGCCCCCCCCTGGACACTATTGTGACTCTTGGACTTGGTCCCCTTGCCTTGCAGGTCCTCAGGTCCAGGAATCCATCTTCAGTGCTTTGCTGGTGTTTGTGGTTCTTGCAGAATCCCCCTATCACGACTATTGTGTCCTTTTGGGGTAGTAGGGGAACTTTACTCCTACTTTTCAGGGTCTTGGGGTGGGGTTTCTTATACACACTGACTGTTTTCTTACAGTCCAAATGACCCTCTACAAGCTCCCATTGGTCTGGGGTCAATTTGTGATTTGCATTCCACTTTTGGAGTATATGGTTTGTGTACCCCTAGACCTATGTTCACCTATTTCATCCTATTGTAATTCTACATTGTTTGCATACTTTTCTTACTATTACTTACCTGTTTTGGGTTTGTGTACATATGACTTGTGTATATTACTTACCTTCTAACTGAAGGTACTCACTGAGATACTTTTGGCATATTGTCATAAAAATAAAGTACCTTTATTTTTAGTAACTCTGAGTATTGTGTGTTCTTATGATATTGTGCTGTATGATATAAGTGGTATAGTAGGAGTTTTGGATGTCTCCTAGTTCAGCCTAAGCTGCTTTGCCATAGCTACCTTCTATCAGCCTAAGCTGCTCGAAACACCTCTATTCTACTAATAAGGGATTACTGGACCTGGCACAGGGTGTAAGTACCACAAGGTACATACTATAAGCCAGGCCAGCCTCCTACGCCCTCCAATGGTAGAAAATGCAGTCTTGGGCTTAGCATCTTCTGATAGTCTAATCTGCCAATACCCTGCAGTTAGATCAAAAGTGCTTAGATACTTTGGCAGCAGCCAGTGTATCTATGAGCTCATCTGCCCTGGGTATACGGTGAGCATCTGTCTTGGTTACCTGATTGAGCCCTCTAAATTCTACACAGAACCGCATCTCTCTCTTTCCATCTTTAGTGTGAGGTTTTGGTACAAGCACAACTGGGCTAGCCCAGGGGTTTTCAGATGGTTCAATCACCCCTAAGTCCAACATTTTCTGCACCTCTTGTTTAATGCAGTCCTTGACATGATCAGGCTGCCTATACATTTTACTTTTGACAGGCAGGCTGTCTCCAGTATTAATTGTATGTTCACACCAGGAAGTTGTACCTGGTACAAGTGAAAAGAGGTCTGAAAGCTGACCTAAGAGATTGATACAGTTGTCTTTCTGTTCTGCAGTAAGACAATCTGCTAAGACTACTTCTTCCACTAAACCATAGGTTTCAGTGCTGGACAAGAGATCAGGGAGAGGGTCACTCTCTTCTTCCTGTCCCTCATCTGTTGCCATGAGCAGGGTGAGATCAGCCCTGTCATAGTAGGGTTTTAGGCGGTTGACATGAAACACCCTAAGGGGACTCCTGGCAGTGCCCAGGTCTACCAAATAGGTAACCTCACCCTTCTTTTCAACAATTAGATGGGGTCCACTCCATTTGTCCTGGAGTGCTCTTGGGGCCACAGGCTCCAAAACCCACACCTTCTGTCCTGGGTGGTACTAAGTCAGGACAGCCTTCTGGCCATGCCATTGCTTTTGCAGCGACAAAGCAAAAACAACAAGTGATGGACGGAATGCTGAACATTGTCAAACATTCACCCCCAGTACAGTGATCTGGGCCTAAATCCATCGTATTTTTTGCTGCCCATGCCATTCTAGTTTGGACCCAGCCATATGCAAATCAGTCTTGACCCTGTTCCCCATGGGAACAGTCCAGCCCGAACTGCTAGGCCAGGTCTTCCCTGGACTGGAAACAAGCATCCTGGGACCGGTTTTGGGGTTTCACCCCTCATCATCCAGGCTAGCTTGAATCCAGTGGCATGGGAAGCACGGGATCCACGTCTGGGCATACCCTTCCCACTTAGGGCGACAAAGCAAAAACAACAAGTGATGGACGGAATGCTGAACATTGTCAAACATTCACCCCCAGTACAGTGATCTGGGCCTAAATCCATCGTTTTTTTGCTGCCCATGCCATTCTAGTTTGGACCCAGCCATATGCAAATCAGTCTTGACCCTGTTCCCCATGGGAACAGTCCAGCCCGAACTGCTAGGCCAGGTCTTCCCTGGACTGGAAACAAGCATCCTGGGACCGGTTTCAGGGTTTCACCCCTCATCAGCCAGGCTAGCTTGAATCCAGTGGCATGGGAAGCACGGGACCCACGTCTTGGCATACCCTTCCCACTTAGGGCGACAAAGCAAAAACAACAAGTGATGGACGGAATGCTGAACATTGTCAAACATTCACCCCCAGTACAGTGATCTGGGCCTAAATCCATCGTTTTTTTGCTGCCCATGCCATTCTAGTTTGGACCCAGCCAAATTGCTTTTGCAGCTCCTGGCTGGCCTGAAGGTTTTTACTGGCCTTTTTCATATACTCAGCCATTCTGGATCTTAGGCCAAGTACATAGTCTACTATGTCCTGTTTAGGTGCTTTTAAAGGTTGTTCAAAACCCTCCTTCACAAGAGCAAGTGGGCCTCTTACAGGGTGCCCAAAGAGGACTTCAAAGGGGCTGAAGCCCACTCCTTTCTGGGGTACCTCCCTGTAAGCAAAAATGAGGCAAGGTAATAGGACATCCCATCTCCTTCCGAGTTCTTCAGGGAGTCCCATTATCATACCTTTGAGAGTTTTATTAAACCTCTCAACCAGACCATTTGTTCGTGGATGTTGAGGGGTGGTGAAGAAAACAAGTTACTTACCTATAACTACAGTTATCCCCTATTGGTATCTTTCATAAATTCACATGCTTAAATTCACATGCTTGAATCATCCCCGTCGTCAAAGTTGGAGTCCCACGGTACATAAAATAGCAATAATTAACAACAATTTTGTTTTGCCGTAGGCTATAATGGCAATACCAGTCACTCATATAGCCTTCCCAGGTCCTTTTGTGAAAAGGACCCAAACTTGCCTGCTGGCCAATCAGGCACCAGCACCCTCTAGAACACTCTCCAGAGAAGCTCCTTCCCTCAGATTTTCCAGCACGAGAGTGAAAAGATTATAACCTGAGAGGAAATGCGAGCGTCTAAGGGGAGGAGGGTGGGTCGCATGTGAATTTATGAAAGATACCAATACTGGATAACTGTAGTTACAGGTAAGTAACTTGTTTTCTTATCCAGTATTGGATCTTTCATAAATTCACATGCTTGAATCTGAATAGCCAGCAGTACTGTTGATAAACATTATACCCGCAGAGGATGGAGGGTGCAAGCATGGAAATTCTTTACAACCTATATGAAATAGTTAGCTAATAAATCTTGTATTATGAACTTCAAACAAAAATAGATAATTCTAAGTACAAATACACATATACTGAAATCTAAGTATAGATATATAGTATATATATATATATATATATATATATATATATATACACATATATACACCTATACATAACCACATAAATACTTATGTAGAAGCATGTCAAAGTATATTGGATAGCAATCATGGGCTATTTGCACATCAAACAGTTTCTATATAACCAAGGAAAGGTCTCACCTTAGTGAAAGAGATGACGTAGAACAGCTTGTCCAACTAGAGAGTCAGTTCTCTGTGAGGACTCCAAACAATAGTGCTGCGTGAAGGAGTGCGTAGTCTTCCATGTCGCAGCTTGACATATCTTATCCAGGGCAAAACCCTGAAACAAAGCAGCTGAGGTGGAGACTGCTCTCGTGGAGTGGGCTCTCGGGCGCCTAGTCAATGGTTTTCCTGCTTTGGTGTGACAAAACTGAATTGTAGAGGAAATCCACCTGGCTTTAGTGGCCTTGGTGACCCCTGTTCCTTGTCGTCCAAGAGAATAAGATACAAAGAGTTGATCTGATTTCCTGATCTGTTTGGTACTTTGAAGGTAAAATTTGAGGCATCGTTTGATGTCCAAAGAGTGTAGAGTTTTTTCTGCAATTGTAGTTGGATTTGGAAAAAAGGCTCGTAGTATCACGGGCTCATTGAGATGGAATGAAGATGGCATCTTTGGAATGTATCTGGGGTTGGTCCTGAGCATAACAAAGTCATCAGAAAAAAACAGAAAAGGTTCTTTAGTAGTAAAAGCCTGTATATCACTGACTCTCCTGGTGGAAGTGAGAGCAAGCAGGGTTGCCACTTTCCATGTGATGTACTTGAGTTCCGCCCTGTGAATAGGTTTGAAAGGGGCTTTCATGAGCTGAGACAGGACTATATTGAGGTGCCACTCTGGCGGAGGTAGGCGCACCGGAGGGAAAGTGCGGAAGAGTCCTATATGAACTGCTTAATGATTCTGGATGAACCGATTGAGGGCATCTCAGGTGATCGCCTATAGGAGGCTATAGCTGCTAGGTGAATCTTGACTGATGCATGGCAAAGACCAGCCTTAGAGAGTGTGAGAAGGTACGAAAGAATTTGTTCAGGCTTAATTTGTACAGGTGGAAATTGTTCTGAGAGCACCAAACACAAAATCTCTTCCACTTTGTGAGAAAGTAGCCTCTTTCTAGCCTTGTTACCCCCACTTTGGGCCTGTTTGTGAGTGTATGTCAGGGTGTTTTCACTGTCTCACTGGTATCCTGCTTGCCAGGGCCCAGTGCTCATAGTGAAAACCCTATGTTTTCAGTATGTTTGTTATGTGTCACTGGGACCCTGCTAGTCAGGACCCCAGTGCTCATAAGTTTGTGACCTATAGGTATGTGTTCCCTGTGTGATGCCTAACTGTCTCACTGAGGCTCTGCTAACCAGAACCTCAGTGGTTATGCTCTCTCTTTACAAATTGTCACTAACAGGCTAGTGACCAATTTTACCAATTTACATTGGCTTACTGGAACACCCCTATAATTCCCTAGTATATGGTACTGAGGTACCCAGGGTATTGGGGTTCCAGGAGATCCCTATGGGCTGCAGCATTTCTTTTGCCACCCATAGGGAGCTCTGACAATTCTTACACAGGCATGCCACTGCAGCCTGAGTGAAATAACGTCCACGTTATTTCACAGCCATTTTACACTGCACTTAAGTAACTTATAAGTCACCTATATGTCTATCCTTTACCTGGTAAAGGTTAGGTGCAAAGTTACTTAGTGTGAGGGCACCCTGGCACTAGCCAAGGTGCCCCCACATTGTTCAGGGCCAATTCCCTGGACTTTTTGAGTGCGGGGACACCATTACACGCGTGCACTACATATAGGTCACTACCTATATGTAGCTTCACAATGGTAACTCCGAATATGGCCATGTAACATGTCTATGATCATGGAATTGCCCCCTCTATACCATCCTGGCATAGTTGGCACAATCCCATGATCCCAGTGGTCTGTAGCACAGACCCTGGTACTGCCAAACTGCCCTTCCTGGGGTTTCAATGCAGCTCCTGCTGCTGCCAACCCCTCAGACAGGCATCTGCCCTCCTGGGGTCCAGCCAGGCCTGGCCCAGGATGGCAGAACAAAGAACTTCCTCTGAGAGAGGGTGTGACACCCTCTCCCTTTGGAAAATGGTGTGAAGGCAGGGGAGGAGTAGCCTCCCCCAGCCTCTGGAAATGCTTTCTTGGGCACAGAAGTGCCCAATTCTGCATAAGCCAGTCTACACCGGTTCAGGGGACCCCTTAGCCCTGCTCTGGAGCGAAACTGGACAAAGGAAAGGGGAGTGACCACTCCCCTGACCTGCACCTCCCCTGGGAGGTGTCCAGAGCTCCTCCAGTGTGCTCCAGACCTCTGCCATCTTGGAAACAGAGGTGCTGCTGGCACACTGGACTGCTCTGAGTGGCCAGTGCCACCAGGTGACGTCAGAGACTCCTTCTGATAGGCTCCTTCAGGTGTTGCTAGCCTATCCTCTCTCCTAGGTAGCCAAACCCTCTTTTCTGGCTATTTAGGGTCTCTGTCTCTGGGGAAACTTTAGATAACGAATGCATGAGCTCAGCCGAGTTCCTCTGCATCTCTCTCTTCACCTTCTGATAAGGAATCGACTGCTGACCGCGCTGGAAGCCTGCAAAACTGCAACATAGTAGCAAAGACGACTACTGCAACTCTGTAACGCTGATCCTGCCGCCTTCTCGACTGTTTTCCTGCTTGTGCATGCTGTGGGGGTAGTCTGCCTCCTCTCTGCACCAGAAGCTCCGAAGAAATCTCCTGTGGGTCGACGGAATCTTCCCCCTGCAACCGCAGGCACCAAAAAGCTGCATTACCGGTCCCTTGGGTCTCCTCTCAGCACGACGAGCGAGGTCCCTCGAATCCAGCGACTCTGTCCAAGTGACCCCCACAGTCCAGTGACTCTTCAGTCCAAGTTTGGTGGAGGTAAGTCCTTGCCTCACCTCGCTGGTCTGCATTGCTGGGAACCGCGACTTTTGCAGCTACTCCGGCCCCTGTGCCCTTCCGGCGGAAATCCTTTGTGCACAGCCAAGCCTGGGTCCACGGCACTCTAACCTGCATTGCACGATGTTCTAAGTTGGTCTTCGGCGACGTGGGACTCCTTTGTGCGACTTCGGGTGAGCACCGTTTCACGCATCCTTGTAGTGCCTGTTTCTGGCACTTCTCCGGGTGCTACCTGCTGCTGAGAGGGCTTCTTGTCTTGCTCGACGTCCCCTCTCTCTCCTGGTCCAATTTGCGACCTCCTGGTCCCTCCAGGGCCACAGCAGCGTCCAAAAACGCTAACCGCACGATTTGCAGCTAGCAAGGCTTGTTGGCGTTCTTTTGGCGGGAAAACACTTCTGCACAACTCTCCACGGCGAGAGGGATTCGTCCACCAAAGGGGAAGTCTCTAGCCCTTTTCGTTCTTGCAGAAACCGCAGCTTCTTCTGTCCAGTAGAAGCTTCTTTGCACCCGCAGCTGGCATTTCCTGGGCATCTGCCCATCTCCGACTTGCTTGTGACTTTTGGACTTGGTCCCCTTGTTCCACAGGTACCCTAGATTGGAAATCCACAGTTGTTGCATTGTTGGTTTGTGTCTTTCCTGCATTATTCCTCTAACACGACTTCTTTGTCCTTAGGGGAACTTTAGTGCACTTTGCACTCACTTTTCAGGGTCTTGGGGAGGGTTATTTTTCTAACTCTCACTATTTTCTAATAGTCCCAGCGACCCTCTACAAGGTCACATAGGTTTGGGGTCCATTCGTGGTTCGCATTCCACTTTTGGAGTATATGGTTTGTGTTGCCCCTATCCCTATGTTTCCCCATTGCATCCTATTGTAACTATACATTGTTTGCACTGTTTTCTAAGACTATACTGCATATTTTTGCTATTGTGTATATATATCTTGTGTATATTTCCTGTCCTCTCACTGAGGGTACACTCTAAGATACTTTGGCATATTGTCATAAAAATAAAGTACCTTTATTTTTAGTATAACTGTGTATTGTGTTTTCTTATGATATTGTGCATATGACACTAAGTGGTACTGTAGTAGCTTCACACGTCTGCTAGTTCAGCCTAAGCTGCTCTGCTAAGCTACCATTATCTATCAGCCTAAGCTGCTAGACACCCTATACACTAATAAGGGATAGCTGGGCCTGGTGCAAGGTGCAAGTACCCCTTGGTACTCACTACAAGCCAGTCCAGCCTCCTACACACTTGACTTTGTATGTCTTATTTGTGCTCTCTGCTCGTGCCCTAGATAATATCAGTCTGCATTCCTGATCAATGTTCATACCGGGAAAACTCTTTGAACGCAGGAGCCAAGCATGCAATTGAAGAGAAGTTGGATCGGGATGAAGGATTAGACCCTGATTCTTTGTGAGAAGGTCGTGGTTACAAAGAAGGCGGACTGGATTGGCCACGGACCGGAGTAGGAGCTCCGTGTACCAGTACTGTCTGGGCCATCTGGGGGCTATGAGAATGATCTTGCAGCATTCGGACTTCATTTTCCTGAGGAGCCTGTATATCAACGGGATGGGGGGAAAAGCGTAGGCAAAGATCCCGGACCATCTCATCAAAAGAGCATTTCCCCACGACACCAGGAGTGGGTATCGACTGGCGTAGAACTTGCATTTGGCATTCAGGTTGGTGGCAAACAAGTCTAGGATCAGCTAACCCCATCGTTGGAAGATGCCGTCGAGTATGTTCTGGTTGAGTTCCCACTCGTGGCAGTTTCTGTCCGTCCGGCTGAGAGAGTCCGCTAGGGCGTTGTTGACCCCTGGCAGGAGCTCCACCCTGAGGCGAATATTGTGCAGCGTGAGCCAGTCCCAAAGAGACTGAGCTTCCCTTGAGAGGGAGAGGGATCTTGTTCCTCCCTGCTTGTTGATGTAAAACATACTTGTTGTGTTGTCCGTCCTGACCAACACTGCGGACCCTGCGATGCGTGGAAGAAAAGCCTAGAGCGTGAGATGGATCGCCTTCAATTCCAGCAGGTTTATGTGCATTCCTTTCTGGAGATTGGACCATCTTCCCTGAATGCGCATGTCTTGTAAATGGCCTCCCTAGCCTTCCAAGGAAGCGTCTGTGGTGATGATAAAGTCTGTCATTGGTGTTAGAAAAGTAAGACCTTGGGAGAGATGGTTGGTATGAGACCACCACTTCAACGCCTGCCGAATTTTTGGTGTGACAGTTATTAAGTCATCGAAGGACCCTTGCGACTGGATCCATTGGAGATGTGGTTCTTCTTGTAACGGTCTCATTCTCAGCCTTGATAGTCGAACTAGGACGATGGCTGAGGAAATCATGCCCAGAAGCGACTTGAACAGTCGTACTGAAACAAACTCTTTTGTGGAAATTCTGACAGCTAAGTTGGTTAGCTTCTGCTGCCGTGCCGGAGTGAGATATGCTTTGTTCTGGATGGTTTCTAAATCTGCACCCAGGAAGACTCTTCTGTATAAGGGAAGTGTGACCGACTTCTGTAGATTTACTGTTAGCCCCAGACTGCGGAATAATTTCAAGCAAGCGTTTGTAGCTTTGGAGGCTAGTAGCGGAGACAGAGCTTTTATGAGCCAGTCGTCCAGGTATGGAAACACCGGGAAGCCCTTGCTGCGGAGGAAACCTGCTACTGGGGCAAGGCATTTTGTGAAGATTCTTGGAGCTGACCTCAGTCCGAATGGTAGAACTTTGAACTGATAATGGGCACCGGCTACAGTAAAGCGGAGATATTTGCGATGTTTCTGATGTATTGGTATGTGGAAGTAAGCATCCTGGAGATCCAATGTTGTCATAAAATCTCCAGGATTGAGAAGGTGCAGGATATCCGGCAGCGTGATCATCCAAAAGGATTGCTTCCGAAGGAACTTGTTGAGTTTCCTGAGATCTAGTATCGGTCGCCATTCTCCTGACTTTTTCCCTATCAAGAAGAAACAGGAGTAAAATCCGAGACCTCGTTGCTGAACTGTAACTCTTTCTATAGCTCCCTTGGCAAGCATAAGGAATATCTCCTGTTGAAGCAGACGAAGATGGAGCGGTCTGCCTGTTCTTGGTGGATGATGCGGTGGCTTTTGTATGAATTCCAGTGTATGACCTCTTGTCACTATATCCAGCACCCATTTGTCTGATGTTATTTTCTTCCACTCCTGGATGTAGTTGAAGATGTTTGCTCCTATTTGTTGATGGTGTGAACATTGGGGAAGCGTAGCCGGTGCCTGGAGAAGATCATTGCTTTCTGGGTTGATCTCTGTTTTGTGAACCCTGTCTTCTCTTTCCTCCTTGTCTGGCGTAAGAAGCCGTAGATGGTTGCCTATACTGTTTATGATAGGACAGCCTATATTGGGGTTGCTGGTACTGTCTGTGAAAGGAACCTCAAAATGAGATAAATCCTCTTCCTCTAGCACCCCAAAATGTCTGTTTCCGGTAATGTAGGGTACCTAGGGACTTGGCAGTGTCTGTGTCCGTCTTGATGGCCTGGAGCGCGTCATCTACGTGCTTGCCAAAGAAAGATTCGCCATCGTAGGGCATGTCGAGGTTTCTAGACTGCACTTCCGGCCTGACAGATGTGGCTTTGAGCCAACCCTGGTGGTGTAAGACCGCGGCACCAGCCAGCTGACGAACGCCGGAGGAGGCTATATCTAGAGCGCAGTCGTTTATCTCCTCCGACGTACGCTCACCTTCTTGGAGGATCTTCCGTGCCTCTGCTTGCTTGCTTTCAGGGATGAGATCGATGAAAGGTTGCATATCCGACCACATTTGTCGGTCATAACGACACAGGATTGTTAATGAATTTGCTGCTCTGACAGTGATTGCTGACATGGAGGAGAATCTTTTGCCCACATTATCCAATCTCCTTCCTTCTCTGTCTGGAGGAGTAGAGATAGGCGTCGATGGGTTCTTAGAACGCCTTTGAGCCGCTTGCGAAATCACGGAGTCAGGCTTTGGGTGGCCAGTGAGACATGCCGGAGAGTCTTGGGTTGCCTTGTATTTCTTGTCCAATTTTTGCGGTACTGGCGGGACTGTAGCGCATGATCTTTGTACCCTCGCTCCATATCAAGTCAATAATGGGAATGGACCGTACGGACTTCCTTGACTGCTCCTTAAAATCAAGCAGGAAACATTCCGACTGAGAGACAGATGTTGGAAGGTGAAAGTGTGCGGCAGCCCTGTCCATTAGATTTTGGAAACCACCTATATCCTCGGGTGGAGAATCAGAAGGGCGAGGTGGTGGCGGAGAAGGAGTGGGGGATAAGTAGTCATCCCATTCCTCAGTGGGATGTTGTGGGGTAGAAATCTCTCCTTCTTCCTCTTCTTCCCCTGAAGTGGAACCTTCATCTCCAGGGGGTGCGGCTAAAACAGAGTGAGGTGTCATCCTGGGAGTAGCTGGAGGCGGAGGGACGTTTCTTGGCGTAGCAGGAGAAGCTGGCGGTGGTGGCTGATCTTCTGCTGTAACTGGGAACCTCCTCCTATAATCCTGTAACATGGATTGTAAGTCCTGGATTAAGGAGGAAGGCATCTGAATAGAGTATCTTGGCTGAGGCTCTCTCGGTTGGTAACAGCGTTCTTGATGTGAGTAATATGGTTGGTATTGGTCATACTCATCATCGTCGTCCTCTTCCTGGTATTTAACGGGGAGCTGTGATGGGCTGTGGGCATCTCCGAATGGACCCTCATCGGATTCCTCCCAGTCAAGTAGATGACTGGGTACTAAAGTTGACACCTTGCTTGGAGACGTGTCTGTGGGATAAATCTCTGATCTGGGCAGAGATGTGATCCTGACCATGGCTCGAAGATCCGGAGACCTGGAAGAGGTAGGAGTAGCCTCTATCTGTCTGACAGGCACCAGTGGCATAGTAGATGGTGTGAATGTTGAAGATGCCGTCGACGGTACTGTGATCAGGGATGATTTTTCCATTGACGACGGAGTCGATGTTGTTAACGACGCACTCTGTTCTTGAATCCTCGTAGACAGAGGTTTGATTGAGGGATAGGAGCCCTTACCGTTGACGTTAATGTAGTCGTCGCCGACGATGGTCTCGTCGACGAGATAGTGGAGACGGTAGCTGTAAACACCGTCATCGTCGTCACAGTCGTCGACTGTGGTGTCGTCGTCAACTTAATTTTATTGGTTACCTTTCTAGAAGAAGAAGGCTCTGAGGAAGGAGAAAGACGGTAGGACTCCTTCTTTTGAAGAGGAGAGGAAGGCTCAGAGGAAATTGAAGTCTGTAAGCCTTTTCCAGGATGTAATTTCTGCCTTTTTCTAGATTTTTCCGTCTGGCCCAGGTCTTCAGATTTTGACCTTTTGTGTGGCCTTTCTGACCCACTCTCCTCACCTGAAGTACAGGATTTTGCTTGTAACCATGTCAGGAGTCTACCCTCATGGTCTCTGAGGGTTTTTGTGGAGAAAGTACGACATATTTTGCAGTCCTTCACCTGGTGTTGTGGGTAGAGGCAATACAAGCAGTCTTTATGTGGATCATCCACATGGAACCTTTTCTTTCCACAGGTCTTGCAAGGACAGAAAAGGCCTTTTCTAGAAGAATCCAACATCTTTTAAGTTCTCTGAGAGAAAAAGCTTCTGAAGAAGTAGAAAACTGAGCCGAGCTCAAGGAGACTCCCTTCACACGATGTGCGGTAGAAAATATGAGGGAAGGAGCTTCTCTGGAGAGTGTTCTAGAGGGTGCTGGTACCTGATTGGCCGGCAGGCAAGTTTGGGTCCTTTTCACAAACGAAGGGCCACTGGACTGTAGGAGACTCTTGGACCCAGCTCCTGTGTTCAAGGGACCACGCTCGTCAGGATGAGAGCGGACCCAGAGGACCGGTGATGCAGACGTTCGGTGCCTGCGTTGGCAGGGGGAAGATTCCGTCGACCCACAGGAGATTTCTTCTTGGCTTCCAGTGCAGGGTGAAGGCAGACAGCCTTCAGAGCATGCACCATCAGGAAACAGTCGAGAAAGCCGGCAGGATGAGGCACTACAATGTTGCTGGTAGTCGTCTTGCCACTTTGTTGCGGTTTTGCAGGGGTCCTGGTGCAGTCAGCGGTCGATCCTTGGCAGAAGTCGAAGAGGGAAGTGCAGAGGAACTCTGGTGAGCTCTTGCATTCGTAATCTGAGGAGTAGCCCAGAGGAGAGACCCTAAATAGCCAGAAAAGGAGGTTTGGCTACTAAGAAAGGAGGCTTGGCTACTGAAAGAGGTAAGCACCTATCTGGAGGGGTCTCTGACGTCACCTGCTGCCACTGGCCACTCAGAGCAGTCCATTGTGCCCCAACACCTGAATCCAAGATGGCAGAGGTCTAGGACACACTGGAGGAGCTCTGGGCACCTCCCCTGGGAGGTACTGGTCAGTGGAGTGGTCACTCCCCTTTCCTTTGTCCTGTTTCGCACTAGAGCAGGGCTGGGGGATCCCTGAACTGGTGTAGACTGGCTTATGCAGAGATGGGCTCCTCCCCAGCGCTTCACACCTATTTCCAAAGGGAGAGGGTTAACACCCTCTCTCGGAGAAACTCCTTTGTTCTGCCTTCCTGGGCCTGGGCTGCCCAGATCCCAGGCGGACAGAAACCTGTCTGGGGGTTGGCAGCAGCAGCAGCTGCAGTGGAAACCCCAGAAAGGCAGTTTGGCAGTACCCGGGTTCTGTGCTAGAGACCTGGGGGATCATGGAATTGTCCCCCCAATACCAGAATGGTATTCCATGACAATTCCATGATCCAAGACATGTTACATGTTCGGAGTTACCATGGTGACGCTATACATAGGTAGTGCTCTATGTGTAGTGCACGTGTGTAATGGTGTCCCGGCACTCACAAATTCCGGGGAATTTGCCCTGAACAATGTGAAGGCACCTTGGCTAGTGCCAGGGTGCTCACACACTAAGTAACTTTGCACCTAACCTTCACTAAGTGAGGGTTAGGCATATAGGTGACTTATAAGTTACTTAAGTGCAGTGTAAAATGGCTGTGAAATAACTTGGATGTTATTTCACTCAGGCTGCAGTGGCAGTCCTATGTAAGAATTGCCTGAGCTCCCTATGGGTGGCAAAAGAAATGCTGCAGCCCATAGGAATCTCCTGGAACCCCAATACCCTGGGTACCTAGGTACCATATACTAGTGAATTATACGGGTGTTCCAGTGTGCCAATCAGAATTGGTAAAATTAGTCACTAGCCTGCAGTGACAATTTTAAAAGCAGAGAGCATAAACACTGAGGTTCTGGTTAGCAGAGCCTCAGTGATACAGTTAGGCACCACACAGGGAACACATACAAGGCATACTTTATGAGTTCTGGGGTCCTGACTAGCAGGATCCCAGTGACACATAGGCAAAAACAAACGTACATACAGTAAAAATGGGGGTAACATGCCAGGCAAGATGGTACTTTCCTACACAAGAGTACACATTCCATGAACATGCAGATCATATACAATTTCTCCAACATAATAACTGATCTTTATGCCAGATACCGAGGTAGCACACATGATTCATAAATCTTCAGGCACAGTGGAATACACACAAGACTTCTTGCTGGGGAGTTTGGCCAAGGAAACCTACTTGGTAATGCAACAGTGAACAATGTCGCATAACGTCTATGTGATGTCACTGACAACAATAACTAATTTTACTCTCCTGTCATTCTGGGAGACAGTGCATATGCAGTGTGGTCCTTCATCCTAACACCCTATCTCAATCCAGCCATGCCAAGTGAAAGGAGATACAATGCAGCACACAGGAGGACACGTAGCGTGACTGAGAGGACCTTCGGCCTGCTAAAGAGTCGTTTCCGACGCCTGCACAAGAGTGGGGGTGTACCGCAATACAGTCTGGAAACCACCTGCAAAATCGTGGCCACATGTGCAGTGTTGCACAACATCACAATGACAAGAGGCATACTAGTGGATCCACAGAGCCAGACTCCGATGATGATGATGACCCCTTGCCGCCCCTTCACCCAGCAGACAGAACCAGTGCAGCAGAGGGTAGGCAAAGCACATGCTGAAAATAAGCGCAACTATTTCTGAGGTAAGTAATGACAACACAACGTCTAATTTCATTTATTTCCGTAGGTATCCCATTTATTGCCTTGACTTCAGGTTATATATTTGTGAATAGGACATAGGTATACAAAATACACAATCAGGTCCCAATTACAGTGTGACACTATTGACATCATAGTATCAGTGTATTGTTACATGATATGCAAGTCTCCTATACTTCTCCGCATTACTTTTTACGTCCACGCACCCCACTTGAACGCTCAGTGGACTAAGAGGCACCTCTTGTTGTGGGTTCAGAGACAGTACTGTGTTTCGAACTGTGACACCTAGGATCCATCACAGGAGCTGTGACACCCCTGATGCTTTGGAGTGTTCCTCACTATCCCCACCACCCAGTTCGCTGTTTGTAGCACTCCAGGCTGCCTGCATTGTCTCCAATACATTAGTAACTTGCACCAATCCTCGTGCAACGTCCTGACTGCAATGTGCCATTTCCACTTGCATGCCCACAGCACGTCGTGACACCAAAGCTGTTGCAGTAGTGAGCCGATTCACAGATCTGCTGAACCCATCCAACCTGCCCATCAATTTTTGATGGCGCCTACGGTGGGTGACACGTTCCTGCTGCATTACAGTGCAGAGTTCCCTAATGGCATTTGGCATCTCCCTGGCATGTTCTGCTGTAGCTTGCTGTCCCTCATGCAGCTTGTACATGTTGTTATTGAGAGACACCAACTGCCTGTGCATCGATCCCATGTTGTGATTGGTAGGCACCAACTGCCTGTGCATTGATCTCATGTGTTTACATAACAGGCACAGCACTTTCAACATGGATGCCTCAAGGCCACCAAACAGTGATGGGCCCTTACCTTCAACTGTGCACTGTCTGCCTTCTTCATGACGCCTCCTGAAGGGAGTAGACTGACGGTACAACAGGGACTGCTGGTTGTTGGTGCTTCTAACCTAAGAAGTTGGTGTTGGTACTTCTTCCTGCAATTCATCGGAGTCTGGGGTAAACTCAGGGAGGGGTAGAACTCTTGCCCTGCGTCTAGTTGGTGCTTGTACGATGGACTCACTGGTGTTTGAATCTGACTGTGGCTGACTTTTGTCATTCCCCCCTTTTCCACTTTCTGCTGTGTTATGGCAAGGAACATCTACAACCACAGTGCGCAGCATGTCATTCATGATGTTCACTTTGGATTTGTAATCTCACAGTTACTTTCATGCTAAACATCTACCCTGGCATAGTGTCTCTAATTCTCTGTTGTGTTATTTTTCTGTTTGGTTTTACACTATATTGCTATTTATGTAGTAGATGCACTTTTGGGGTATGGCCTACCACTCCCATAAGGCATTGTTGTGTTGAATGGAATATGTGGCATGGACTACTCATCACTGTGCATAGTGCCATTGCAATTTTCTAAGGGGAATTTGTACATGCACATATGGTGATTCAAATCATTACTGCCCTAACCTTTGCTAGTGCCGAGTGTGCCTGAGGTGTCAATGTCAGTGACACCACTAACTGCTTCAGGCAGCAGTGTTGACTCCCCTATGTCTTCCATGGGGGTGGACGGTGTCTGGGTGGGTGGTCCTCCTCCAGTGCTCCTTGCCTCCTTCAGCCTGCTTGCTACCCTCTCTTTGGCATGTGATCGCAAGTCGTACCAGCACTTGCGTATCTCCTCAATGGAACGCTGCGCAACACCCACCGTGCATATTTTGGTCTGGATGTCAGTCCACATTTTCCTCTTCTCACTTTCTGGGACCTGTAGTGAATGTTTGCCAAATAGCTGGTCATGGTCCTTGTAGGAGGCTGGCCTGGCTTGTAGTGGGTACCAAAGGGTACTTACACTCTGTACCAGGTCCAGTTATCCCTTATTAGTGTAGAAGAGGTGTTTCTAGAAGCTTAGGCTGATAGAAGGTAGCTATAGCAGTGCAGCTTAGGCTGAACTAGGAGACATGCAAAGCTCCTACTATACCACTGGTGTCATATGCAAAATATCATAAAACACAATACACAGATATACTAAAAATAAAGGTACTTTATTTTTATGACAATATCCCAAAAGTATCTCAGTGAGTACCCTCAGTATGAGGATGCCAAATATACACAAGATATATGTACACAATACCAAAAATATGCAGTAATAGCAAAAGGAAGTAATGCAAGCAATGTAAAGTTACAGTAGATTGCAATAGGAGCACATAGGTATAGGGGCAACACAAACCATATACTCCAAAAGTGGAATGCGAACCACAAATGGACCCCAAACCTATGTGAGCTTGTAGAGGGTCACTGGGACTGAAGAAAACAGTGAGGGTTAGAAAAATTGCCCACCCCAAGACCCTGAAAAGTAGGTGTAAAGAGCACCTATAACCCCCAGAGATCACAGAAGTCGTGATAGGGGGTTTCTCCATGGAAGACCAACACCAGCAAAGCAACAACAGTGGATTTCCGGACCTGAGTACCTGTGGAACAAGGGAGCCAAGTCCAAGAGTTGCGACAATGTCGAGAGTGAGCAGATGCCCAGGAAATGCCAGCTGAGGGTGCAAAGAAGCTGCCAACGGATGGTAGAAGCTGTGGATTCTGCAAGAACGAAGAGGGCTAAAAACTTCACCTTTGGAGGATGGATGTCACACGTCGTGAAGAAGCTTGCAGAGGTGCTCCCATGCAGAAAGACCGCAAACAAGCCTTGCTAGCTGCAAGGGTCGCGGTTAGGGTTTTTGGATGCTGCTGTGGCCCAGGAGGGACCAGGATGTCGCCATTTGGATGAGGAGACAGAGGGGGCGCCCAGCAAGTCAGGGAGCCCTCACAGAAGCAGGCAGCACCCACCGAAGTACCGGAAGAGGTACTTGGAAGAGGAGTGAACTGGAATCCACCCGAAGACACAAAAGGGAGTCCCACGACGCAGGAGGACAACTCAGAAGGTTGTGCACTGCAGGTTAGAGTGTCAGCGAACCAGGCTTGGCTGTGCACGAAGGAAATCATGGAAGAGTGCACAGGAGCCGGAGCAGCTTCAAATCACGCAGTTCCCAGCAATGCAGTCTAGCGTGGGGAGGCAAGGACTTACCTCCACCAAACTTGGACTGAAGAGTCACTGGACTGTGGGAGTCACTTGGACAGAGTTGCTGAGTTCCAGGGACCACGCTCGTCGTGCTGAGAGGGGACCCAGAGGACCGGTGATGCAGTCTTTTGTTGCCTGCGGTTGCAGGGGGAAGATTCCATCGTCCCACAGGAGATTTCTTCAGAGCTCCTGGTGCAGAAAAGAGGCAGGCTACCCCCAGAGCATGCACCACCAGGAAACAGTCGAGAAGGCGTCAGGATAAGCGATACAAGGTTGCAGTAGTCGTCTTTGCTACTTTGTTGCGGTTTTGCAGGCGACCTGAGCAGTCAGCGGTCGATCCTTTGGCAGAAGGTGAAGAGAGAGATGCAAGAGCTCATCAGAGTTCCTCTGCATCTCTCTCTTCACCTTCTGCCAAGGAATCGACTGCTGACCGCGCTGGAAGCCTGCAAAACTGCAACAAAGTAGCAAAGACGACTACTGCGACCTTGTAACGCTGATCCTGCCGCCTTCTCGACTGTTTTCCTGGTGGTGCATGCTGTGGGGGTAGTCTGCCTCCTCTCTGCACTAGAAGCTCCGAAGAAATCTCCCGTGGGTCGACGGAATCTTCCCCCTGCAACCGCAGGCACCAAAGAACTGCATCACCGGTCCTCTGGGTCTCCTCTCAGCACGACGAGCGAGGTCCCTTGAACTCAGCAACTCTGTCCAAGTGACTCCCACAGTCCAGTGACTCTTCAGTCCAAGTTTGGTGGAGGTAAGTCCTTGCCTCCCCACGCTAGACTGCATTGCTGCGAACCACGTGTTTTGCAGCTACTCCGGCTCCTGTGCACTCTTCCAGGATCTCCTTTGTGCACAGCCAAGCCTGGGTCCTCGGCACTCTAACCTGCAGTGCACGACCTCCTGAGTTGTCCTCCGGCGTCATGGGACCCTCTTTCGTGACTTTGTGTGAGCTCCGGTTCACTCCACTTTGTAGTGCCTGTTGCGGCACTTCTGCGGTGCTGCTTGCTTCTGAGTGGGCTCTTTGTCTTGCTGGGCACCCTCTCTGTCTCCTCACGCAATTGGCGACATCCTGGTCCCTCCTGGGCCACAGCAGCATCCAAAAACCCTAACCGCAACCTTTGCAGCTAGCAAGGCTTGTTGGCGGTCTTTCTGCACGGAAACACCTCTGCACGACTCTTCACGACGTGGGACATCCATCCTCCAAAGGGGAAGTTTCTAGCCCTTGTCGTTCTTGCAGAATCCACAGCTTCTACCATCCGGTGGCAGCTTCTTTGCACCCACAGCTGGCATTTCCTGGGCATCTGCCCACTCCCGACTTGATCGTGACTCTTGGACTTGGTCCCCTTGTTCCACAGGTACTCTCGTCAGGAAATCCATTGTTGTTGCATTGCTGGTGTTGGTCTTCCTTGCAGAATTCCCCTATCACGACTTCTGTGCTCTTTGGGGAACTTAGGTGCACTTTGCACCCACTTTTCAGGGTCTTGGGGTGGGCTATTTTTCTAACCCTCACTGTTTCCTTACAGTCCCAGCGACCCTCTACAAGGTCACATAGGTTTGGGGTCCATTTGTGGTTCGCATTCCACTTCTAGAGTATATGGTTTGTGTTGCCCCTATCCCTATGTGCCCTCCATTGCATTCTATTGTGACTATACATTGTTTGCACTGTTTTCTATTGCTATTACTGCATATTTTGGCATTGTGTACATATATCTTGTGTATATTTGCTATCCTCATACTGAGGGTACTCACTGAGATACTTTGGCATATTGTCATAAAAATAAAGTACCTTTATTTTTAGTATATCTGTGTATTGTGTTTTCTTATGATATTGTGCAAGTGACACTAGTGGTACTGTAGGAGCTTCACTCATCTCCTAGTTCAGCCTAAGCTGCTCTGCTAAGCTACCTATTCTATCAGCCTAAGCTGCTAGACACCCCTCTACACTAATAAGGGATACCTGGGCCTGGTGCAAGGTGTAAGTACCCCTTGGTACTCACTACAAGCCAGTCCAGCCTCCTACATAGATTGTCAACATATGTGCAAATGATCTTTTGCCTAGTTTGGCTGTAAAGGAGAAAAAGGTATTAACACTCCTCGCTGGTTGGTTCTTTCTAACCCCCCACTAAGGAAGCCAACCGCCTGTTCAGTTAAAGGTTATCCATCGATAGCTAAAGTTACCTGTGTGTTTTTTAGTGGGCTAGCATGTAGCCTGAAGGTCAGTTTCGATTTGCTTTTATAGCCGCAGGACATTACAAAGGACTTAGCTGTGTTGATCCTCAAATCTAGCCCCCCTCCTCAAATGAAGGAGCAAAAAGCGTTCATTAGTCAATGCAGGGCTACAGGTGTGCGGCCCATGAGGACAGCGTCATCAACATATAATAATGCTGGTATGGGATGCTGTCCAATATGGGGTATGTCCCTACACTTTATTACCAACTTGTGAGAAAGTAGCCTCTTTCTAGCCTTGTTACCCCCACTTTTGGCCTGTTTGTGAGTGTATGTCAGGGTGTTTTCACTGTCTCACTGGGATCCTGCCAGCCAGGGCCCAGTGCTGATAGTGAAAACCCTATGTTTTCAGTATGTTTGTTATGTGTCACTGGGACCCTGCTAGTCAGGACCCCAGTGCTCATAAGTTTGTGGCCTATATGTGTGTGTTCCCTGTGTAGTGCCTAACTGTCTCACTGAGGCTCTGCTAACCAGAACCTCAGTGGTTATGCTCTCTCATTTCTTTCCAAATTTTCACTAACAGGCTAGTGACCATTTTTACCAATTTACATTGGCTTACTGGAACACCCTTATAATTCCCTAGTATATGGTACTGAGGTACCCAGGGTATTGGGGTTCCAGGAGATCCCTATGGGCTGCAGCATTTCTTTTGCCACCCATAGGGAGCTCTGACAATTCTTACACAGGCCTGCCACTGCAGCCTGAGTGAAATAACGTCCACGTTATTTCACAGCCATTTTACACTGCACTTAAGTAACTTATAAGTCACCTATATGTCTAACCTTTACCTGGTAAAGGTTAGGTGCAAAGTTACTTAGTGTGTGGGCACCCTGGCACTAGCCAAGGTGCCCCCACATTGTTCAGAGCCAATTCCCTGAACTTTGTGAGTGCGGGGACACCATTACACGCGTGCACTACATATAGGTCACTACCTATATGTAGCTTCACAATGGTAACTCCGAATATGGCCATGTAACATGTCTATGATCATGGAATTGCCCCCTCTATGCCATCCTGGCATAGTTGGCACAATCCCATGATCCCAGTGGTCTGTAGCACAGACCCTGGTACTGCCAAACTGCCCTTCCTGGGGTTTCACTGCAGCTGCTGCTGCTGCCAACCCCTCAGACAGGCATCTGCCCTCCTGGGGTCCAGCCAGGCCTGGCCCAGGATGGCAGAACAAAGAACTTCCTCTGAGAGAGGGTGTGACACCCTCTCCCTTGGGAAAATGGTGTGAAGGCAGGGGAGGAGTAGCCTCCCCCAGCCTCTGGAAATGCTTTGTTGGGCACAGATGTGCCCAATTCTGCATAAGCCAGTCTACACCGGTTCAGGGACCCCTTAGCCCCTGCTCTGGCACGAAACTGGACAAAGGAAAGGGGAGTGACCACTCCCCTGACCTGCACCTCCCCTGGGAGGTGTCCAGAGCTCCTCCAGTGTGCTCCAGACCTCTGCCATCTTGGAAACAGAGGTGATGCTGGCACACTGGACTGCTCTGAGTGGCCAGTGCCACCAGGTGACGTCAGAGACTCCTGCTGATAGGCTCCTTCAGGTGTTAGTAGCCTATCCTCTCTCCTAGGTAGCCAAACCCTCTTTTCTGGCTATTTAGGGTCTCTGTCTCTGGGGAAACTTCAGATAACGAATGCAAGAGCTCATCCGAGTTCCTCTGCATCTCTCTCTTCACCTTCTGCCAAGGAATCGACTGCTGACCGCGCTGGAAGCCTGCAAACCTGCAACATAGTAGCAAAGACGACTACTGCAACTCTGTAACGCTGATCCTGCCGCCTTCTCGACTGTTTTCCTGCTTGTGCATGCTGTGGGGGTAGTCTACCTCCTCTCTGCACCAGAAGCTCCGAAGAAATCTCCCGTGGGTCGACGGAATCTTCCCCCTGCAACCGCAGGCACCAAAAAGCTGCATTACCGGTCCCTTGGGTCTCCTCTCAGCATGAGGAGCGAGGTCCCTCGAATCCAGCGACTCTGTCCAAGTGACCCCCACAGTCCAGTGACTCTTCAGTCCAAGTTTGGTGGAGGTAAGTCCTTGCCTCACCTCGCTGGGCTGCATTGCTAGAAACCGCGACTTTTGCAGCTACTCCGGCCCCTGTGCACTTCCGGCGGAAATCCTTTGTGCACAGCCAAGCCTGGGTCCACGGTACTCTAACCTGCATTGCACGACTTTCTAAGTTGGTCTCCGGCGACGTGGGACTCCTTTGTGCAACTTCGGCGAGCACCGTTTCACGCATCCTCGTAGTGCCTGTTTCTGGCACTTCTCCGGGTGCTACTTGCTTCAGAGAGGGCTTCTTGTCTTGTTCGACGTCCCTTCTCTCTGCTGGTCCAATTTGCGACCTCCTGGTCCCTCCTGGGCCTCAGCAGCGTCCAAAAACGCTAACCGCACGATTTGCAGCTAGCAAGGCTTGTTGGTGTTATTTCGGCGGGAAAATACTTCTGCACGACTCTTCACGGCAAGTGGGATCCGTCCACCAAAGGGGAAGTCTCTAGCCCTTTTCGTTCCTGCAGAAACCTCAGCTTCTTCTGTCCAGTCGAAGCTTCTTTGCACCCGCAGCTGGCATTTCCTGGGCATTTGCCCATCTCCGACTTGCTTGTGACTTTTGGACTTGGTCCCCTTGTTCCACAGGTACCCTAGATTGGAAATCCACAGTTGTTGCATTGTTGGTTTCTGTCTTTCCTGCATTATTCCTCTAACACGACTTCTTTGTCCTTAGGGGAACTTTAGTGCACTTTGCACTCACTTTTCAGTGTCTTGGGGAGGGTTATTTTTCTAACTCTCACTATTTTCTAATAGTCCCAGCGACCCTCTACAAGGTCACATAGGTTTGGGGTCCATTCGTGGTTCGCATTCCACTTTTGGAGTATATGGTTTGTGTTGCCCCTATCCCTATGTTTCCCCATTGCATCCTATTGTAACTATACATTGTTTGCACTGTTTTCTAAGACTATACTGCATATTTTTGCTATTGTGTATATATATCTTGTGTATATTTCCTATCCTCTCGCTGAGGGTACACTCTAAGATACTTTGGCATATTGTCATAAAAATAAAGTACCTTTATTTTTAGTATAACTGTGTATTGTGTTTTCTTATGATATTGTGCATATGACACTAAGTGGTACTGTAGTAGCTTCACACGTCTCCTAGTTCAGCCTAAGCTGCTCTGCTAAGCTACCATTATCTATCAGCCTAAGCTGCTAGACACCCTATACACTAATAAGGGATAACTGGGCCTGGTGCAAGGTGCAAGTACCCCTTGGTACTCACTACAAGCCAGTCCAGCCTCCTACATTGGTTGTGCAGCGGTGGGATAAGTGCTTTGAGACTACTTACCACTCTTGTCATTGTACTTTTCATAAGAGAAAAATATACAAAACAAGGTCAGTGTATATACACATAGCCAAAAAGTTTTGCATTTCCTCTTTTCACTCTTTTCTAAGTGCTGAAAAGTACTTCTAACTTTCTAAAAAGTTCAAAAAAGTTTTTAAAGTTTTTTTTCTCTGTCTTTCTAAAAGCTCTGACAAACTTTTTATCTTTTACTATCACTTTAACTCTCTCTAAAAATGTCTGGCACAGGCCAAAATGTTGATCTGTCCAAACTTGCATATGATCATCTTAGCTGGAAAGGAGCAAGGAATCTCTGCATAGAGAGAGGTTTGAGTGCAGGGAAGAATCCTTCCTTAGAACTGTTAATTAACATGCTTAGAGTACAGGATAAGGCCATAAGTGCCCAATCTGGGGAAAAAGTAGCTAATGGTTCTCAATCTGATCCAGGGACCCCCCCAGGAAAAGATTCAGGAAAGAAACTTCCTAGCCTGCCCATTACTAGACAGTCTAGCATAGTTGGTAATGATGATGAGCCACACCATATAAATAGTGTTGTCTCACATCATAGCAAAAGCATTTATTCTCACCATACTGGTAGTGATGTTTCTGTTAGCCAAGCTGTTAGGGTGGCTTCTGCAAGGGACAGGTCTCCTTCTGTCCATTCTCACCATACTTCTGTTTCAAGGCATGTCCCTCCCACCCACCCTGATGACAGATTGTTAGAAAGGGAGCTCAATAGATTGAGAGTGGAACAAACCAGACTGAAGCTCAAGAAGCAACAGCTGGATTTGGATAGACAGACTTTAGAAGTAGAAAAGGAGAGACAGAAACTGGGTTTAGAAACCCATGGTGGCAGCAGCAGTATTCCCCATAGTCATCCTGCAAAAGAGCATGATTCCAGGAATCTGCACAAGATAGTTCCCCCTTATAAGGAGGGGGATGACATTAACAAGTGGTTTGCTGCACTTGAGAGGGCCTGTGTTGTACAGGATGTCCCTCAAAGGCAGTGGGCTGCTATCCTATGGCTATCATTTAGTGGAAAAGGTAGGGATAGGCTCCTTACTGTGAAAGAAAGTGAAGCCAATGATTAGAAGTTCTTAAGAATGCACTCCTGGATGGTTATGGCTTAACCACTGAACAATACAGGATAAAGTTCAGAGAGACCAAAAAGGAGTCTTCACAAGACTGGGTTGATTTCATTGACCATTCAGTGAAGGCCTTGGAGGGGTGGTTACATGGCAGTAAAGTTACTGATTATGAAAGCCTGTATAACACAATCCTGAGAGAGCATATACTTAATAATTGTGTGTCTGATTTGTTGCACCAGTACCTGGTAGACTCTGATCTGACCTCTCCCCAAGAATTGGGAAAGAAGGCAGACAAATGGGTCAGAACAAGGGTGAACAGAAAAGTTCATACAGGGGGTGACAAAGATGGCAATAAGAAGAAAGATGGTGAAAAATCTCAAGATAAGCATGGGGATAAGGGTAAAACCAAAGATCCCACTTCAAATCTTAAACACTCTTCAGAGGGTGTGGATAAAACTAATTCTTCCTCTTCTTCTCAACCTGCACACATTAAAAAGCCTTGGTGCTTTGTGTGTAAAAACAGAGGCCATAGGCCAGGGGATAAGTCCTGTCCAGGTAAACCCCCTGAGCCTACCACCACTAATACATCAAGCTCTAGTGCCCCTAGCAGTAGTGGTACTAGTGGTGGGACTGCTGGCAACAGTCAAGCAAAGGGTGTAGTTGGGTTCACTTATGGGTCCATCATAGAAACTGGGGTAGTCAGTCCCAAGACAGTTTCTGTCACACCTAGTGGCATTGGCCTTGCCACACTGGCTGCTTGTCCCCTTACAATGGATAAGTACAGGCAGACAGTTTCAATAAATGGTGTTGAGGCCTTGGCCTACAGGGACACAGGTGCCAGTATCACTTTGGTGACTGAAAACCTAGTGCCTCCTGAACAACACATCATTGGACAACAGTATAAGATTATTGATGTCCATAACTCCACTAAGTTTCTTCCCTGAGCTATAATTCAGTTTAGTTGGGGTGGAGTTACTGGCCCTAAGCAGGTGGTGGTATCACCTAGCTTACCTGTAGAATGTCTCTTAGGTAATGACCTAGAGGCCTCAGGTTGGGCTGATGTAGAGTTTTATGCCCATGCAGCCATGCTGGGCATCCCAGAGGAATTGTTCCCTCTCATTTCTACTGAAATGAAAAAGCAAAGGAGAGAAGGCCTGAAAACTCAGGATCCCTCTCCATCAACAGGTAAAACGGGTATCACAGTATCCCCTAACCACCCTGCCATTCAGGATACCATTCCTGTGGTGGGAGAAACCTCTCCTGCGGTGGCACCTGTTCCAAGGGAATCATCAGCTGGCAAAGCTGTACTCCCTGAGGTAGAAGTACCTCTCTGTGGGATAACTAACATTGGTGACAAAAAGAGCACCATTTTAGATAACATGGAGCATCCCTCCAACCCTCTCAGAGAAACTTTAGTGCAGAAACTCTGCACTGCCTCACAACACTTAGGACAGCATCCCTGCCCTAGTGTGGAGCTGATAGGACAGCATCCCTGCCCTGCTCCAACCCAAGAGAAACAGCATCCCTGTTCTCTCTTCCAGCCATATGGACAAAGTTTTTGCCCAGCTATGGCTTTTCTGAGACAGTATCCCTGTCTGGCATTTCCATCACTACAAATAGGTTCAGTGGACAATTCCCACTGCTCTAAACTAAAACTTACTGATAGAAACTCTGAAAATACATCTTCACATTGTTGCTAAGCTAAAAAACTTCAAACAGGGTGGTTTACATCCCCACAGGGAAGTAACCATATAGTGGATGATAAAGGGAGTAAACAGTCTATTGCAGAGCTACTCTCTACTTATCACCACTTAGACAAAAAAGTCTCAACTGGCCAAGGTTAGCCTTATTGTCCTTCGTTTGGGGGGGGGGTAGTGTGAGAAAGTAGCCTCTTTCTAGCCTTGTTACCCCCACTTTTGGCCTGTTTGTGAGTGTATGTCAGGGTGTTTTCACTGTCTCACTGGGATCCTGCCAGCCAGGGCCCAGTGCTCATAGTGAAAACCCTATGTTTTCAGTATGTTTGTTATGTGTCACTGGGACCCTGCTAGTCAGGACCCCAGTGCTCATAAGTTTGTGGCCTATATGTGTGTGTTCCCTGTGTAGTGCCTAACTGTCTCACTGAGGCTCTGCTAACCAGAACCTCAGTGGTTATGCTCTCTCATTTCTTTCCAAATTGTCACTAACAGGCTAGTGACCATTTTTACCAATTTACATTGGCTTACTGGAACACCCTTATAATTCCCTAGTATATGGTGCTGAGGTACCCAGGGTATTGGGGTTCCAGGAGATCCCTATGGGCTGCAGCATTTCTTTTGCCACCCATAGGGAGCTCTGACAATTCTTACACAGGCCTGCCACTGCAGCCTGAGTGAAATAACGTCCACGTTATTTCACAGCCATTTTACACTGCACTTAAGTAACTTATAAGTCACCTATATGTCTAACCTTTACCTGGTAAAGGTTAGGTGCAAAGTTACTTAGTGTGTGGGCACCCTGGCACTAGCCAAGGTGCACCCACATTGTTCAGAGCCAATTCCCTGAACTTTGTGAGTGCGGGGACACCATTACACGCGTGCACTACATATAGGTCACTACCTATATGTAGCTTCACAATGGTAACTCCGAATATGGCCATGTAACATGTCTATGATCATGGAATTGCCCCCTCTATGCCATCCTGGCATAGTTGGCACAATCCCATGATCCCAGTGGTCTGTAGCAAAGACCCTGGTACTGCCAAACTGCCCTTCCTGGGGTTTCACTGCAGCTGCTGCTGCTGCCAACCCCTCAGACAGGCATCTGCCCTCCTGGGGTCCAGCCAGGCCTGGCCCAGGATGGCAGAACAAAGAACTTCCTCTGAGAGAGGGTGTGACACCCTCTCCCTTGGGAAAATGGTGTGAAGGCAGGGGAGGAGTAGCCTCCCCCAGCCTCTGGAAATGCTTTGTTGGGCACAGATGTGCCCAATTCTGCAAAAGCCAGTCTACACCGGTTCAGGGACCCCTTAGCCCCTGCTCTGGCACGAAACTGGACAAAGGAAAGGGGAGTGACCACTCCCCTGACCTGCACCTCCCCTGGGAGGTGTCCAGAGCTCCTCCAGTGTGCTCCAGACCTCTGCCATCTTGGAAACAGAGGTGATGCTGGCACACTGGACTGCTCTGAGTGGCCAGTGCCACCAGGTGACGTCAGAGACTCCTGCTGATAGGCTCCTTCAGGTGTTAGTAGCCTATCCTCTCTCCTAGGTAGCCAAACCCTCTTTTCTGGCTATTTAGGGTCTCTGTCTCTGGGGAAACTTCAGATAACGAATGCAAGAGCTCATCCGAGTTCCTCTGCATCTCTCTCTTCACCTTCTGCCAAGGAATCGACTGCTGACCGCGCTGGAAGCCTGCAAACCTGCAACATAGTAGCAAAGACGACTACTGCAACTCTGTAACGCTGATCCTGCCGCCTTCTCAACTGTTTTCCTGCTTGTGCATGCTGTGGGGGTAGTCTACCTCCTCTCTGCACCAGAAGCTCCGAAGAAATCTCCCGTGGGTCGACGGAATCTTCCCCCTGCAACCGCAGGCACCAAAAAGCTGCATTACCGGTCCCTTGGGTCTCCTCTCAGCACGACGAGCGAGGTCCCTCGAATCCAGCGACTCTGTCCAAGTGACCCCCACAGTCCAGTGACTCTTCAGTCCAAGTTTGGTGGAGGTAAGTCCTTGCCTCACTTCGCTGGACTGCATTGCTGGGAACGGCGACTTTTGCAGCTACTCCGGCCCCTGTACACTTCCGGCGGAAATCCTTTGTGCACAGCCAAGCCTGAGTCCACAGCACTCTGACCTGCATTGCACGACTTTCTAAGTTGGTCTCCGGCGACGTGGGACTCCTTTGTGCAACTTCGGCGAGCACCGTTTCACGCATCCTCGTAGTGCCTGTTTTTGGCATTTCTACGGGTGCTACCGGCTTTAGAGAGGGCTCCTTGTCTTGCTCGACGTCCCCTCTCTTTGCTGGTCCAATTTGCGACCTCTTGGTCCCTCTTGGGCCTCAGCAGCGTCCAAAAACGCTAACCGCACGATTTGCAGCTAGCAAGGCTTGTTGGCATTCTTTCGGCGGCAAAACACTTCTGCACGACTCTCCACGGCAAGACGGATCCGTCCACCAAAGGGGAAGTCTCTAGCTTATTTCGTTCCTGCAGAAACCTCAGCTTCTTCTGTCCAGTCGAAGCTTCTTTGCACCCGCAGCTGGCATTTCCTGGGCATTTGCCCATCTCCGACTTGCTTGTGACTTTTGGACTTGGTCCCCTTGTTCCACAGGTACCCTAGATTGGAAATCCACAGTTGTTGCATTGTTAGTTTGTGTCTTTCCTGCATTATTCCTCTAACACGACTTTTTTGTCCTTAGGGGAACTTTAGTGCACTTTGCACTCACTTTTCAGGGTCTTGGGGAGGGTTATTTTTCTAACTCTCACTATTTTCTAATAGTCCCAGCGACCCTCTACAAGGTCACATAGGTTTGGGGTCCATTCGTGGTTCGCATTCCACTTTTGGAGTATATGGTTTGTGTTGCCCCTATCCCTATGTTTCCCCATTGCATCCTATTGTAACTATACATTGTTTGCACTGTTTTCTAAGACTATACTGCATATTTTTGCTATTGTGTATATATATCTTGTGTATATTTCCTATCCTCTCACTGAGGGTACACTCTAAGATACTTTGGCATATTGTCATAAAAATAAAGTACCTTTATTTTTAGTATAACTGTGTATTGTGTTTTCTTATGATATTGTGCATATGACACTAAGTGGTACTGTAGTAGCTTCACACGTCTCCTAGTTCAGCCTTAGCTGCTCTGCTAAGCTACCATTATCTATCAGCCTAAGCTGCTAGACACCCTATACACTAATAAGGGATAACTGGGCCTGGTGCAAGGTGCAAGTACCCCTTGGTACTCACTACAAGCCAGTCCAGCCTCCTACACAACTCCCTCTCCAGATGGTTGATATAAAGAAAGAAGAGGAAGGTTGCAAAGACACAGCCCTACCTAGCACCCCTGCTCACTTCAAACTTTTCAGAACACTCCCCCCAGTCCAAACTTAACTGCAGTTTTGGAATCACTATACATTTACCCAATGATGTTATTAATGGATCTTCCAGTTCCCAGATCTTCCATTATATCCCACACTTTGGTGCTGGATAAACAATCAAAGGAGCTGGACAGATTGATAAAAGCCAAGAACAGGGAACCTCGCATAGCAGCTGCGTACTTCCCCAGCAGGAGTGAGAGGTGGATGTAGGAGTCTGGCCTGGTTTGTAGTGGGTACCTTGGGTACTTTCACCTTTCACCAGGTCCAGTTATACCTTATTAGTGAAATGTAGTAGTGTTCTAGCAGCTTAGGCTGGTAGAGGTAGATATACCAGAGCAGCTTAGGCTGAACTAGGAGACATTCAAAGCTCCTGCATACCACTTATAGTCACACAGTACTTATACACAAGTACAGACAATACTCAGTGTTACCAAAAATAAAGGTAGTTTATTTGGGTAACACAGTACCAAAAACATCTTAGAGGTAATACTCCTTCTGGAGGTAATTATTATACACAATATATACACTAGACACCAAAATAAGGTAAGTAATTAGACAAAGGATAGTGCAAACAATAGGAAATGCTATAAACCATGTGCTAGGAAAGTGGAATGCGAATCACAAATTCCCCTCTAGACAAGTGTAGTGTGTGCAGAATCGCTGGGAGAGTAAGAATACAGTAAAGGTAAATAAATGACCCCACCCCAGGGCCCAGAAAAGCAGGAGTAAAGTACTGCGAGTTTCCTAAGGACACACTACAAGTCGTGATTAGAGTTATTGCATGAACCAACCAAGTCTACAAATAACACATGGTGGATTCCTTGACCTGAAGACCTGCAAAGGAAGGATACCAAGTCCAGAAGTCGAAAGAAGTTCCAAGAAGGACAGGAGCCCCTGCCAACCCAGAAGAGGGTGCAAAAGAAGAGTCCCCAGTTGGACGAAGACTACAGAAATGCACCCTAGGAAGATGTGAGCGGGTTCCTGCGTGATGCACTGGATGTCCCACGTCGTGAAGTTGGATGCAGGTGAGTTTTGGCACAGGATTCCTCCAACAAGCCTTGGTTCCGGCAAAGTCATGTTTTGCGTCAAGTAGGCGCTATCTGGACCGATGAGGGACCTGGGGGCGTCAACTCTGTGTGAGGAGGAAGACGGGGCTCTCAGCACTTCAGAGAGCCCTCAGGGCACCAGACAGCACCCACGGGAGTCCCAGGACACGGGGACAAAGGAGGTGCAAAATGCGGTTGAGGCAGCATTACAAAGGAAGGTCCTACACCGCCGGAGAACAACTCAGCGAGTTGAGCGTCCAAAGATAGAGTGCTGGGGACCTGAGCCAGGCTGTGCACAAAGGAATTTTGCAAATAGTGCACAGAGGCCTCAGGAGGTGAAGCAGACGCGGTGCACAGGGGTACTGTCATTCTTGGGGAAGGCAAGGTCTTATCTCCTCCAAATTGCGACAGCAGGACCTCAGGACAGTCTGTGTCGACGGGGTCTACCCTCTGTGTTCCAAGGAGCATGTTTGTCATCAGGAGAGGAGTCCAAGAGAACCGGTCCGTGACTTAGAAGGTGCCTGCTTCAGCAGGGGAGTGACTCAGTCACCCCACAGGAGATTTCTTTGGTCCTTCTGGTGCAGGGTGAAGACAGGGAACCCTCAGAGCGTGCACACTGTGGAAACTGTTACAGTTGCTGGCTGTAGCTGAAGTTGCAGAGGAAAAGTATCCCATCTGAATACTTTGTTACTGTCACAGCGGATCCTGGAGCAGGCTGCGCTTGATCCGAGGTCAGAGGATGAAGTAGTAGTTGCAGAGGATTCCTGCTGGAAACTTGCAAGTAGAATCTGAAGAGAACCCACAGGAGATACCCTAAATAGACCTGAGAGGGGGATTGCTACCTTATCAGGTATGGACCTATCAGGAGGGGTCTCTGACGTCACCTGCTGGCACTGGCCACTCTGAGTCCTCCAGAGTGTCCCCACACCTTGCAGAGCAAGATGTCTGAATTCTGGGACACACTGGAGGAGCTCTGGGCACCACCCATAGGGTGGTGATGGACAGGGGAGTGGTCACTCCCCTTTCCTTTGGCCAGTTTCGCGCCAGAGCAGGAGACAAGGGGTCCCTGAACCAGTGTAGACTAGCTTATGCAAGGAGGGCACCATCTGTGCTCTTCAAAGCATTTCCAGGGGCTGGGGGAGGCTACCCCTCACCAGCCTGTTACACCTATTTCCAGAGGGAGAGGGTGTAAGACCCTCAACCCAAAGGAAATTCTTTGTTCTGCCTTGCTGAGACTGAGATGCTGAGAACACAGGAGGGCAGAACCCTATCTGTGAGGTGGCAGCAGCTGTAGCTGCATTGCAAGCCTCAGAGAGCTGGTTTGGCAGTACTGGGGGTCCATGGTGGAGCCCCCAGGATGCATGGAATTGACTCCCCAATACCAGATTTGGAATGGGGGGGCAATTCCATGATTTTAGACACCTTACCTGGCCATATTAAGAGTTACCAATGTGAAGCTACATATAAGTATTGACCTATATGTAGTGCACGCATGTAATGGCGTCCCCGCACTCACAAAATCCCGGGAAATGGCCCTGAACTATGTGGGGGCACCTTTGCTAGTGCAAGAGTGCCCTCACGCTTACCTTCAGCAAGTGAAGGTTAGACATATAGGTGACTTATAAGTTACTTAAGTGCAGTGAAAATGGCTGTGAATTAGTGTGTGCACTATTTCACACGGCTGCAATGGCAGTCCTGTGTAAGGGTTTGTCTGAGCTCCCTATGGTTGGCAGCCCATATGGATCTCCTGGAACCCCAATGCCCTGGTACCTAGGTACCATGTACTAGGGACTTATAAGGGGGGTCCAGTGTGCCAATTGAAATTGGTAATTGAAGTCACTAGCCCAAAGCAGAGAGAGCATAAGCACTTAGGGTCTAGTTAGCAGAGCTTCAGTGACACAGTCAAGCACTATACAGACACACACATTCAACCATAAACTATGATCACTGGGGTCCTAACCAACATGATCCCAGTGAGACAGGCAAAAACATATTGACATACAGGTAAAAATGGGGGTAACATCCCAAGGACGATGGTACTTTCCTACACAACCCTCCCCCAAACGAGGGAGAATAGGGCTAACCTTGCCCAGATGAGTCTTCATTGTCTAAGTGGAAATATCTGGAGAGTCCATCGGCATTGGAGTGGGTACTCCCAGGTCTATGTTCCACTGGATAGTCCATCCCATTTAGGGAAATGGACCACCTTAACAATTTAGGAGTTTCACCTTTCATTTGTTTATGCCATAATAGAGGTTTGTGGTCTGTCTGAACAATGAAGTGAGTCCTAAACAAGTAGGGACTCAGCTTCTTCAGTGCCCAGACCACAGATAAGGCCTCCCCCTCTATGGCAGACCAGCACTTTTCTCTAGAGGTCAACCTCCTGCTGATAAAAGCAACAGATTGATCCTGGCCCTCTGAATTCAGTTGTGATAGTATAGCCCCTACCCCTAATTCAGAAGCATCTGTTTGAACAATGAATTTTGTGGAGTAGTTTGGGCTTTTTAAGACAGGTACAGAGCACATTGCCTTCTTAAGCTCCTCAAAAGCTTTCTGACAGCTAGCTGTCCACAATAACCTTTTAGCCATTTTCTTACCGGTGAGGTCATTAAGAGGTGCTGCAATAGAGCCATAGTTCTTAATGAACCTCCTATAATACCCAGTAAGACATAAGAAGGCTGACCTGGGTCTGAGTAGTAGGGGGAGCCCAGTCCATAATTGTGAGAAAGTAGCCTCTTTCTAGCCTTGTTACCCCCACTTTTGGCCTGTTTGTGAGTATATGTCAGGGTGTGTTCACTGTCTCACTGGGATCCTGCTAGCCAGGGCCCAGTGCTCATAGTGAAAACCCTAGTTTGTCAGTAGGTTTGTTTGTAGGAGGCTGGACTGGCTTGTAGTGAGTACCAAGGGGTACTTGCACCTTGCACCAGGCCCAGTTATCCCTTATTAGTGTATAGGGTGTCTAGCAGCTTAGGCTGATAGATAATGGTAGCTTAGCAAAGCAGCTCAGGCTGAACTAGGAGACGTGTGAAGCTACTACAGTACCACTTAGTGTCATATGCACAATATCATAAGAAAACACAATACACAGTTATACTAAAAATAAAGGTACTTTATTTTTATGACAATATGCCAAAGTATCTTAGAGTGTACCCTCAGTGAGAGGATAGGAAATATACACAAGATATATATACACAATAGCAAAAATATGCAGTATAGTCTTAGAAAACAGTGCAAATAATGTATAGTTACAATAGGATGCAATGGGGAAACATAGGGATAGGGGCAACACAAACCATATACTCCAAAAGTGGAATGTGAACCACGAATGGACCCCAAACCTATGTGACCTTGTAGAGGGTCGCTGGGACTATTAGAAAATAGTGAGAGTTAGAAACATAACCCTCCCCAAGACCCTGAAAAGTGAGTGCAAAGTGCACTAAAGTTCCCCTAAGGACAAAATAGTCGTGTTAGGGGGAGAATGCAAGGAAAACACAAATCAGCAATGCAACAACGATGGATTCCTGTCTGAGGGTACCTGTGGAACAAGGGGACCAAGTCCAAAAGTCACAAGCAGCTCGGAGATGGGCAGATGCCCAAGAAATGCCAGCGGTTGGTGCAAAGAAGCTCTTACAAGGCTGAAGAACTGTGAATACTGCAGGAACGACAAGGGATAGAGACTTCCCCTTTGGAGGATGGATCCCCCACGCCTTGGAGAGTCGTGCAGAAGTGTTTTCCCGCCGGATGGACGCCAACAAGCCTTGCTACACGCAAATCGTGCGTTTGGCGTTTTTTGGACGCTGCTGGGGCCCAGGAGGGACCAGAAGGTCGCAAATTGGACCTGCAGAGAGAGGGGACGTCGAGCAAGACAAAGAGCCCTCACTGAAGCAGGTAGCACCCGGAGAAGTGCCAGAAACAGGCACTACGAGGATGCGTGAAACGGTGCTCGCCGAAGTTGCACAAAGGAATCCCACGTCGCCGGAGACCAACATAGAAAGTCGTGCAATGCAGGTTAGAGTGCCGTGGACCCAGGCTTGGCTGTGCACGAAGGATTTCCGCCGGAAGTGCACAGGGGCCGGAGTAGCTTGCAAAGTCGCGGTTCCCAGCAATGCAGCCCAGCGAGGTGAGGCAAGGACTTACCTCCACCAAACTTGGGCTGAAGAGTCACTGGACTGTGGGGGTCACATGGACGGTGTCGCTGGATTCGAGGGACCTCGCTCGTCGTGCTGAGAGGAGACCCAAGGGACCGGAAATGCAGCTTTTTGGTGCCTGCGGTTGCAGGGGGAAGATTCCGTCGACCCACGGGAGATTTCTTCGGAGCTTCTGGTGCAGAGAGGAGGCAGGCTACCCCCACAGCATGCACAAGCAGGAAAACAGTCGAGAAGGCGGCAGGATCAGCGTTACAGAGTTGCAGTAGTCGTCTTTGCTACTATGTTGCAGGTTTGCAGGCTTCCAGCGCGGTCAGCGGTCGTTTCCTTATCAGAAGGTGAAGAGAGAGATGCAGAGGAACTCGGCTGAGCTCATGCATTCGTTATCTAAAGTTTCCCCAGAGACAGAGACCCTAAATAGCCAGAAAAGAGGGTTTGGCTACCTAGGAGAGAGGAAAGGCTACTAACACCTGAAGGAGCCTATCAGCAGGAGTCTCTGACGTCACCTGGTGGCACTGGCCACTCAGAGCAGTCCAGTGTGCCAGCAGCACCTCTGTTTCCAAGATGGCAGAGGTCTGGAGCACACTGGAGGAGCTCTGGACACCTCCCAGGGGAGGTGCAGGTCAGGGGAGTGGTCACTCCCCTTTCCTTTGTCCAGTTTCGCGCCAGAGCAGGGGCTAAGGGGTCCCTGAACCGGTGTAGACTGGCTTATGCAGAATTGGGCACATCTGTGCCCAACAAAGCATTTCCAGAGGCTGGGGGAGGCTACTCCTCCCCTGCCTTCACACCATTTTCCAAAGGGAGAGGGTGTCACACCCTCTCTCAGAGGAAGTTCTTTGTTCTGCCATCCTGGGCCAGGCCTGGCTGGACCCCAGGAGGGCAGATGCCTGTCTGAGGGGTTGGCAGCAGCAGCAGCTGCAGTGAAACCCCAGGAAGGGCAGTTTGGCAGTACCAGGGTCTGTGCTACAGACCACTGGGATCATGGGATTGTGCCAACTATGCCCGGATGGCATAGAGGGGGCAATTCCATGATCATAGACATGTTACATGGCCATATTCGGAGTTACCATTGTGAAGCTACATATAGGTAGTGACCTATATGTAGTGCACGCGTGTAATGGTGTCCCCGCACTCACAAAGTTCAGTGAATTGGCTCTGAACAATGTGGGGGCACCTTGGCTAGTGCCAGGGTGCCCACACACTAAGTAACTTTGCACCTAACCTTTACCAGGTAAAGGTTAGACATATAGGTGACTTATAAGTTACTTAAGTGCAGTGTAAAATGGCTGTGAAATAACGTGGACGTTATTTCACTCAGGCTGCAGTGGCAGGCCTGTGTAAGAATTGTCAGAGCTCCCTATGGGTGGCAAAAGAAATGCTGCAGCCCATAGGGATCTCCTGGAACCCCAATACCCTGGGTACCTCAGTACCATATACTAGGGAATTATAAGGGTGTTCCAGTAAGCCAATGAAAATTGGTAAAAATGGTCACTAGCCTGTTAGTGACAATTTGAAAGTAATGAGAGAGCATAACCACTGAGGTTCTGGTTAGCAGAGCCTCAGTGAGACAGTTAGGCACCACACAGGGAACATATACATGCCCACCTATGAGCACTGGGGCCCTGTGTGACAGGGTCCCAGTGACACATACATATAGGCCACAAACCTATGAGCACTGGGGTCCTGACCAGCAGGATCCCAGTGACACATAACAACCATACTGAAAATATAGTGTTTTCACTATGAGCACTGAGGCCTGGCTATCAGGATCCCAGTGAGACAGTGGCAAACACCCTGACATACACTCACAAACAGGCCAAAAGTGGGGGTAACAAGGCTAGAAAGAGGCTACCTTCTCACACAACCCCCCCCCAAACGAAGGACAATAAGGCTAACCTTGGCCAGTTGAGACTTTATTGTCTAAGTGGTGATAAGTAGAGAGTAGCTCTGCAATAGATTGGTTACTCCCTTTATCATCCACTGTATGGTTACTTCCCTGTGGGGATGTAAACCACCCTGTTTGAAGTTTTTTAGCTAAGCAACAATGTGAAGATGTATTTTCAGAGTTTCTATCAGTAAGTTTTAGTTTAGAGCAGTGGGAATTGTCCACTGAACCTATTTGTAGTGATGGAAATGCCAGACAGGGATGCTGTCTCAGAAAAGCCATAGCTGGGCAAAAACTTTGTCCATCTGGCTGGAAGAGAGAACAGGGATGCTGTTTCTCTTGAGTTGGAGCAGGGCAGGGATGCTGTCCTATGAGCTCCACACTAGGGCAGGGATGCTGTCCTAAGTGTTGTGAGGTAGTGCAGGGTTCCTGCACTAAAGTTTCTCTGGGAGGGTTGGAGGGATGCTCCATGTTAACTAAAATGGTGCTCTTTTTCTCACCAATGTTAGTTATCCCACAGAGAGGTACTTCCACCTCAGGGAGTCCAGCTTTGCCAGCTGATGATTCCCTTGGAACAGGTGCCACCCTAGGAGAGGTTTCTCCCACCACAGGAATAGTATCCTGAATGGTAGGGTGGTTAGGGGATACTGTGATACCCTTTTTACCTGTTGATGGAGAGGGATCCTGAGTTTTCAGGCCTTCTCTCCTTTGCTTTTTCATTTCAGTAGAAATGAGAGGGAACAATTCCTCAGGGATGCCCAGCATGGCTGCATGGGCATAAAACTCTACATCAGCCCAACCTGAGGCCTCTAGGTCATTACCTAAGAGACAGTCTACAGGTAAGCTAGGTGATACCACCACCTGCTTAGGGCCAGTATCTCCACCCCAACTAAACTGAATTATAGCTAAGGGAAGAAACTTAGTGGAGTTATGGACATCAATAATCTTATACTGTTGTCCAATGATGTGTTGTTCAGGAGGCACTAGGTTTTCAGTCACCAAAGTGAAACTGGCACCTGTGTCCCTGTAGGCCAAGGCCTCAACACCATTTATTGAAACTGTCTGCCTGTACTTATCCATTGTAAGGGGACAAGCAGCCAGTGTGGCACGGCCAATGCCACTAGGTGTGACAGAAACTGTCTTGGGACTGATTACATCAGTTTCCACTATGGACCCATAAGTGAACCCAACTACACCCTTTGCTTGACTGTTGCCAGCAGTCCCACCACTAGTACCACTACTGCTAGGGGCACTAGAGCTTGATGTATTAGTGGTGGTAGGCTCAGGGGGTTTACCTGGACAGGACTTATCCCCTGGCCTATGGCCTCTATTTTTACACACAAAGCACCAAGGCTTTTTAATGTGTGCAGGTTGGGAAGAAGAGGAAGAATTTGTTTTATCCCCACCCTCTGAAGAGTGTTTAAGATTTGAAGTGGGATCTTTGGTTTTACCCTTATCCCCATGCTTATCTTGAGATTTTTCACCATCTTTCTTCTTATTGCCATCTTTGTCACCCCCTGTATGAACTTTTCTGTTCACCCTTGTTCTGACCCATTTGTCTGCCTTCTTTCCCAATTCTTGGGGAGAGGTCAGATCAGAGTCTACCAGGTACTGGTGCAACAAATCAGACACACAATTATTAAGTATATGCTCTCTCAGGATTGTGTTATACAGGCTTTCATAATCAGTAACTTTACTGCCATGTAACCACCCCTCCAAGGCCTTCACTGAATGGTCAATGAAATCAACCCAGTCTTGTGAAGACTCCTTTTTGGTCTCTCTGAACTTTATCCTGTACTGTTCAGTGGTTAAGCCATAACCATCCAGGAGTGCATTCTTAAGAACTGTAAAATTATTGGCATCATTTTCTTTCACTGTAAGGAGCCTATCCCTACCTTTTCCACTAAATGATAGCCATAGGATAGCAGCCCACTGCTTTTGAGGGACATCCTGTACAGCACAGGCCCTCTCAAGTGCAGCAAACCACTTGTTAATGTCATCCCCCTCCTTATAAGGGGGAACTATCTTGTGCAGATTCCTGGAATCATGCTCTTTTGCAGGATGACTATGGGGAATACTGCTGCTGCCACCATGGGTATCTAAACCCAACTTCTGTCTTTCCCTCTCTATTTCTAATGACTGTCTATCCAAATCCAGCTGTTGCTTCTTGAGCTTCAGTCTGGTTTGTTCCACTCTCAATCTATTGAGCTCCCTTTCTAACAATCTGTCATCAGGGTGGGTGGGAGGGACATTTCTAGATACAGAGGTATGATGGGAATGAACAGAAGGAGACCTGTCCCTTACCAAGGGCACCCTAACAGCTTGGCTACCAGCATAATGTGAGAGCACATCATCAGTATGATGTGATTCAACCTCTGTACCAACTATGCTAGACTGTCTAGTAATGGGCAGGCTGAGAAGTTTCTTTCCTGAACCTTTTCCTGGGGGAGTCCCTGGATCAGATTGAGAACCATTAGCTACTTTTTCTACAGATTGGGCACTTATGGCCTTATCCTGTACTCTAAGCATATTAATTAACAGTTCTAAGGAAGGATTCTTCCCTACACTCAAACCTCTCTCTATGCAGAGACTCCTTGCTCCTTTCCAGCTAAGGTGATCATATGCAAGTTTGGACAGTTCAACATTTTTTCCTGTGCCAGACATTTTTAGAGAGAGTTAAAGTGATAGACAAAGAGAAAAAAGTTTTCTGAACTTTTTTGGAAAGACAGAAAAAAACTTTTTAAACTTTTAAGAACTTTTTGAAAGTTTAGAAGTACTTTTCAGCACTTAGAAAAGAGTGAAAAGAGGAAATGCAAAACTTTTTGGCTATGTGTATATACACTGACCTTGTTTTGTATATTTTTCTCTTATGAAAAGTACAATGACAAGAGTGGTAAGTAGTCTCAAAGCACTTATCCCACCGCTGCACAACCAATGTAGGAGGCTGGACTGGCTTGTAGTGAGTACCAAGGGGTACTTGCACCTTGCACCAGGCCCAGTTATCCCTTATTAGTGTATAGGGTGTCTAGCAGCTTAGGCTGATAGATAATGGTAGCTTAGCAAAGCAGCTCAGGCTGAACTAGGAGACGTGTGAAGCTACTACAGTACCACTTAGTGTCATATGCACAATATCATAAGAAAACACAATACACAGTTATACTAAAAATAAAGGTACTTTATTTTTATGACAATATGCCAAAGTATCTTAGAGTGTACCCTCAGTGAGAGGATAGGAAATATACACAAGATATATATACACAATAGCAAAAATATGCAGTATAGTCTTAGAAAACAGTGCAAATAATGTATAGTTACAATAGGATGCAATGGGGAAACATAGGGATAGGGGCAACACAAACCATATACTCCAAAAGTGGAATGTGAACCACGAATGGACCCCAAACCTATGTGACCTTGTAGAGGGTCGCTGGGACTATTAGAAAATAGTGAGAGTTAGAAACATAACCCTCCCCAAGACCCTGAAAAGTGAGTGCAAAGTGCACTAAAGTTCCCCTAAGGACAAAATAGTCGTGTTAGAGGGAGAATGCAAGGAAAACACAAATCAGCAATGCAACAACGATGGATTCCTGTCTGAGGGTACCTGTGGAACAAGGGGACCAAGTCCAAAAGTCACAAGCAGCTCGGAGATGGGCAGATGCCCAAGAAATGCCAGCGGTTGGTGCAAAGAAGCTCTTACTAGGCTGAAGAACTGTGAATACTGCAGGAACGACAAGGGCTAGAGACTTCCCCTTTGGAGGATGGATCCCCCACGCCTTGGAGAGTCGTGCAGAAGTGTTTTCCCGCCGGATGGACGCCAACAAGCCTTGCTACACGCAAATCGTGCGTTTGGCGTTTTTTGGACGCTGCTGGGGCCCAGGAGGGACCAGAAGGTCGCAAATTGGACCTGCAGAGAGAGGGGACGTCGAGCAAGACAAAGAGCCCTCACTGAAGCAGGTAGCACCCGGAGAAGTGCCAGAAACAGGCACTACGAGGATGCGTGAAACGGTGCTCGCCGAAGTTGCACAAAGGAGTACCACGTCGCCGGAGACCAACATAGAAAGTCGTGCAATGCAGGTTAGAGTGCCGTGGACCCAGGCTTGGCTGTGCACGAAGGATTTCCGCCGGAAGTGCACAGGGGCCGGAGTAGCTTGCAAAGTCACGGTTCCCAGCAATGCAGCCCAGCGAGGTGAGGCAAGGACTTACCTCCACCAAACTTGGGCTGAAGAGTCACTGGACTGTGGGGGTCACTTGGACGGTGTCGCTGGATTCGAGGGACCTCGCTCGTCGTGCTGAGAGGAGACCCAAGGGACCGGAAATGCAGCTTTTTGGTGCCTGCGGTTGCAGGGGGAAGATTCCGTCGACCCACGGGAGATTTCTTCGGAGCTTCTGGTGCAGAGAGGAGGCAGGCTACCCCCACAGCATGCACAAGCAGGAAAACAGTCGAGAAGGCGGCAGGATCAGCGTTACAGAGTTGCAGTAGTCGTCTTTGCTACTATGTTGCAGGTTTGCAGGTTTGCAGGCTTCCAGCGCGGTCAGCGGTCGTTTCCTTATCAGAAGGTGAAGAGAGAGATGCAGAGGAACTCGGCTGAGCTCATGCATTCGTTATCTAAAGTTTCCCCAGAGACAGAGACCCTAAATAGCCAGAAAAGAGGGTTTGGCTACCTAGGAGAGAGGAAAGGCTACTAACACCTGAAGGAGCCTATCAGCAGGAGTCTCTGACGTCACCTGGTGGCACTGGCCACTCAGAGCAGTCCAGTGTGCCAGCAGCACCTCTGTTTCCAAGATGGCAGAGGTCTGGAGCACACTGGAGGAGCTCTGGACACCTCCCAGGGGAGGTGCAGGTCAGGGGAGTGGTCACTCCCCTTTCCTTTGTCCAGTTTCGCGCCAGAGCAGGGGCTAAGGGGTCCCTGAACCGGTGTAGACTGGCTTATGCAGAATTGGGCACATCTGTGCCCAACAAAGCATTTCCAGAGGCTGGGGGAGGCTACTCCTCCCCTGCCTTCACACCATTTTCCAAAGGGAGAGGGTGTCACACCCTCTCTCAGAGGAAGTTCTTTGTTCTGCCATCCTGGGCCAGGCCTGGCTGGACCCCAGGAGGGCAGATGCCTGTCTGAGGGGTTGGCAGCAGCAGCAGCTGCAGTGAAACCCCAGGAAGGGCAGTTTGGCAGTACCAGGGTCTGTGCTACAGACCACTGGGATCATGGGATTGTGCCAACTATGCCCGGATGGCATAGAGGGGGCAATTCCATGATCATAGACATGTTACATGGCCATATTCGGAGTTACCATTGTGAAGCTTCATATAGGTAGTGACCTATATGTAGTGCACGCGTGTAATGGTGTCCCCGCACTCACAAAGTTCAGTGAATTGGCTCTGAACAATGTGGGGGCACCTTGGCTAGTGCCAGGGTGCCCACACACTAAGTAACTTTGCACCTAACCTTTACCAGGTAAAGGTTAGACATATAGGTGACTTATAAGTTACTTAAGTGCAGTGTAAAATGGCTGTGAAATAACGTGGACGTTATTTCACTCAGGCTGCAGTGGCAGGCCTGTGTAAGAATTGTCAGAGCTCCCTATGGGTGGCAAAAGAAATGCTGCAGCCCATAGGGATCTCCTGGAACCCCAATACCCTGGGTACCTCAGTACCATATACTAGGGAATTATAAGGGTGTTCCAGTAAGCCAATGAAAATTGGTAAAAATGGTCACTAGCCTGTTAGTGACAATTTGAAAGTAATGAGAGAGCATAACCACTGAGGTTCTGGTTAGCAGAGCCTCAGTGAGACAGTTAGGCACCACACAGGGAACATATACATGCCCACCTATGAGCACTGGGGCCCTGTGTGACAGGGTCCCAGTGACACATACATATAGGCCACAAACCTATGAGCACTGGGGTCCTGACCAGCAGGATCCCAGTGACACATAACAACCATACTGAAAATATAGTGTTTTCACTATGAGCACTGAGGCCTGGCTATCAGGATCCCAGTGAGACAGTGAAAACAGTGACAAACACCCTGACATACACTCACAAACAGGCCAAAAGTGGGGGTAACAAGGCTAGAAAGAGGCTACCTTCTCACATTGTTATGTGTCACTGGGACCCTGCTAGCCAGGACCCCAGTGCTCATAAGTTTGTGGCCTATATGTATGTGTTCCCTGTGTGATGCCTAACTGTCTCACTGAGGCTCTGCTAACCAGAACCTCAGTGGTTATGCTCTCTCTTTACTTTCCAAATTGTCACTAACAGGGTAGTGACCAGTTTCACGAATTCACATTGGCATACTGGTACACCAATATAATTCCCTAGTATATGGTACTGAGGTACTGTAGGAAAGTACCATCTTGCCTGGCATGTTACCCCCATTTTTCACTGTATATATGTTGTTTTAGTTGTATGTGTCACTGGGACCCTGGTAACCCAGGGCCCCAGTGCTCATAAGTGTGCCTGAATGTGTTACCTGTGTAGTGACTAACTGTCTCACTGAGGCTCTGCTAATCAGAACCTCAGTGGTTATGCTCTCTCATTTCTTTCCAAATTGTCACTAACAGGCTAGTGACCATTTTTACCAATTTACATTGGCTTACTGGAACACCCTTATAATTCCCTAGTATATGGTACTGAGGTACCCAGGGTATTGGGGTTCCAGGAGATCCCTATGGGCTGCAGCATTTCTTTTGCCACCCATAGGGAGCTCTGACAATTCTTACACAGGCCTGCCACTGCAGCCTGAGTGAAATAACGTCCACGTTATTTCACAGCCATTTTACACTGCACTTAAGTAACTTATAAGTCACCTATATGTCTAACCTTTACCTGGTAAAGGTTAGGTGCAAAGTTACTTAGTGTGAGGGCACCCTGGCACTAGCCAAGGTGCCCCCACATTGTTCAGAGCCAATTCCCTGAACTTTGTGAGTGCGGGGACACCATTACACGCGTGCACTACATATAGGTCACTACCTATATGTAGCTTCACAATGGTAACTCCGAATATGGCCATGTAACATGTCTATGATCATGGAATTGCCCCCTCTATGCCATCCTGGCATAGTTGGCACAATCCCATGATCCCAGTGGTCTGTAGCACAGACCCTGGTACTGCCAAACTGCCCTTCCTGGGGTTTCTCTGCAGCTGCTGCTGCTGCCAACCCCTCAGACAGGCATCTGCCCTCCTGGGGTCCAGCCAGGCCTGGCCCAGGATGGCAGAACAAAGAACTTCCTCTGAGAGAGGGTGTGACACCCTCTCCCTTTGGAAAATGGTGTGAAGGCAGGGGAGGAGTAGCCTCCCCCAGCCTCTGGAAATGCTTTCTTGGGCACAGATGTGCCCAATTCTGCATAAGCCAGTCTACACCGGTTCAGGGACCCCTTAGCCCCTGCTCTGGCGCGAAACTGGACAAAGGAAAGGGGAGTGACCACTCCCCTGACCTGCACCTTCCCTGGGAGGTGTCCAGAGCTCCTCCAGTGTGCTCCAGACCTCTGCCATCTTGGAAACAGAGGTGCTGCTGGCACACTGGACTGCTCTGAGGGCCAGTGCCACCAGGTGACGTCAGAGACTCCTGCTGATAGGCTCCTTCAGGTGTTAGTAGCCTATCCTCTCTCCTAGGTTGCCAAACCCTCTTTTCTGGGTATTTAGGGTCTCTGTCTCTGGGGAAACTTCAGATAACGAATGCAAGAGCTCATCCGAGTTCCTCTGCATCTCTCTCTTCACCTTCTGATAAGGAAACGACTGCTGACCGCGCTGGAAGCCTGCAAACCTGCAACATAGTAGCAAAGACGACTACTGCAACTCTGTAACGCTGATCCTGCCGCCTTCTCGACTGTTTTCCTGCTTGTGCATGCTGTGGGGGTAGCCTGCCTCCTCTCTGCACCAGAAGCTCCGAAGAAATCTCCCGTGGGTCGACGGAATCTTCCCCCTGCAACCGCAGGCACCAAAAAGCTGCATTACCGGTCCCTTGGGTCTCCTCTCAGCACGACGAGCGAGGTCCCTCGAATCCAGCGACTCTGTCCAAGTGACCCCCACAGTCCAGTGACTCTTCAGCCCAAGTTTGGTGGAGGTAAGTCCTTGCCTCACCTCGCTGGGCTGCATTGCTGGGAACCGCGACTTTGCAGCTACTCCGGCCCCTGTGCACTTCCGGCGGAAATCCTTTGTGCACAGCCAAGCCTGGGTCCACGGCACTCTAACCTGCATTGCACGACTTTCTAAGTTGGTCTCCGGCGACGTGGGACTCCTTTGTGCAACTTCGGCGAGCACCGTTTCACGCATCCTTGTAGAGCCTGTTTCTGGCACTTCTCCGGGTGCTACCTGCTTTAGTGAGGGCTCTCTGTGTTGCTCGACGCCCCCTCTATCTTCAGGTCCAATTTGCGACCTCCTGGTCCCTCCTGGGCCCCAGCAGCGTCCAAAAACGCCAAACGCACGATTTGCGCCTAGCAAGGCTTGTTGGCATCCTTTCGGTGGGAAAGCACTTCTGCACAACTCTCCAAGGCGAGAGGGATCCCTCCACCAAAGGGGAAGTCTCTAGCCCTTTTTGTTCCTGCAGAAACCTCAGCTTCTTCTGTCCAGTAGAAGCTTCTTTGCACCCGCAGCTGGCATTTCCTGGGCATCTGCCCATCTCCGACTTCCTTGTGACTTTTGCACTTGGTCCCCTTGTTCCACAGGTACCCTAGATTGGAAATCCACAGTTGTTGCATTGCTGGTTTGTGTCTTTCCTGCATTTTTCCTCTAACACGACTACTTTGTCCTTAGGGGAACTTTAGTGCACTTTGCACTCACTTTTCAGGGTCTTGGGGAGGGTTATTTTTCTAACTCTCACTATTTTCTAATAGTCCCAGCGACCCTCTACAAGGTCACATAGGTTTGGGGTCCATTCGTGGTTCGCATTCCACTTTTGGAGTATATGGTTTGTGTTGCCCCTATCCCTATGTTTCCCCATTGCATCCTATTGTAACTATACATTGTTTGCACTGTTTTCTAAGACTATACTGCATATTTTTGCTATTGTGTATATATATCTTGTGTATATTTCCTATCCTCTCACTGAGGGTACACTCTAAGATACTTTGGCATATTGTCATAAAAATAAAGTACCTTTATTTTTAGTATAACTGTGTATTGTGTTTTCTTATGATATTGTGCATATGACACTAAGTGGTACTGTAGTAGCTTCACACGTCTCCTAGTTCAGCCTAAGCTGCTCTGCTAAGCTACCATTATCTATCAGCCTAAGCTGCTAGACACCCTATACACTAATAAGGGATAACTGGGCCTGGTGCAAGGTGCAAGTACCCCTTGGTACTCACTACAAGCCAGTCCAGCCTCCTACATTGGTTGTGCAGTGGTGGGATAAGTGCTTGAGACTACTTACCACTCTTGTCATTGTACTTTTCATAAGAGAAAAATATACAAAACAAGGTCAGTGTATATACACATAGCCAAAAAGTTTTGCATTTCCTCTTTTCACTCTTTTCTAAGTGCTGAAAAGTACCTCTAAACTTTCAAAAAGTTCTTAAAAGTTTAAAAAGTTTTTTTCTGTCTTTCCAAAAAGTTCTGAAAACTTTTTTCTCTTTTTCTATCACTTTAACTCTCTCTAAAAATGTCTGGCACAGGCCAAAGTGTTGATCTGTCCAAACTTGCATATGACAACCTTAGCTAGAAAAGAGCAAGGAGTCTCTGTATAGAGAGAGGTTTGAGTGTAGGGAAGAATCCTTCCTTGGAACTGTTACTTAACATGCTTAGAGAACAGGATAAGGCCATAGGTGCCCCATCTGTTGAAAAAGTACCTAATAGTTCCCAATCTGATTCAGGGACACCCCTAGGAAAAGATTCAGGAAATAAACTTCAGAGCCTGCCCATTACTAGACAGTCTAGCATAGTTGGTACTGATGTTGAGTCACACCATACAGATAGTGTTGTCTCACATCATAGCAAGAGCATTCATTCTCACCACAGTAGAACTGATGTTTCTGTTAACCAAGCTGTTAGGATGCCTTCTGTAAGGGACAGGTCTCCTTCTGTCCATTCTCACCACACTTCTGTGTCAAGGAATGTCCCTCCCACCCACCTTGATGACAGATTGTTAGAAAGGGAGCTCAATAGATTGAGAGTGGAAGACACCAGACTGAAGCTCAAGAAGCAACAGCTGGATTTGGATAGACAGTCCTTAGAAGTAGAGAAGGAGAGACAGAAACTGGATTTAGAAACCCATGGTGGCAGCAGCAGTATTCCCAATAGTCATCCTGCAAAAGAGCATGATTCTAGGAATCTGCACAAGATAGTTCCCCCTTATAAGGAGGGGGATGACATTAACAAGTGGTTTGCTGCACTTGAGAGGGCCTGTGTTGTACAGGATGTCCCTCAAAGGCAGTGGGCTGCTATCCTATGGCTATCATTTAGTGGAAAGGGTAGGGATAGGCTCCTTACTGTGAAAGAAAGTGATGCCAATAATTTTACAGTTCTTAAGAATGCACTCCTGGATGGTTATGGCTTAACCACTGAACAATACAGGATAAAGTTCAGAGAGACCAAAAAGGAGTCTTCACAAGACTGGATTGATTTCATTGACCATTCAGTGAAGGCCTTGGAGGGGTGGTTACATGGCAGTAAAGTTACTGATTATGAAAGCCTGTATAACTTGATCCTGAGAGAGCATATTCTTAATAATTGTGTGTCTGATTTGTTGCACCAGTACTTGGTGGACTCTGATCTGACCTCTCCCCAAGAATTGGGAAAGAAGGCAGACAAATGGGTCAGAACAAGGGTGAACAGAAAAGTTCATACAGGGGGTGACAAAGATGGCAACAAGAAGAAGGATGGTAAGTCTTCTGACAAGGGTGGGGACAAATCTAAAAATGAGTCTTCATCAGGCCCACAAAAACACTCTGGTGGGGGTGGTGGGCCCAAATCCTCTTCAAATCAAAACAAAGAAAATAAACCATGGTGCTATTTATGTAAAATAAAAGGCCATTGGACAACAGATCCCAGTTGTCCAAAGAAAAGCACCAAGCCTCCTACCACTACAACCCCTACTGCTACACCTAGTGTCCCTACTAATAGCAGTGGTGGTGGGAGCAAACCTACTAATAGCCAATCCAAGGGAGTAGCTGGGCTCACTTTTGGTAACTTAGTTGGGGTTGGTCTGATTAGGGAGACCACAGAGGCTGTGTTAGTCTCTGAGGGGGCTATTGATTTAGCCACCTTGGTTGCTTGTCCCCTTAACATGGATAAGTGCAAGCAACTACCCCTAATAAATGGTGTTGAGGTTCAGGCCTACAGGGACACTGGAGCCAGTGTGACTATGGTCATAGAGAAACTGGTCCACCCTGAACAACACCTACTTGGTCACCAGTACCAAGTAACCGATGCTCACAGCAACACACTTAGCCACCCCATGACTGTTATAAATCTCAACTGGGGGGGGGGGGTTACTGGTCCAAAGAAAGTTGTGGTAGCTTCAGATTTACCTGTAGACTGTCTATTAGGGAATGATTTGGAGACATCAGCTTGGTCAGATGTGGAGTTGGAGGCCCATGCAGCAATGCTGGGCATCCCAGGGCATATTTTTGCTTTAACAAGGGCTCAGGCCAAAAAGCAAAAAGGACAGGGTGACTTGGATCCTGGAACAATGGACCAAGTGCTCCCTAAAGCTAGGGCTAGTAGAAGTAAAGCACTTCCTACTATCCCTCCCTCTACAGTGGATTCTACTTCTGAGGAAGAAGAATTTCCACCCTGTGCAGAACCTACACCAGAGGAGCTGGAAGCAGACACTGCTGAGCTTTTGGGTGAAGGGGGGCCTGCCAGGGAGGAGCTGAGTGTGGCACAGCATACCTGTCCCACACTAGAGGGTCTAAGACAGCAAGCTGTCAAACAAGCTAATGGGGATGTCAGTGACTCTCACAGAGTTTACTGGGAGGACAACCTCTTGTACACTGAAGCAAGGGATCCTAAACCTGGAACTGCCAGGAGGTTAGTGATTCCTCAGGAGTACAGAAAGTTCCTCCTAACTCTAGCCCACGACATTCCCCTAGCTGGGCATCTAGGACAAATGAAAACTTGGGACAGGCTTGCTCCCTTGTTTCATTGGCCTAGAATGTCTGAGCACACAAAAGAATTTTGTAAGTCCTGTGAAACCTGTCAAGCCAGTGGCAAGACAGGTGGCACCCCAAAGGCACCCCTTATTCCACTGCCTGTGGTTGGGGTTCCCTTTGAAAGGGTAGGGGTTGACATAGTTGGCCCCGTTGACCCTCCTACTGCTTCAGTCAATAGGTTTATCTTGGTGGTAGTGGACCATGCCACAAGATATCCTGAAGCAATTCCTTTAAGGACCACTACAGCACCTGCAGTGGCAAAGGCCCTCCTGGGAATATTTTCTAGGGTGGGCTTCCCAAAGGAAGTAGTATCAGACAGGGGAAGCAATTTCATGTCTGCTTACTTAAAGGCCATGTGGAAGGAGTGTGGTGTGACTTACAAGTTCACTACACCCTATCATCCACAAACAAATGGACTGGTGGAGAGATTTAACAAAACTCTCAAAGGCATAATTATGGGACTCCCAGAAAAACTCAGCAGGAGATGGGATATCCTTTTACCATGCCTCCTTTTTGCCTACAAGGAGGTACCCCAGAAAGGAGTGGGCTTCAGCCCCTTTGAACTCCTCTTTGGACACCCTGTTAGGGGTCCACTAACACTTGTCAAGGAGGGTTGGGAACAACCTTTAAAAGCTCCAAAGCAAGATATTGTGGATTATGTACTTGGCCTCAGATCAAGGATGGCTGAGTATATGAAAAAGGCCAGTAAAAACCTTCAGGCCAGCCAAGAGCTCCAGAAGCAATGGCATGATCAGAAGGCTGTTTTGGTTCAGTACCAACCAGGGCAGAAAGTGTGGGTCTTGGAGCCTGTGGCCCCAAGAGCACTCCAAGATAAATGGAGTGGACCCCACATAATTGTTGAAAAGAAGGGTGAAGTCACCTACTTAGTTGACTTAGGCACTGCCAGGAGTCCCCTTAGGGTGCTCCATGTCAATCGCCTGAAACCCTACTATGACAGGGCTGATCTCACCCTGCTCATGGCAACTGATGAGGGACAGGAAGAAGACAGTGATCCTCTACCTGATCTCTTCTCTTCCACAGAACAAGATGCTCTAGTGGAAGGTGTAGTTTTGGATGATTGTCTTACTGCTGAGCAGAAAGACCATTGCACAAATCTCCTGGGTCAGTTTTCTGAACTCTTCTCTACTGTGCCAGGTACCACTTCTTGGTGTGAGCACACTATAGATACTGGAGACAGCTTGCCTGTCAAAAGTAAGATCTATAGGCAGCCTGACCATGCCAGGGACTGCATAAAGCAAGAGGTGCAGAAAATTTTAGAACTGGGAGTGGTTGAGCACTCTGAAAGTCCATGGGCCTCTCCTGTGGTACTTGTACCAAAACCTCATTCCAAGGATAGAAAGAAGGAAATGCGGTTTTGTGTAGATTATAGAGGTCTCAACCAGGTAACCAAAACTGATGCTCACCCTATACCCAGGGCAGATGAGCTCATAGATACACTGGCATCTGCCAAGTATCTAAGCACTTTTGATTTGACTGCAGGGTATTGGCAGATCAAATTATCAGAAGATGCTAAACCTAAAACTGCATTTTTAACCATTGGAGGCCATTACCAATTCACAGTAATGCCTTTTGGATTGAAAAATGCACCTGCCACTTTTCAGAGGTTGGTGAACACAGTCCTGCAAGGGGTGGAAGCTTTTAGTGCAGCATATTTGGACGAAATAGCTGTCTTTAGCTCCAGTTGGGATGATCACCTGGTCCACCTATGGAAAGTTTTAGAGGCCCTGCAAAAGGCAGGCCTCACTATCAAGGCTTCAAAGTGCCAGATAGGGCAGGGGAAGGTGGTTTATCTGGGACACCTTGTTGGTGGGGAACAGATTGCACCACTTCAGGGGAAAATCCAAACTATTGTAGATTGGGTTCCCCCTACTACTCAGACTCAGGTGAGAGCCTTCCTAGGCCTCACTGGGTATTACAGGAGGTTCATTAGGAACTATGGCTCCATTGCAGCCCCTCTTAATGACCTCACATCCAAAAAGATGCCTAAAAAGGTATTGTGGACAGCTAGCTGTCAGAAAGCTTTTGAGGGGCTGAAGCAGGCCATGTGCTCTGCACCTGTCCTGAAAAGCCCTTGTTACTCTAAAAAATTATATGTCCAAACTGATGCATCTGAATTAGGAGTAGGGGCAGTCCTATCACAACTTAATTCTGAGGGCCAGGATCAACCTGTTGCTTTTATTAGTAGGAGGTTGACCCCTAGAGAAAAGCGTTGGTCTGCCATTGAGAGGGAGGCCATTGCTGTGGTCTAGGCACTGAAGAAGTTGAGGCCATACTTGTTTGGCACTCACTTCATTGTTCAGACAGACCACAAACCTCTACTTTGGCTAAAACAAATGAAAGGTGAAAATACTAAATTATTGAGGTGGTCCATATCCCTACAAGGAATGGACTATACAGTGGAACAGAGACCTGGGAGTAGCCACTCCAATGCAGATGGACTCTCCAGATATTTCCACTTAGACAAAGAAGACTCATCAGGTCATGGCTAGTCTTATTGTCCTTCGTTTGGGGGGGGGGTTGTGTAGGAAAGTACCATCTTGCCTGGCATGTCACCCCCATTTTTCACTGTATATATGTTGTTTTAGTTGTCTGTGTCACTGGGACCCTGCTAGTCAGGGCCCCAGTGCTCATAAGTGTGCCTGAATGTGTTACCTGTGTTATGACTAACTGTCTCACTGAGGCTCTGCTAATCAGAACCTCAGTGGTTATGCTCTCTCATTTCTTTCAAATTGTCACTAACAGGGTAGTGACCAATTTTACCAATTTACATTGGCTTACTGGAAAACCCTTATAATTCCCTAGTATATGGTACTGAGGTACCCAGGGTATTGGGGTTCCAGAAGATCCCTATGGGCTGCAGCATTTCTTTTGCCACCCATAGGGAGCTCTGACAATTCTTACACAGGCCTGCCACTGCAGCCTGAGTGAAATAACGTCCACGTTATTTCACAGCCATTTTACACTGCACTTAAGTAACTTATAAGTCACCTATATGTCTAACCTTTACCTGGTAAAGGTTGGGTGCTAAGTTACTTAGTGTGTGGGCACCCTGGCACTAGCCAAGGTGCCCCCACATTGTTCAGGGCCAAATCCCCGGACTTTGAGAGTGCGGGGACACCATTACACGCGTGCACTACATATAGGTCAGTACCTATATGTAACTTCACAATGGTAACTCCGAATATGGCCATGTAACATGTCTATGATCATGGAATTGCCCCCTCTATACCATCCTGGCATGGTTGGCACAATCGCATGATCCCAGTGGTCTGTAGCACAGACCCTGGTACTGCCAAACTGCCTTTCCCGGGGTTTCACTGCAGCTGCTGCTGCTGCCAACCCCTCAGACAGGCTTCTGCCCTCCTGGGGTCCAGCCAGGCCTGGCCCAGGATGGCAGAACAAAGGACTTCCTCTGAGAGAGGGTGTTACACCCTCTCCCTTTGGAAAATGGTGTGAAGACAGGGGAGGAGTAGCCTCCCCCAGCCTCTGGAAATGCTTTCATGGGCACACATGGTGCCCATTTCTGCATAAGCCAGTCTACACCGTTTCATGGATCCTTTAGCCCTGCTCTCGCGCGAAACTGGACAAAGGGAAGGGGAGTGACTACTCCCCTGACCTGTACCTCCCCTGGAAAGTGCCCAGAGCTCCCCCAGTGTGCTCCAGACCTCTGCCATCTTGGAAACAGAGGTGCTGCTGGCACACTGGACTGCTCTGAGTGGCCAGTGCCATCAGGTGACGTCAGAGACTCCTTCTGATAGGCTTCTTCAGGTGTTGCAAGCCTATCCTCTCTCCTAGGTAGCCAAACCCTCTTTTCTGGCTATTTAGGGTCTCTGTCTCTTGGGATTCCTTAGATAACGAATGCAAGAGCTCATCCGAGTTCCTCTGCATCTCTCTCTTCACCTTCTGCCAAGGAATCGACTGCTGACCTCGCTGGAAGCCTGCAAAACTGCAACATAGTAGCAAAGACGACTACTGCAACTCTGTAACGCTGATCCTGCTGCCTTCTCGACTGTTTTCCTGGTGGTGCATGCTGTGGGGGTAGTCTGCCTCCTCTCTGCACTAGAAGATCCGAAGAAATCTCCCGTGAGTCGACGGAATCGTCCCCCTGCAACCGCAGGCACCAAAGAACTGCATCACCGGTACCTTGGGTCTCCTCTCAGCACGACGAGCGAGGTCCCTTGAATCCAGCAACTCTGTCCAAGTGACTCCCACAGTCCAGTGACTCTTCAGTCCAAGTTTGGTGGAGGTAAGTCCTTGCCTCCCCACGCCAGACTGCATTGCTGGGACCGCGACTTTTGCAGCTACTACGGCCTCCGTGCACTTCCGGCGGAAATCCTTTGTGCACAGTCCAGCCTGGGTCCACGGCACTCTAACCTGCATTGCACAACCTCCTAAGTTGTTCTCCGGCGACGTGGGACTCTTTTGTGCGACTTCGGGTGAGCACCATTTCACGCATCCTTGTAGTGCCTGTTTTGGGCACTTCTGCGGGTGCTGCCTGCTGCTGAGAGGGCTCCTTTTCTTGCTCGATGCCCCCTCTGTCCTCTGACGCAATTGGCGACATCCTGGTCTTTTCTGGGCCACAGCAGCATCCAAAAACACTAACCGCACGATTTGCAGCTAGCAATGCTTGTTGGCGGTCTTTTGGCGGGAAAACACTTCTGCACGACTCTCCACGGCGTGTGAAATCCGTTCTCCAAAGGGGAAGTCTCTAGCCCTTGTTGTTCTTGCAGAAACCTATGCTTCTACTGTCCAGTAGCAGCATCTTTGCACCCACAGCTGGCATTTCCTGGGCATCTGCCCATCTCCGACTTGCTTGTGACTTTTGGACTTGGTCCCCTTGTTCCACATGTACCCTCGTCTGGAAATCCATTTTTGTTGCATTGTTGGTTTGTGTCTTTCCTGCAGAATTCCCCTATCACGACTTCTATGTCCTTTGGGGAACTTTAGTGCACTTTAGTGCACTTTGCACTCACTTTTCAGGGTCTTGGGGTGGGCTATTTTTCTAACCCTTACTATTTTTTAATAGTCCCAGCGACCCTCTACAAGGTCACATAGGTTTGGGGTCCATTCGTGGTTCGCATTCCACTTTTGGAGTATATGGTTTGTGTTGATCCTATCCCTATGTGTCTCCATTGCATCCTATTGTAACTATACATTGTTTGCACTGTTTTCTAATACTATTACTGCATATTTTGGTATTGTGTACATATATCTTGTGTATATTTGCTATCCTCATACTGAGGGTACTCACTGAGATACTTTTGGCATATTGTCATTAAAATAAAGTACCTTTATTTTTAGTATATCTGTGTATTGTGTTTTCTTATGATATTGTGCAAATGACACTAAGTGGTACTGTAGGAGCTTCACTCGTCTCCTAGTTGTAGGAGGCTGGACTGGCTTGTAGTGAGTACCAAGGGGTACTTGCACCTTGCACCAGGCCCAGTTATCCCTTATTAGTGTATAGGGTGTCTAGCAGCTTAGGCTGATAGATAATGGTAGCTTAGCAGAGCATCTTAGGCTGAACTAGGAGACGTGTGAAGCTACTACAGTACCACCTAGTGTCATATGCACAATATCATAAGAAAACACAATACACAGTTATACTAAAAATAAAGGTACTTTATTTTTATGACAATATGCCAAAGTATCTTAGAGTGTACCCTCAGTGAGAGGACAGGAAATATACACAAGATATATATATACACAATAGCAAAAATATGCAGTATAGTCTTAGAAAACAGTGCAAACAATGTATAATTACAATAGGATGCAATGGGGAAACATAGGGATAGGGGCAACACAAACCATATACTCCAAAAGTGGAATGCGAACCACGAATGGACCCCAAACCTATGTGACCTTGTAGAGGGTCGCTGGGACTATTAGAAAATAGTGAGAGTTAGAAAAATAACCCTCACCAAGACCCTGAAAAGTGAGTGCAAAGTGCACTAAAGTTCCCCTAAGGACAAAGAAGTCGTGTTAGAGGAATAATGCAGGAAAGACACAAACCAGCAATGCAACAACTGTGGATTTCCAATCTAGGGTACCTGTGGAACAAGGGGACCAAGTCCAAAAGTCACAAGCAAGTCGGAGATGGGCAGATGCCCAGGAAATGCCAGCTGCGGGTGCAAAGAAGCTTCTACTGGACAGAAGAAGCTGAGGTTTCTGCAGGAACGAAAAGGGCTAGAGACTTCCCCTTTGGTGGACGGATCCCTCTTGCCTTGGAGAGTCGTGCAAAAGTGTTTTCCCGCCGGAAGGACGCCAACAAGCCTTGCTAGTTGCAAATCGTGCGTTTGGCGTTTTTGGATGCTGCTGGGACCCAGGAGGGACCAGGGGGTCGCACATTGGACCTGTAGAGAGAGGGGACGTCCAGCAAGACAAAGAGCCCTCACTAAAGCAGGTAGCACCCGGAGAAGTGCCAGAAACAGGCACTACGAGGATGCGTGAAATGGTGCTCGCCGAAGTTGCACAAAGGAGTCCCACGTCGCCGGAGACCAACTTAGAAAGTTGTGCAATGCAGGTTAGAGTGCCGTGGACCAAGGCTTGGCTGTGCACAAAGGATTTCCGCCGGAAGTGCACAGGGGCCGGAGTAGCTGCAAAGTCGCGGTTCCCAGCAATGCAGCCCAGAGAGGTGAGGCAAGGACTTACCTCCACCAAACTTGGACTGAAGAGTCACTGGACTGTGCGGGTCACTTGGACAGAGTCGCTGGATTCGAGGGACCTCGCTCGTCGTGCTGAGAGGAGACCCAAGGGACCGGTAATGCAGCTTTTTGGTGCCTGCGGTTGCAGGGGGAAGATTCCGTCGACCCACGGGAGATTTCTTCGGAGCTTCTGGTGCAGAGAGGAGGCAGACTACCCCCACAGCATGCACAAGCAGGAAAACAGTCGAGAAGGCGGCAGGATCAGCGTTACAGAGTTGCAGTAGTCGTCTTTGCTACTATGTTGCAGGTTTGCAGGCTTCCAGCGCGGTCAGCAGTCGATTCCTTATCAGAAGGTGAAGAGAGAGATGCAGAGGAACTCGGATGAGCTCTTGCATTCGTTATCTAAAGTTTCCCCAGAGACAGAGACCCTAAATAGCCAGAAAAGAGGGTTTGGTTACCTAGGAGAGAGGATAGGCTATCAACACCTGAAGGAGCCTATCACAAGGAGTCTCTGACGTCACCTGGTGGCACTGGCCACTCAGAGCAGTCCAGTGTGCCAGCAGCACCTCTGTTTCCAAGATGGCAGAGGTCTGGAGCACACTGGAGGAGCTCTGGACACCTCCCAGGGGAGGTGCAGGTCAGGGGAGTGGTCACTCCCCTTTCCTTTGTCCAGTTTCGCGCCAGAGCAGGGCTAAGGGGTCCCTGAACCGGTGTAGACTGGCTTATGCAGAATTGGGCACATCTGTGCCCAAGAAAGCATTTCCAGAGGCTGGGGGAGGCTACTCCTCCCCTGCCTTCACTCCATTTTCCAAAGGGAGAGGGTGTCACACCCTCTCTCAGAGGAAGTTCTTTGTTCTGCCATCCTGGGCCAGGCCTGGCTGGACCCCAGGAGGGCAGATGCCTGTCTGAGGGGTTGGCAGAAGCTGCAGTGAAACCCCAGGAAGGGCAGTTTGGCAGTACCAGGGTCTGTGCTACAGACCACTGGGATCATGGGATTGTGCCAACCATGCCAGGATGGCATAGAGGGGGCAATTCCATGATCATAGACATGTTACATGGCCATATTCGGAGTTACCATTGTGAAGCTACATATAGGTAGTGACCTATATGTAGTGCACGCGTGTAATGGTGTCCCCGCACTCACAAAGTTCAGGGAATTGGCTCTGAACAATGTGGGGGCACCTTGGCTAGTGCCAGGGTGCCCTCACACTAAGTAACTTTGCACCTAACCTTTACCAGGTAAAGGTTAGACATATAGGTGACTTATAAGTTACTTAAGTGCAGTGTAAAATGGCTGTGAAATAACGTGGACGTTATTTCACTCAGGCTGCAGTGGCAGGCCTGTGTAAGAATTGTCAGAGCTCCCTATGGGTGGCAAAAGAAATGCTGCAGCCCATAGGGATCTCCTGGAACCCCAATACCCTGGGTACCTCAGTACCATATACTAGGGAATTATAAGGGTGTTCCAGTAAGCCAATGTAAATTGGTAAAAATGGTCACTAGCCTGTAAGTGACAATTTGGAAAGAAATGAGAGAGCATAACCACTGAGGTTCTGATTAGCAGAGCCTCAGTGAGACAGTTAGTCACTACACAGGTAACACATTCAGGCACACTTATGAGCACTGGGGCCCTGGGTTACCAGGGTCCCAGTGACACATACAACTAAAACAACATATATACAGTGAAAAATGGGGGTAACATGCCAGACAAGATGGTACTTTCCTACACAACCCCCCCCCAAACGAAGGACAATAAGACTAGCCATGGCCTGATGAGTCTTCATTGTCTAAGTGGAAATATCTGGAGAGTCCATCTGCATTGGAGTGGCTACTCCCAGGTCTATGTTCCACTGTATAGTTCATTCCCTGTAGGGATATGGACCACCTCAACAATTTAGGATTTTCACCTTTCATTTGTTTTAGCCAAAGTAGAGGTTTGTGGTCTGTCTGAACAATGAAGTGAGTGCCAAACAGGTATGGCCTCAACTTCTTCAGAGCCCAGACCACAGCAAAGGCCTCCCTCTCAATGGCAGACCAACGCTTTTCTCTAGGGGTCAACCTCCTACTAATAAAAGCAACAGGTTGATCCTGGCCCTCAGAATTAAGTTGTGATAGGACTGCCCCTACTCCTAATTCAGATGCATCAGTTTGGACATAGAATTTTTTAGAGTAACAAGGGCTTTTCAGGACAGGTGCAGAGCAAATGGCCTGCTTCAGCTCCTCAAAAGCTTTCTGACAGCTTGCTGTCCATAATACCTTTTTAGGCATTTTCTTGGATGTGAGGTCATTAAGAGGGGCTGCAATGGAGCCATAGTTCTTAATGAACCTCCTGTAATACCCAGTGAGGCCTAGGAAGGCTCTCACCTGAGTCTGAGTTGTAGGGGGAACCCAATCAATAATTGTTTGGATTTTCCCCTGAAGTGGTGCAATCTGTTCCCCACCAACAAGGTGTCCCAGATAAACCACCTTACCCTGCCCTATCTGGCACTTTGAAGCCTTGATAGTGAGGCCTGCCTTTTGCAGGGCCTCCAAAACTTTCCATAGGTGGACCAGGTGATCATCCCAGCTGGAGCTAAAGACAGCTATATCGTCCAAATATGCTGCACTGAAAGCTTCCAGCCCTAGCAGGACTGTGTTCACCAACCTCTGAAAAGTGGCAGGTGCATTTTTCAAACCAAAAGGCATTACAGTAAACTGGTAATGTCCTCCAATGGTAGAAAATGCAGTCTTAGGTTTAGCATCTTCTGATAATTTGATCTGCCAATACCCTGCAGTCAAATCAAAAGTGCTTAGATACTTGGCAGATGCCAGTGTATCTATAAGCTCATCTGCCCTGGGTATAGGGTGAGCATCAGTTTGGGTTACCAAGTTGAGACCTCTATAGTCTACACAAAACCGCATTTCCTTCTTTCCATCTTTAGAATTGGGTTTTGGTACCAGTACCACAGGAGAAGCCCATGGACTGTCAGAGTGCTCAACCACTCCTAGTTCCAACATTTTCTGAACTTCTTGCTTTATGCAGTCCCTGACATGGTCAGGCTGCCTATAGATCTTACTTTTGACAGGTAAACTGTCTCCAGTATCTATAGTGTGCTCACACCAAGAAGTGGTGCCTGACACAGTAGAGAAGAGTTCTGAAAATTGTCCTAGGAGATTTATGCAATGGTCTTTCTGCTCAGCAGTAAGACAATCTGCCAAAACTACACCTTCCACAAGAGCATCTTGTTCTGTGGAAGAGAAGAGATCAGGTAGAGGATCACTGTCTTCTTCCTGTCCCTCATCAGTTGCCATGAGCAGGGTGAGATCAGCCCTGTCATAGTAGGGTTTCAGGCGGTTGACATGGAGCACCCTAAGGGGACTCCTGGCAGTGCCTAAGTCAACTAAATAGGTGACTTCTCCCTTCTTTTCAACAATTGTGTGGGGACCACTCCATTTATCTTGGAGTGCTCTTGGGGCCACAGGCTCCAAGACCCACACTTTCTGCCCTGGTTGGTACTGAACCAAAACAGCCTTCTGATCATGCCATTGCTTCTGGAGCTCTTGGCTGGCCTGAACGTTCTTACTGGCCTTTTTCATGTACTCAGCCATCCTTGATCTGAGGCCAAGTACATAATCCACAATATCCTGCTTAGGAGCTTTTAAAGGTTGTTCCCAACCCTCCTTTACAAGTGTGAGTGGACCCCTAACAGGGTGTCCAAAAAGAAGTTCAAAGGGGCTGAAGCCCACTCCTTTCTGGGGTACCTCCCTGTAGGCAAAAAGGAGGCATGGTAGAAGGATATCCCATCTCCTGCGGAGTTTTTCAGGGAGACCCATAATCATGCCTTTGAGAGTTTTATTAAATCTCTCCACCAGTCCATTTGTTTGTGGATGATAGGGTGTTGTGAACTTGTACGTTACACCACACTCCTTCCACATGGCCTTTAAGTATGCAGACATGAAATTGCTTCCTCTGTCTGATACTACTTCCTTTGGGAAGCCCACCCTGGAAAATATTCCCAGGAGGGCCTTTGCCACTGCAGGTGCTGTAGTGGTCCTTAAAGGAATAGCTTCAGGATATCTTGTGGCATGCTCCACTACCACTAAGATAAACCTATTGCCTGAAGCAGTAGGAGGGTCAAGGGGGCCAACTATGTCAACCCCTACCCTTTCAAAGGGAACCCCAACCACAGGCAGTGGGATAAGGGGTGCCTTTGGGGTGCCACCTGTCTTGCCACTGGCTTGACAGGTTTCACAGGACTTGCAAAATTCCTTTGTGTCCTCAGACATCCTAGGCCAATGAAACAGGGGAACAAGCCTGTCCCAAGTTTTCATTTGTCCTAGATGCCCAGCTAAGGGAATGTCATGTGCCAGTGTTAGGAGGAACTTTCTGTACTCCTGAGGAATCACTAATCTCCTGGCAGCTCCAGGTTTAGGATCCCTATGCTCAGTGTACAAGAGGTTGTCCTCCCAGTAAACTCTGTGAGAGTCACTGACATCCCCATTAGCCTGTTTGACAGCTTGCTGTCTGAGACCCTCTAATGTGGGACAGGTTTGCTGTGCCACACTCAGCTCCTCTCTGGCAGGCCCCCCTTCACCCAAAAGCTCAGCAGTGTCTGCTTCCAGCTCCTCTGGTGTAGGTTCTGCACAGGGAGGGAATTCTTCTTCCTCAGAAGTAGAATCCACTGTAGAGGGAGAGATAGTAGGAAGTGGTTTGCTTCTACTAGCCCTAGCTTTAGGGAGCACTTGGTCCATTGTTCCAGGATCCAAGCTTCCCTGTCCTTTTTGCTTTTTGGCCTGAGCCCTTGTCAAAGCTAAAATATGCCCTGGGATGCCCAGCATTGCTGCATGGGCCTCCAACTCCACATCTGACCAAGCTGATGTCTCCAAATCATTCCCTAATAGACAGTCTACAGGTAATTCTGAAGCTACCACAACTTTCTTTGGACCAGTTACCCCCCCCCAGTTGAGATTTACAACAGCCATGGGGTGGCTTTGTGTTATGTTGTGAGCATCGGTTACTTGGTACTGGTGTCCAAGAATGTGTTGTTCAGGGTGCACCAGTTTCTCAATCACCATTGTGACACTGGCACCTGTGTCCCTGTAGGCCTGGACCTCAACACCATTTATTAGGGGTAGTTGCTTGTACTTCTCCAAGTTATGGGGGCAAGCAACCAAAGTGGCTAAATCAATAGCCCATACAGAGACTAAAGTAGCCTCTGTGGTCTCCCTAATCAGACCAACCCCAACTAAGTTACCAATAGTGAGCCCAGCTACTCCCTTGGATTGGCTATTAGTAGGTTTGCTCCCACCACCACTGCTATTAGTAGGGACACTAGGTGTAGCAGTAGGGGTTGTAGTGGTAGGAGCTGTGGTGCCTTTCTTTGGACAACTGGGATCTGTTGTCCAATGGCCTTTTATTTTACATAAATAGCACCATGGTTTCTTTTCCTTGTTCTGATTAAAGGAGGATTTGGACCCACCACCCCCACCAGAGTGTTTTTGTGGGCCTGATGAAGACTCATTTTTAGATTTGTCCCCACCTTTGTCTGAAGACTTACCATCCTTCTTTTTGTTGCCATCTTTGTCACCCCCTGTATGAACTTTTCTGTTCACTCTTGTTCTGACCCATTTGTCTGCCTTCTTTCCCAATTCTTGGGGAGAGGTCAGATCAGAGTCCACCAAGTACTGGTGCAACAAATCAGACACACAATTATTAAGAATATGCTCTCTCAGGATTAAGTTATACAGGCTGTCATAATCAGTAACTTTACTGTCATGTAACCACCCCTCCAAGGCCTTCACTGAATGGTCAATGAAATCAACCCAGTCTTGTGAAGACTCCTTTTTGGTCTCTCTGAACTTTATCCTGTATTGTTCAGTGGTTAAGCCATAACCATCCAGGAGTGCATTCTTAAGAACTGTAAAATTATTGGCATCACTTTCTTTCACAGTAAGGAGCCTATCCCTACCCTTTCCACTAAATGATAGCCATAGGATAGCAGCCCACTGCCTTTGAGGGACATCCTGTACAACACAGGCCCTCTCAAGTGCAGCAAACCACTTGTTAATGTCATCCCCCTCCTTATAAGGGGGAACTATCTTGTACAGATTCCTGGAATCATGCTCTTTTGCAGGATGACTATGGGGAATACTGCTGCTGCCACCATGGGTATCTAAACCCAACTTCTGTCTTTCCTTCTCTAATTCAAAAGAGTGTCTATCCAAATCCAGCTGTTGCTTTTTAAGCTTCAGTCTGGTTTGTTCCACCCTCAACTTATTGAGTTCCCTCTCTAACATTCTGTCATCAGGGTTGGTGGGAGGGACATTCCTAGAAACAGAGCAATGATGGGAATGAACAGAAGGAGACCTGTCCCTTACAGAAGCCACCCTAACAGCTTGGTTAACAGAAACATTACTACCAGTATGGTGAGAATAAATGCTTTTGCTATGATGTGAGACAACACTATTTGTATGGTGTGGCTCATCATCATTACCATCTATGCTAGATTGTCTAGTAATGGGCAGGCTAGGAAGTTTCTTTCCTGAATCTTTTCCTGGGGGAGTCCCTGAATCAGATTGAGAACTATTAGGTACTTTTTCAACAGATGAGGCACCTATGGCCTTATCCTGTTCTCTAAGCATGTTAAGTAACAGTTCCAAGGAAGGATTCTTCCCTACACTCAAACCTCTCTCTATACAGAGACTCCTTGCTCTTTTCCAGCTAAGGTTGTCATATGCAAGTTTGGACAGATCAACATTTTGGCCTGTGCCAGACATTTTTAGAGAGAGTTAAAGTGATAGAAAAAGAGAAAAAAGTTTTCAGAACTTTTTTGGAAAGACAGAAAAAAACTTTTAAAACTTTTAAGAACTTTTTGAAAGTTTAGAGGTACTTTTCAGCACTTAGAAAAGAGTGAAAAGAGGAAATGCAAAACTTTTTGGCTATGTGTATATACACTGACCTTGTTTTGTATATTTTTCTCTTATGAAAAGAACAATGACAATAGTGGTAAGTAGTCTCAAGCACTTATCCCACCACTGCACAACCAATGTAGGAGGCTGGACTGGCTTGTAGTGAGTACCAAGGGGTACTTGCACCTTGCACCAGGCCCAGTTATCCCTTATTAGTGTATAGGGTGTCTAGCAGCTTAGGCTGATAGATAATGGTAGCTTAGCAGAGCAGCTTAGGCTGAACTAGGAGACGTGTGAAGCTACTACAGTACCACCTAGTGTCATATGCACAATATCATAAGAAAACACAATACACAGTTATACAAAAAATAAAGGTACTTTATTTTTATGACAATATGCCAAAGTATCTTAGAGTGTACCCTCAGTGAGAGGATAGGAAATATACACAAGATATATATATACACAATAGCAAAAATATGCAGTATAGTCTTAGAAAACAGTGCAAACAATGTATAATTACAATAGGATGCAATGGGGAAACATAGGGATAGGGGCAACACAAACCATATACTCCAAAAGTGGAATGCGAACCACGAATGGACCCCAAACCTATGTGACCTTGTAGAGGGTCGCTGGGACTATTAGAAAATAGAGAGAGTTAGAAAAATAACCCTCCCCAAGACCCTGAAAAGTGAGTGCAAAGTGCACTAAAGTTCCCCTAAGGACAAAGAAGTCGTGTTAGAGGAATAATGCAGGAAAGACACAAACCAGCAATGCAACAACTGTGGATTTCCAATCTAGGGTACCTGTGGAACAAGGGGACCAAGTCCAAAAGTCACAAGCAAGTCGGAGATGGGCAGATGCCCAGGAAATGCCAGCTGCGGGTGCAAAGAAGCTTCTACTGGACAGAAGAAGCTGAGGTTTCTGCAGGAACGAAAAGGGCTAGAGACTTCCCCTTTGGTGGACGGATCCCTCTTGCCTTGGAGAGTCGTGCAGAAGTGTTTTCCCGCCGGAAGAACGCCAACAAGCCTTGCTAGTCGCAAATCGTGCGTTTGGCGTTTTTGGACGCTGCTGGGGCCCAAGAGGGACCAGGAGGTCGCAAATTGGACCTGAAGAGAGAGGGTATGTCGAGCAAGACAAAGGGCCCTCACTGAAGCAGGTAGCACCCGGAGAAGTGCCAGAAACAGGCACTACGAGGATGCATGAAATGGTGCTTGCCGAAGTTGCACAAAGGAGTCCCACGTCGCCGGAGACCAACTTAGAAAGTCGTGCAATGCAGGTTAGAGTGCCGTGGACCCAGGCTTGGCTGTGCACAAAGCATTTCCGCCGGAAGTGCACAGGGGCCAGAGTAGCTGCAAAGTCGCGGTTCCCAGCAATGCAGCCCAGCGAGGTGAGGCAAGGACTTACCTCCACCAAACTTGGACTGAAGAGTCACTGGACTGTGGCGGTCACTTGGACAGAGTCGCTGGATTCGAGGGACCTCGCTCGTCGTGCTGAGAGGAGACCCAAGGGACCGGTAATGCAGCTTTTTGGTGCCTGCGGTTGCAGGGGGAAGATTCCGTCGACCCACGGGAGATTTCTTCGGAGCTTCTGGTGCAGAGAGGAGGCAGACTACCCCCACAGCATGCACAAGCAGGAAAACAGTCGAGAAGGCGGCAGGATCAGCGTTACAGAGTTGCAGTAGTCGTCTTTGCTACTATGTTGCAGGTTTGCAGGCTTTCAGCGCGGTCAGCAGTCGATTCCTTATCAGAAGGTGAAGAGAGAGATGCAGAGGAACTCGGATGAGCTCTTGCATTCGTTATCTAAAGTTTCCCCAGAGACAGAGACCCTAAATAGCCAGAAAAGAGGGTTTGGCTACCTAGGAGAGAGGATAGGCTAGCAACACCTGAGGGAGCCTATCACAAGGAGTCTCTGACGTCACCTGGTGGCACTGGCCACTCAGAGCAGTCCAGTGTGCCAGCAGCACCTCTGTTTCCAAGATGGCAGAGGTCTGGAGCACACTGGAGGAGCTCTGGACACCTCCCAGGGGAGGTGCAGGTCAGGGGAGTGGTCACTCCCCTTTCCTTTGTCCAGTTTCGCGCCAGAGCAGGGCTAAGGGGTCCCTGAACCGGTGTAGACTGGCTTATGCAGAATTGGGCACATCTGTGCCCAAGAAAGCATTTCCAGAGGCTGGGGGAGGCTACTCCTCCCCTGCCTTCACACCATTTTCCAAAGGGAGAGGGTGTCACACCCTCTCTCAGAGGAAGTTCTTTGTTCTAACATCCTGGGCCAGGCCTGGCTGGACCCCAGGAGGGAAGATGCCTGTCTGAGGGGTTGGCAGCAGCAGCAGCTGCAGTGAAACCCCAGGAAGGGCAGTTTGGCAGTACCAGGGTCTGTGCTACAGACCACTGGGATCATGGGATTGTGCCAACCATGCCAGGATGGCATAGAGGGGGCAATTCCATGATCATAGACATGTTACATGGCCATATTCGGAGTTACCATTGTGAAGCTACATATAGGTAGTGACCTATATGTAGTGCACGCGTGTAATGGTGTCCCCGCACTCACAAAGTTCAGGGAATTGGCTCTGAACAATGTGGGGGCACCTTGGCTAGTGCCAGGGTGCCCTCACACTAAGTAACTTTGCACCTAACCTTTACCAGGTAAAGGTTAGACATATAGGTGACTTATAAGTTACTTAAGTGCAGTGTAAAATGGCTGTGAAATAACGTGGATGTTATTTCACTCAGGCTGCAGTGGCAGGCCTGTGTAAGAATTGTCAGAGCTCCCTATGGGTGGCAAAAGAAATGCTGCAGCCCATAGGGATCTCCTGGAACCCCAATACCCTGGGTACCTCAGTACCATATACTAGGGAATTATAAGGGTGTTCCAGTAAGCCAATGTAAATTGGTAAAAATGGTCACTAGCCTGTTAGTGACAATTTGGAAAGAAATGAGAGAGCATAACCACTGAGGTTCTGATTAGCAGAGCCTCAGTGAGACAGTTAGTCACTACACAGGTAACACATTCAGGCACACTTATGAGCACTGGGGCCCTGGGTTACCAGGGTCCCAGTGACACATACAACTAAAACAACATATATACAGTGAAAAATGGGGGTAACATGCCAGGCAAGATGGTACTTTCCTACACTAGTTCAGCCTAAGCTGCTCTGCTAAGCTACCATTATCTATCAGCCTATGCTGCTAGACACCCTATACACTAATAAGGGATAACTGGGCCTGGTGCAAGGTGCAAGTACCCCTAGGTACTCACTACAAGCCAGTCCAGCCTCCCACAAATGGTCAATACAACATATGACAATCTTAACTTTAAGAGCCTAAAGAGTCTCTGCATTGATAGAGGTTTAGAGGTAGGAAAGAACCCTTCTAGAGAATTTTTGTTTAACATGCTCATTGAGAATGATAAGTCCCTAGCTGGCACTTCATCTGAGAAGTTAATAGATAGCTCACACTCTGACTCAGGTCAGACTTGACTTGAGGTAGGTGTACAGGGTTCTCTTCCAAATCTGCCCCTTAGCAGACCACCTAGCACTGCTGGTAGTAATAGAAGCTCTCATCATAGTAGGATGTTTTTGTTCCTGGAGGCCAGGTTGTTAGAGTGTAAGCTGTTAGGGACAGGTCTCCCTCTGTTACTTTCAACATATCCTCAGTATCCAAGCATTCCCAACCCACCCACCCTGAAGACAAAATGTTAGAAAGGGAACTCAAAAAGTTGAGAGTGGAAGAGACCAGGCTGAAGCTTAAACAGCAACAGCTGGCTCTAGACAGGGAATCCCTAGATCTGGAGAAGGAGAGACAGAGGTTGGGGTTTGGACTCCATGGTGGCAGCAGCAGTATTCCTGATAGCAATCCTGTGAGACAGCATGATTCCAGGAATCTGCACAAGATAGTTCCCCTTTACAAGGAGGAGGATGACATTAACAAGTGGTTTGCTGCACTTGAGAGGGCCTGTATGGTACAGGGGATCCCTCAAAGGCAGTGGGCTGCTATCCTATGGCTATCTTTCAATGGAAAGGGTAGGGATAGGCTCCTTACTGTTAGAGAAAGTGATGCCAATAATTTTGCAGTTTTGAAGGATGCACTCTTGGATGGATTTGGCTTAACCACTCAACAATACAGGATTAAGTTCAGAGACACCAGAAAAGAGTCCTCACAAGACTGGATAGACTTTGTTGGCTGTTCAGTGAAGGCCTTGGAGGGGTAGTTACATGGCAGTAAAGTTTCTGACTATGAAAGCCTGTATAATCCTATTCTGAGGGAGCATATTCTGAATAACTGTGTGTCTGACTTGTTACACCAATATCTAGTGGACTCAGATCTGACCTCTCCCCAAGAATTGGGAAAGAAGGCAGACAAATGGGTCAGAACAAGAGTGAACAGAAACATTCATACAGGGGGTGACAAGGATGGCAAGAAGAAGGATGGTAAGTCTTCTGACAAGGGTGGGGACAAATCTAAAAATGAGTCTTCATCAGGCCCACAAAAACACTCTGGTGGGGGTGGTGGGTCTAAATCCTCTTCTAATCAAGTAGAAAAGCCTTGGTGTTATTTCTGTAAAGTAAAAGGCCATTGGACAACTGATGCCAGTTCTACAAAGAAAAACACCAAACCTCCCACTACCACAACCCCTACTGCAACATCTAGTGCCCCTAGTAATGGCAGTGGTGGTGGGAGCAAACCTACTAATAGCCAATCCAAGGGAGTAGCTGGGCTCACTTTTGGTAATTGTGAGAAAGAAGCCTCTTTCTAACCTTGTTACCCCCACTTTTGGCCTGTTTGTGAGTGTATGTCAGGGTGTTTTCACTGCCTCACTGGGATCCTGCTAGCCAGGGCCCAGTGCTCATAGTGAAAACCCTATGTTTTCAATATGTTTGTTATGTGACACTGGGACCCTGCTAGTCAGGACCCCAGTGCTCATAAGTTTGTGACCTATATGTATGTGTTCCCTGTGTGGTGCCTAACTGTCTCACTGAGGCTCTGCTAACCAGAACCTCAGTGGTTATGCTCTCTCTGAACAAATTGTCACTAACAGGCTAGTGACTGTAGGAGGCTGGACTGGCTTGTAGTGAGTACCAAGGGGTACTTACACCTTTCACCAGGCCCAGTTATCCCTTATTAGTGTATAGGGTGTCTAGCAGCATAGGCTGATAGATAATGGTAGCTTAGCAGAGCAGCTTAGGCTGAACTAGGAGACGAGTGAAGCTCCTACAGTACCACTAGTGTCATATGCACAATATCATAAGAAAACACAATACACAGATATACTAAAAATAAAGGTACTTTATTTTTATGACAATATGCCAAAAGTATCTCAGTGAGTATCCTCAGTATGAGGATAGCAAATATACACAAGATATATGTACACAATACCAAAATATGCAGTAATAGTATTAGAAAACAGTGCAAACAATGTATAGTTACAATAGGATGCAAAGGAGACACATAGGGATAGGGGCAACACAAACCATATACTCCAAAAGTGGAATGCGAACCACGAATGGACCCCAAACCTATGTGACCTTGTAGAGGGTCGCTGGGACTATTAGAAAATAGTAAGGGTTAGAAAAATAGCCCACCCCAAGACCCTGAAAAGTGAGTGCAAAGTGCACTAAAGTTCCCCAAAGGACATAGAAGTCGTGATAGAGGAATTCTGCAGGGAAGACACAAACCAGCAATGCAACAACGATGGATTTCTAGTCGAGGGTACCTGTGGAACAAGGGGACCAAGTCCAAAAGTCACAAGCAAGTCGGAGATGGGCAGATGCCCAAGAAATGCCAGCTGTGGGTGCAAAGATGCTGCTACTGGACAGTAGAAGCGTAGGTTTCTGCAAGAACGACAAGGGCTAGAGACTTCCCCTTTAGAGGACGGATCCCTCACGCCGTGGAGAGTCGTGCAGAAGTGTTTTCTCGCAGAAAGAATACCAACAAGCCTTGCTAGCTGCAAATCATGCGGTTAGTGTTTTTGGATGCTGCTGTGGCCCAGGAGGGACCAGGATGTCGCCAATTGCGTCAGGGGACAGAGGGGGCGTCGAGCAAGACAAGGAGCCCTCTCAGCAGCAGGCAGCACCCGCAAAAGTGCCACAAACAGGCACTACAAGGATGCGTTAAACAGTGCTCACCCGAAGTCGCACAAAGGAGTCCCACGTCGCCGGAGAACAACTTAGGAGGTCGTGCAATGCAGGTTAGAGTGCCGTGGACCCAGGCTGGACTGTGCACAAAGGATTTCCGCCGGAAGTGCACGGAGGCCGGAGTAGCTGCAAAAGTCACGGATCCCAGCAATGCAGTCTGGCGTGGGGAGGCAAGGACTTACCTCCACCAAACTTGGACTGAAGAGTCACTGGACTGTGGGAGTCACTTGGACAGAGTTGCTGGATTTAAGGGACCTCGCTCGTCGTGCTGAGAGGAGACCCAAAGTACAGGTGATGCAGTTCTTTGGTGCCTGCGGTTGCAGGGGGACGATTCCGTCGACCCACGGGAGATTTCTTCGGAGCTTCTAGTGCAGAGAGGAGGCAGACTACCCCCACAGCATGCACCACCAGGAAAGCAGTCGAGAAGGCGGCTGGATCAGCATTACAGAGTTGCAGTAGTCGTCTTTGCTACTATGTTGCAGTTTTGCAGGCTTCCAGCGCAGTAAGCAGTCGATTCCTTGGCAGAAGGTGAAGAGAGAGATGCAGAGGAACTCGGATGAGCTCTTGCATTCGTTATCTGAGGAATCCCAAGAGACAGAGACCCTAAATAGCCAGAAAAGAGGGTTTGGCTACCTAGGAGAGAGGATAGGCTAGCAACACCTGAAGGAGCCTATCAGAAGGAGTCTCTGACGTCACCTGATGGCACTGGCCACTCAGAGCAGTCCAGTGTGCCAGCAGCACCTCTGTTTCCAAGATGGCAGAGGTCTGGAGCACACTGGAGGAGCTCTGGGCACCTCCCAGGGGAGGTATAGGTCAGAGGAGTGGTCACTCCCCTTCCCTTTGTCCAGTTTCGCGCCAGAGCAGGACTAAGGGGTCCCTGAACCGGTGTAGACTGGCTTATGCAGAAATGGGCACCATCTGTGCCCATGAAAGCATTTCCAGGGGCTGGGGGAGGCTACTCCTCACCTGCCTTCACTCCATTTTCCAAAGGGAGAGGGTGTAACACCCTCTCTCAGAGGAAGTCCTTTGTTCTGCCATCCTGGGCCAGGCCTGGCTGGACCCCAGGAGGGCAGATGCCTGTCTGAGGGGTTGGCAGCAGCAGCAGCTGCAGTGAAACCCCGGGAAAGGCAGTTTGGCAGTACCAGGGTCTGTGCTACAGACCACTGGGATCATGGGATTGTGCCAAATATGCCAGGATGGTATAGAGGGGGCAATTCCATGATCATAGACATGTTACATGGCCATATTCGGAGTTACTATTGTGAAGCTACATATAGGTAGTGACCTATATGTAGTGCACGCGTGTAATGGTGTCCCCGCACTCACAAAGTCCGGGGAATTGGCCCTGAACAATGTGGGGGCACCTTGGCTAGTGCCAGGGTGCCCTCACACTAAGTATCTTTGAACCTAACCTTTACCAGGTAAAGGTTAGACATATAGGTGACTTATAAGTTACTTAAGTGCAGTGTAAAATGGCTGTGAAATAACGTGGACGTTATTTCACTCAGGCTGCTGTGGCAGGCCTGTGTAAGAATTGTCAGAGCTCCCTATGGGTTGCAAAAGAAATGCTGCAGCCCATAGGGATCTCCTGGAACCCCAATACCCTGGGTACCTCAGTACCATATACTAGGGAATTATAAGGGTGTTCCAGTAAGCCAATGTAAATTGGTAAAATTGGTCACTAGCCTGTTAGTGACAATTTGAAAGAAATGAGAGAGCATAACCACTGAGGTTCTGATTAGCAGAGCCTCAGTGAGACAGTTAGGCATCACACAGGGAACACATACCTATAGGTCACAAACTTATGAGCACTGGGGTCCTGACTAGCAGGGTCCCAGTGACACATAACAAACATACTGAAAACATAGGGTTTTCACTATGAGCACTGGGCCCTGGCTGGCAGGATCCCAGTGAGACAGTGAAAACACCCTGACATACACTCACAAACAGGCCTAAAGTGGGGGTAACAAGGCTAGAAAGAGGCTACTTTCTCACACAACCCCCCCCAAACGAAGGACAATAAGGCTAACCTTGGCCAGTTGAGACTTTATTGTCTAAGTGGTGATAAGTAGAGAGTAGCTCTGCAATAGACTGGTTACTCCCTTTATCATCCACTATATGGTTACTTCCCTGTGGGGATGTAAACCACCCTGTTTGAAGTTTTTTAGCTAAGCAACAATGTGAAGATGTATTTTCAGAGTTTCTATCAGTAAGTTTTAGTTTAGAGCAGTGGGAATTGTCCACTGAACCTATTTGTAGTGATGGAAATGCCAGACAGGGATGCTGTCTCAGAAAAGCCATAGCTGGGCAAAAACTTTGTCCATATGGCTGGAGGAGAGAACAGGGATGCTGTTTCTCTTGGGTTGGAGCAGGGCAGGGATGCTGTCCTATGAGCTCCACACTAGGGCAGGGATGCTGTCCTAAGTGTTGTGAGGCAGTGCAGAGTTTCTGTACTAAAGTTTCTCTGGGAGGGTTGGAGGGATGCTCCATGTTAACTAAAATGGTGCTCTTTTTCTCACCAATGTTAGTTATCCCACGGAGAGGTACTTCTACCTCAGGGAGTACAGCTTTGCCAGCTGATGCTTCCCTTGGAACAGGTGCCACCCCAGGAGAGGTTTCTCCCACCACAGGAATGGTATCCTGAATGGCAGGGTGGTTAGGCGATACTGTGATATCCTTTTTACCTGTTGATGGAGAGGGATCTTGAGTTTTCAGGCCTTCTCTCCTTTGCTTTTTCATTTCAGTAGAAATGAGAGGGAACAATTCCTCTGGGATGCCCAGCATGGCTGCATGGGCATAAAACTCTACATCAGCCCAACCTGAGGCCTCTAGGTCATTACCTAAGAGACAGTCTACAGGTAAGCTAGGTGATACCACCACCTGCTTAGGGCCAGTAACTCCACCCCAACTAAACTGAATTATAGCTAAGGGAAGAAACTTAGTGGAGTTATGGACATCAATAATTTTATATTGTTGTCCAATGATGTGTTGTTCAGGAGCCACTAGGTTTTCAGTCACCAAAGTGATACTGGCACCTGTGTCCCTGTAGGCCAAGGCCTCAACACCATTTATTGAAACTGTCTGCCTGTACTTATCCATTGTATGGGGACAAGCAGCCAGTGTGGCAAGGCCAATGCCACTAGGTGTGACAGAAACTGTCTTGGGACTGACTACCCCAGTTTCTATTATGGACCCATAAGTGAACCCAACTACACCCTTTGCTTGACTGTTGCCAGCAGTCCCACCACTAGTACCACTACTGCTAGGGGCACTAGAGCTTGATGTATTAGTGGTGGTAGGCTCAGGGGGTTTACCTGGACAGGACTTATCCCCTGGCCTATGGCCTCTGTTCTTACACACAAAGCACCAAGGCTTTTTAATGTGTGCAGGTTGAGAAGAAGAGGAAGAATTTGTTTTATCCCCACCCTCTGAAGAGTGTTTAAGATTTGAAGTGGGATGTTTGGTTTTACCCTTATACCCATGCTTATCTTGAGATTTTTCACCATCTTTCTTCTTGTTGCCATCTTTGTCACCCCCTGTATGAACTTTTCTGTTCACCCTTGTTCTGACCCATTTGTCTGCCTTCTTTCCCAATTCTTGGGGAGAGGTCAGATCAGAGTCCACCAAGTACTGGTGCAACAAATCAGACACACAATTATTAAGAATATGCTCTCTCAGGATCAAGTTATACAGGCTGTCATAATCAGTAACTTTACTGCCATGTAACCACCCCTCCAAGGCCTTCACTGAATGGTCAATGAAATCAATCCAGTCTTGTGAAGACTCCTTTTAGGTCTCTCTGAACTTTATCCTGTATTGTTCAGTGGTTAAGCCATAACCATCCAGGAGTGCATTCTTAAGAACTGTAAAATTATTGGCATCACTTTCTTTCACAGTAAGGAGCCTATCCCTACCCTTTCCACTAAATGATAGCCATAGGATAGCAGCCCACTGCCTTTGAGGGACATACTGTACAACACAGGCCCTCTCAAGTGCAGCAAACCACTTGTTAATGTCATCCCCCTCCTTATAAGGGGGAACTATCTTGTGCAGGTTCCTAGAATCATGCTCTTTTGCAGGATGGCTATTGGGAATACTGCTGCTGCCACCATGGGTTTCTAAACCCAGTTTCTGTCTCTCCTTTTCTACTTCTAAGGACTGTCTATCCAAATCCAGCTGTTGCTTCTTGAGCTTCAGTCTGGTTTGTTCCACTCTCAATCTATTGAGCTCCCTTTCTAACAATCTGTCATCAGGGTGGGTGGGAGGGACATTCCTTGACACAGAAGTGTGGTGAGAATGGACAGAAGGAGACCTGTCCCTTACAGAAGGCACCCTAACAGCTTGGTTAACAGAAACATCAGTTCTACTGTGGTGAGAATGAATGCTCTTGCTATGATGTGAGACAACACTATCTGTATGGTGTGACTCTACATCAGTACCAACTATGCTAGACTGTCTAGTAATGGACAGGCTTTGAAGTTTCTTTCCTGAATCTTTTCCTAGAGGGGTCCCTGGATCAGATTGGGAACCATTAGCTGCTTTTTCAACAGATGGGGCCCTTCTGGCCTTATCTTGTTCTCTAAGCATGTTAAGCAATAATTCCAAGGAAGGATTCTTCCCTACACTCAAACCTCTTTCTATACAGAGACTCCTTGCTCCTTTCCAGCTAAGGTGGTCATATGCAAGTTTGGACAGATCAACATTTTGGCCTGTGCCAGACATTTTAGAAAGAGTTTAAGTGACAGAAAAAGTGAGAAAAAGTTTTTAGAGCTTTTAGAAAGACAGAAAAAAAAACTTTTTAAACTTTAAAGAACTTTTAGAAAGTTTAGAAGTACTTTTCAGCACTTTAGAAAAGAGTGAAAAGAGGAAATGCAAAACTTTTTAGTTATGTGTACATACACTGAACTTGTTTTGTATATTTTTCTCTTATGAAAAGTACAATGACAAGAGTGGTAAGTAGTCTCAAAGCACTTATCCCACCGCTGCACAACCAATGTAGGAGGCTGGACTGGCTTGTAGTGAGTACCAAGGGGTACTTAAACCTTGCACCAGGCCCAGTTATCCCTTATTAGTGTATAGGGTGTCTAGCAGCATAGGCTGATAGATAATGGTAGCTTAGCAGAGCAGCTTAGGCTGAACTAGGAGACGAGTGAAGCTCCTACAGTACCACTAGTGTCATATGCACAATATCATAAGAAAACACAATACACAGATATACTAAAAATAAAGGTACTTTATTTTTATGACAATATGCCAAAAGTATCTCAGTGAGTATCCTCAGTATGAGGGTTAGAAAAATAGCCCACCCCAAGACCCTGAAAAGTGAGTGCAAAGTGCACTAAAGTTCCCCAAAGGACATACAAGTCGTGATAGGGGACTTCTGCAGGGAAGACACAAACCAGCAATGCAACAACGATGGATTTCTAGTCGATGGTACCTGTGGAACAAGGGGACCAAGTCCAAAAGTCACAAGCAAGTCGGAGATGGGCAGATGCCCAAGAAATGCCAGCTGCGGGTGCAAAGAAGCTTCTACGGGACAGAAGAAGCTGCGGTTTCTGCAGGAACGCAAAGGGCTAGAGATACCCCAGATTGGAAATCCAGCGTTGTTGCATTGTTGGTTTGTGTCTTTCCTGCATTATTCCTCTAACACAACTTCTTTGTCCTTAGGGGAACTTTAGTGCACTTTGCACACACTTTTCAGGGTCTTGGGGAGGGTTATTTTTCTAACTCTCACTATTTTCTAATAGTCCCAGCGACCCTCTACAAGGTCACATAGGTTTGGGGTCCATTCGTGGTTCGCATTCCACTTTTGGAGTATATGGTTTGTGTTGCCCCTATCCCTATGTGTCCCCATTGCATCCTATTGTAACTATACATTGTTTGCACTGTTTTCTAAGACTATACTGCATATTTTTGCTATTGTGTATATATATCTTGTGTATATTTCCTATCCTCTCACTGAGGGTACACTCTAAGATACTTTGGCATATTGTCATAAAAATAAAGTACCTTTATTTTTAGTATAACTGTGTATTGTGTTTTCTTATGATATTGTGCATATGACACTAAGTGGTACTGTAGTAGCTTCACACGTCTCCTAGTTCAGCCTAAGCTGCTCTGCTAAGCTACCATTATCTATCAGCCTAAGCTGCTAGACACCCTATACACTAATAAGGGATAACTGGGCCTGGTGCAAGGTGCAAGTACCCCTTGGTACTCACTTCAAGCCAGTCCAGCCTCCTACATTGGTTGTGCAGCGGTGGGATAAGTGCTTTGAGACTACTTACCACTCTTGTCATTGTACATTTCATAAGAGAAAAATATACAAAACAAGTTCAGTGTATATACACATAGCTAAAAAGTTTTGCATTTCCTCTTTTTCACTCTTTTCTAAGTGCTGAAAAGTACTTCTAACTTTCTAAAAAGTTCTAAAAAGTTTAAAAAGTTTTTTTTCTGTCTTTCTAAAAGCTCTGACAAACTTTTTTCTCTTTTTCTATCACTTTAACTCTCTCTAAAAATGTCTGGCACAGGCCAAAATGTTGATCTGTCCAAACTTGCATATGATCACCTTAGCTGGAAAGGAGCAAGGAGTCTCTGCATAGAGAGAAGTTTGAGTGTAGGGAAGAATCCTTCCTTGGAACTGTTACTTAACATGCTTAGAGAACAAGATAAGGCTAAAAGTGCCCCATCTGTTGAAAAAGTAGCTAATGGTTCTCAATCTGATCCAGGGACTCCCCCAGGAAAAGGTTCAGGAAAGAAACTTCTTAGCCTTCCCTGTTTGTACTTTAAAAAGGCTCCCTTGAGCCACCGGGCTGACGAGCTCTAAGCACCTGACATGCCAGTGAAGGTATTTAAACCGAGTTGATTAATGGCGGCACTTCCAGCTCCCCGGAATGGTCTTATGTCTCTCTGCTGAAGAAGGGATCTAACCCAGAAACACGTTCGTGTCCAGAGTACAGCAATGCCTGCACCCATTTTTGATGGTGAAATATTTTCAAAAGTAAAGGAGTACGATATTTTTTCAAAATGACATTTATCATGATGCAATGGGGTTGTTTTAAAGGCTGGGATGTCTGTCAGTGTGCTTTAAACTGTTTGTACTTTAAAAAGGCTCCCTTGAGCCACCGGGCTGACGAGCTCTAAGCACCTGACATGCCAGTGAAGGTATTTAAACCGAGTTGATTAATGGCGGCACTTCCAGCTCCCCGGAATGGTCTTATGTCTCTCTGCTGAAGAAGGGATCTAACCCAGAAACACGTTCGTGTCCAGAGTACAGCAATGCCTGCACCCATTTTTGATGGTGAAATATTTTCAAAAGTAAAGGAGTACGATATTTTTTCAAAATGACATTTATCATGATGCAATGGGGTTGTTTTAAAGGCTGGGATGTCTGTCAGTGTGCTTTAAACTGTTTGTACTTTAAAAAGGCTCCCTTGAGCCACCGGGCTGACGAGCTCTAAGCACCTGACATGCCAGTGAAGGTATTTAAACCGAGTTGATTAATGGCGGCACTTCCAGCTCCCCGGAATGGTCTTATGTCTCTCTGCTGAAGAAGGGATCTAACCCAGAAACACGTTCGTGTCCAGAGTACAGCAATGCCTGCACCCATTTTTGATGGTGAAATATTTTCAAAAGTAAAGGAGTACGATATTTTTTCAAAATGACATTTATCATGATGCAATGGGGTTGTTTTAAAGGCTGGGATGTCTGTCAGTGTGCTTTAAACTGTTTGTACTTTAAAAAGGCTCCCTTGAGCCACCGGGCTGACGAGCTCTAAGCACCTGACATGCCAGTGAAGGTATTTAAACCGAGTTGATTAATGGCGGCACTTCCAGCTCCCCGGAATGGTCTTATGTCTCTCTGCTGAAGAAGGGATCTAACCCAGAAACACGTTCGTGTCCAGAGTACAGCAATGCCTGCACCCATTTTTGATGGTGAAATATTTTCAAAAGTAAAGGAGTACGATATTTTTTCAAAATGACATTTATCATGATGCAATGGGGTTGTTTTAAAGGCTGGGATGTCTGTCAGTGTGCTTTAAACTGTTTGTACTTTAAAAAGGCTCCCTTGAGCCACCGGGCTGACGAGCTCTAAGCACCTGACATGCCAGTGAAGGTATTTAAACCGAGTTGATTAATGGCGGCACTTCCAGCTCCCCGGAATGGTCTTATGTCTCTCTGCTGAAGAAGGGATCTAACCCAGAAACACGTTCGTGTCCAGAGTACAGCAATGCCTGCACCCATTTTTGATGGTGAAATATTTTCAAAAGTAAAGGAGTACGATATTTTTTCAAAATGACATTTATCATGATGCAATGGGGTTGTTTTAAAGGCTGGGATGTCTGTCAGTGTGCTTTAAACTGTTTGTACTTTAAAAAGGCTCCCTTGAGCCACCGGGCTGACGAGCTCTAAGCACCTGACATGCCAGTGAAGGTATTTAAACCGAGTTGATTAATGGCGGCACTTCCAGCTCCCCGGAATGGTCTTATGTCTCTCTGCTGAAGAAGGGATCTAACCCAGAAACACGTTCGTGTCCAGAGTACAGCAATGCCTGCACCCATTTTTGATGGTGAAATATTTTCAAAAGTAAAGGAGTACGATATTTTTTCAAAATGACATTTATCATGATGCAATGGGGTTGTTTTAAAGGCTGGGATGTCTGTCAGTGTGCTTTAAACTGTTTGTACTTTAAAAAGGCTCCCTTGAGCCACCGGGCTGACGAGCTCTAAGCACCTGACATGCCAGTGAAGGTATTTAAACCGAGTTGATTAATGGCGGCACTTCCAGCTCCCCGGAATGGTCTTATGTCTCTCTGCTGAAGAAGGGATCTAACCCAGAAACACGTTCGTGTCCAGAGTACAGCAATGCCTGCACCCATTTTTGATGGTGAAATATTTTCAAAAGTAAAGGAGTACGATATTTTTTCAAAATGACATTTATCATGATGCAATGGGGTTGTTTTAAAGGCTGGGATGTCTGTCAGTGTGCTTTAAACTGTTTGTACTTTAAAAAGGCTCCCTTGAGCCACCGGGCTGACGAGCTCTAAGCACCTGACATGCCAGTGAAGGTATTTAAACCGAGTTGATTAATGGCGGCACTTCCAGCTCCCCGGAATGGTCTTATGTCTCTCTGCTGAAGAAGGGATCTAACCCAGAAACACGTTCGTGTCCAGAGTACAGCAATGCCTGCACCCATTTTTGATGGTGAAATATTTTCAAAAGTAAAGGAGTACGATATTTTTTCAAAATGACATTTATCATGATGCAATGGGGTTGTTTTAAAGGCTGGGATGTCTGTCAGTGTGCTTTAAACTGTTTGTACTTTAAAAAGGCTCCCTTGAGCCACCGGGCTGACGAGCTCTAAGCACCTGACATGCCAGTGAAGGTATTTAAACCGAGTTGATTAATGGCGGCACTTCCAGCTCCCCGGAATGGTCTTATGTCTCTCTGCTGAAGAAGGGATCTAACCCAGAAACACGTTCGTGTCCAGAGTACAGCAATGCCTGCACCCATTTTTGATGGTGAAATATTTTCAAAAGTAAAGGAGTACGATATTTTTTCAAAATGACATTTATCATGATGCAATGGGGTTGTTTTAAAGGCTGGGATGTCTGTCAGTGTGCTTTAAACTGTTTGTACTTTAAAAAGGCTCCCTTGAGCCACCGGGCTGACGAGCTCTAAGCACCTGACATGCCAGTGAAGGTATTTAAACCGAGTTGATTAATGGCGGCACTTCCAGCTCCCCGGAATGGTCTTATGTCTCTCTGCTGAAGAAGGGATCTAACCCAGAAACACGTTCGTGTCCAGAGTACAGCAATGCCTGCACCCATTTTTGATGGTGAAATATTTTCAAAAGTAAAGGAGTACGATATTTTTTCAAAATGACATTTATCATGATGCAATGGGGTTGTTTTAAAGGCTGGGATGTCTGTCAGTGTGCTTTAAACTGTTTGTACTTTAAAAAGGCTCCCTTGAGCCACCGGGCTGACGAGCTCTAAGCACCTGACATGCCAGTGAAGGTATTTAAACCGAGTTGATTAATGGCGGCACTTCCAGCTCCCCGGAATGGTCTTATGTCTCTCTGCTGAAGAAGGGATCTAACCCAGAAACACGTTCGTGTCCAGAGTACAGCAATGCCTGCACCCATTTTTGATGGTGAAATATTTTCAAAAGTAAAGGAGTACGATATTTTTTCAAAATGACATTTATCATGATGCAATGGGGTTGTTTTAAAGGCTGGGATGTCTGTCAGTGTGCTTTAAACTGTTTGTACTTCAGGAAAGAAACTTCTTAGCCTTCCCATTACAAGACAGTCTAGCATAGTTGTTACTGAGGTGGAGTCACATCAGACAGATGATGTGCTCTCACATTACACTGTCAGCCAAGCTGTTAGGGTGCCCTCTGTAAGGGACAGGTCTCCTTCTGTCCATTCTCACCATACTTCTGTTTCAAGGCATGTCCCTCCCACCCACCCTGATGACAGATTGTTAGAAAGGGAGCTCAATAGATTGAGAGTGGAACAAACCAGACTGAAGCTCAAGAAGCAACAGCTGGATTTGGAAAGACAGACTTTAGAAGTAGAGAAGGAGAGACAGAAACTGGGTTTAGAAACCCATGGTGGCAGCAGCAGTATTCCCCATAGTCATCCTGCAAAAGAGCATGATTCCAGGAATCTGCACAAGATAGTTCCCCCTTATAAGGAGGGGGATGACATTAACAAGTGGTTTGCTGCACTTGAGAGGGCCTGTGTTGTACAGGATGTCCCTCAAAGGCAGTGGGCTGCTATCCTATGGCTATCATTTAGTGGAAAAGGTAGGATAGGCTCCTTACTGTGAAAGAAAATGATGCCAATAATTTTACAGTACTTAAGAATGCACTCCTGGATGGTTATGGCTTAACCACTGAACAGTACAGGATAAAGTTCAGAGAGACCAAAAAGGAGTCTTCACAAGACTGGGTTGATTTCATTGACCATTCAGTGAAGGCCTTGGAGGGGTGGTTACATGGCAGTAAAGTTACTGATTATGACAGCCTGTATAACTTGATCCTGAGAGAGCATATTCTTAATAATTGTGTGTCTGATTTGTTGCACCAGTACTTGGTGGACTCTGATCTGACCTCTCCCCAAGAATTGGGAAAGAAGGCAGACAAATGGGTCAGAACAAGGGTGAACAGAAAAGTTCATACAGGGGGTGACAAAGAGAACACTAAGAAGAAAGATGGTGAAAAGTCTCAAGATAAGCATGGGGATAAGGGTAAAACCAAAGATCCCACTTCAAATCATAAACACTCTTCAGGGGGTGGAGATAAAACAAATTCTTCCTGTTCTTCTCAACCTACACAGTTTAAAAAGCCTTGGTGCTTTGTGTGTAAAAACAGAGGCCATAGGCCAGGGGATAAGTCCTGTCCAGGTAAACCCCCTGAGCCTACCACCACTAATACATCAAGCTCTAGTGCCCCTAGCAGTAGTGGTACTAGTGGTGGGACTGCTGGCAACAGTCAAGTTAAGGGTGTAGTTGGGTTCACTTTTGGGTCCATAGTAGAAACTGGGGTAGTCAGTCCCAAGACAGTTTCTGTCACACCTAGTGGCATTGGCCTTGCCACACTGGCTGCTTGTCCCCTTACAATGGATAAGTACAGGCAGACAGTTTCAATAAATGGTGTTGAGGCCTTGGCCTACAGGGACACAGGTGCCAGTATCACTTTGGTGACTGAAAACCTAGTGCATCCTGATCAACACATCATTGGACAACAGTATAAGATTATTGATGTCCATAACTCCACTAAGTTTCTCCCCTTAGCTATAATTCAGTTTAGTTGGGGTGGAGTTACTGGCCCTAAGCAGGTGGTGGTATCACCTAGCTTACCTGTAGACTGTCTCTTAGGTAATGACCTAGAGGCCTCAGGTTGGGCTGATGTAGAGTTTTATGTCCATGCAGCCATGCTGGGCATCCCTGAGGAATTGTTCCCTCTCATTTCTACTGAAATGAAAAAGCAAAGGAGAGAAGGCCTGAAAACTCAGGATCCCTCTCCAACAACAGGTAAAAAGGGTATCACAGTATCCCCTAACCACCCTACCATTCAGGATACCATTCCTGTGGTGGGAGAAACCTCTCCTGGGGTGGCACCTGTTCCAAGGGAATCATCAGCTGGCAAAGCTGGACTCCCTGAGGTAGAAGTACCTCTCTGTGGGATAACTAACATTGGTGAGAAAAAGAGCACCATTTTAGTTAACATGGAGCATCCCTCCAACCCTCCCAGAGAAACTTTAGTGCAGAAACTCTGCACTGCCTCACAACACTTAGGACAGCATCCCTGCCCTAGTGTGGAGCTCGTAGGACAGCATCCCTGCCCTGCTCCAACCCAAGAAAAACAGCATCCCTGTTCTCTCTTCCAGCCATATGGACAAAGTTTTTGCCCAGCTATGGCTTTTCTGAGACAGCATCCCTGTCTGGCATTTCCATCACTACAAATAGGTTCAGTGGACAATTCCCACTGCTCTAAACTAACACTTACTGATAGAAACTATGAAAACACATCTTCACATTGTTACTTAGCTAAAAAACTTCAAACAGGGTGGTTTACATCCTCACAGGGAAGTAACCATATAGTGGATGATAAAGGGAGTAACCAGTCTATTGCAGAGCTACTCTCTACTTATCACCACTTAGACAATAAAGTCTCAACTGGCCAAGGTTAGCCTTATTGTCCTTCGTTTGGGGGGGGTGAGAAAGTAGCCTTTTTCTAGCCTTGTTACCCCCACTTTTGGCCTGTTTGTGAGTGTATGTCAGGGTGTTTTCACTGTCTCACTGGGATCATGCTAGCCAGGGCCCAGTGCTCATAGTGAAAACCCTATGTTTTCAGTATGTTTGTTATGTGTCACTGGGACCCTGCTAGTCAGGACCCCAGTGCTCATAAGTTTGTGGCCTATATGTATGTGTTCCCTGAGTGGTGCCTAACTGTCTCACTGAGGCTCTGCTAACCAGAACCTCAGTGGTTATGCTCTCTCATTTCTTTCCAAATTGTCACTAACAGGCTAGTGACCAATTTTACCAATTTACATTTGCTTACTGGAACACCCTTATAATTCCCTAGTATATGGTACTGAGGTACCCAGGGTATTGGGGTTCCAGGAGATCCCTATGGGCTGCAGCATTTATTTTGCGACCCATAGGGAGCTCTGACAATTCTTACACATGCCTGCCACTGCAGCCTGAGTGAAATAACGTCCACGTTATTTCACAGCCATTTTACACTGCACTTAAGTAACTTATAAGTCACCTATATGTCTAACCTTTACCTGGTAAAGGTTAGGTGCAAAGTTACTTAGTGTGAGGGCACCCTGGCACTAGCCAAGGTGCCCCCACATTGTTCAGGGCCAATTCCCTGAACTTTGTGAGTGCGGGGACACCATTACACGCGTGCACTACATATAGGTCACTACCTATATGTAGCTTCACCATGGTAACTCCGAATATGGCCATGTAACATGTCTATGATCATGGAATTGCCCCCTCTATGCCATCCTGGCATAGTTGGCACAATCCCATGATCCCAGTGGTCCGTAGCACAGACCCTGGTACTGCCAAACTGCCCTTCCTGGGGTTTCACTGCAGCTGATGCTGCTGCCAACCCCTCAGACAGGCAGCTGCCCTCCTGGGGTCCAGCCAGGCCTGGCCCAGGATGGTAGAACAAAGGACTTCCTCTGAGAGAGGGTGTTACACCCTCTCCCTTTGGAAAATGGTGTGAAGGCAGGGGAGGAGTAGCCTCCCCCAGCCTCTGGAAATGCTTTCTTGGGCACAGATGTGCCCAATTCTGCATAAGCCAGTCTACACCGGTTCAGGGGACCCCTTAGCCCTGCTCTGGCGCGAAACTGGACAAAGGAAAGGGGAGTGACCACTCCCCTGACCTGCACCTCCTCTGGGAGGTGTCCAGAGCTCCTCCAGTGTGCTCCAGACCTCTGCCATCTTGGAAACAGAGGTGCTGCTGGCACACTGGACTGCTCTGAGTGGCCAGTGCCACCAGGTGACGTCAGAGACTCCTTCTGATAGGCTCCTTCAGGTGTTAGTAGCCTATCCTCTCTCCTAGGTAGCCAAACCCTCTTTTCTGGCTATTTAGGGTCTCTGTCTCTGGGGAAACTTTAGATAACGAATGCAAGAGCTCATCCGAGTTCCTCTGCATCTCTCTCTTCACCTTCTGCCAAGGAATCGACTGCTGACCGCGCTGGAAGCCTGCAAACCTGCAACATAGTAGCAAAGACGACTACTGCAACTCTGTAACGCTGATCCTGCCGCCTTCTCGACTGTTTTCCTGGTGGTGCATGCTGTGGGGGTAGTCTGTCTCCTCTCTGCACCAGAAGCTCCGAAGAAATCTCCCGTGGGTCGACGGAATCTTCCCCCTGCAACCGCAGGCACCAAAAAGCTGCATTACCGGTCCCTTGGGTCTCCTCTCAGCACAACGAGCGAGGTCCCTCGAATCCAGCGACTCTGTCCAAGTGACCCCCACAGTCCAGTGACTCTTCAGTCCAAGTTTGGTGGAGGTAAGTCCTTGCCTCACCTCGCTGGGCTGCATTGCTGGGAACCGCGACTTTTGCAGCTACTCCGGCCCCTGTGCACTTCCGGCGGAAATCCTTTGTGCACAGCCAAGCCTGGGTCCACGGCACTCTAACCTGCATTGCACGACTTTCTAAGTTGGTCTCCGGCGACGTAGGACTCCTTTGTGTAACTTCGGGTGAGCACTGTTTCACGCACCCTCGTAGTGCCTGTTTCTGGCACTTGTCTGGGTGCTACCTGCTGCTAAGAGGGCTCCTTGTCTTGCTCGACGTCCCCTCTACCTCCTGGTCCAATTTGCGACCTCCTGGTCCCTCCTGGGCCACAGCAGCATCCAAAAACGCTAACCGCAGGATTTGCAGCTAGCAAGGCTTGTTGGCGTCTTTTCGGCGGGAAAACACTTCTGCACGGCTCTAAAAGGAGAGTGGTATCCGTCCTCTAAAGGGGAAGTCTCTAGCCCTTTGCGTTCTTGCAGAAACCGCAGCTTCTTCTGTCCATAGAAGCTTCTTTGCACCCGCAGCTGGCATTTCCTGGGCATCTGCCCATCTCCGACTTGCTTGTGACTTTTGGACTTGGTCCCCTTGTTCCACAGGTACCCCAGATTGGAAATCCAGCGTTGTTGCATTGTTGGTTTGTATCTTTCCTGCATTATTCCTCTAACACGACTTCTTTGTCCTTAGGGGAACTTTAGTGCACTTTGCACTCACTTTTCAGGGTCTTGGGGAGGGTTATTTTTCTAACTCTCACTATTTTCTAATAGTCCCAGCGACCCTCTACAAGGTCACATAGGTTTGGGGTCCATTTGTGGTTCACATTCCACTTTTGGAGTATATGGTTTGTGTTGCCCCTATCCCTATGTGTCCCCATTGCATCCTATTGTAACTATACATTGTTTGCACTGTTTTCTAAGACTATACTGCATATTTTTGCTATTGTGTATATATATCTTGTGTATATTTCCTATCCTCTCACTGAGGGTACACTCTAAGATACTTTGGCATATTGTCATAAAAATAAAGTACCTTTATTTTTAGTATAACTGTGTATTGTGTTTTCTTATGATATTGTGCATATGACACTAAGTGGTACTGTAGTAGCTTCACACGTCTCCTAGTTCAGCCTAAGCTGCTCTGCTAAGCTACCATTATCTATCAGCCTAAGCTGCTAGACACCCAATACACTAATAAGGGATAACTGGGCCTGGTGCAAGGTGCAAGTACCCCTTGGTACTCACTACAAGCTAGTCCAGCCTCCTACAGTCACTGGGACCCTGCCAGCCAGGGCCCCAGTGCTCATAAGTGTGCCCTGAATGTGTTACCTGTGTTATGACTAACTGTCTCACTGAGGCTCTGCTATCCAGAACCTCAGTGGTTATGCTCTCTCATTTCTTTCGAATTGTCACTAACAGGCTAGTGACCAATTTCACCAATTTACATCGGCATACTGGAACACCCTTATAATTCCCTAGTATATGGTACTGAGGTACCCAGGGTATTGGGGTTCCAGGAGAGCCCTATGGGCTGCAGCATTTCTTTTGCCACCCATAGGGAGCTCTGACAACTCTTACACAGGCCTGCCACTGCAGCCTGAGTGAAATAACGTCCACGTTATTTCACAGTCATTTACCACTGCACTTAAGTAACTTATAAGTCACCTATATGTCTAACCTTTACCTGGTAAAGGTTAGGTGCAAAGTTACTTAGTGTGTGGGCACCCTGGCACTAGCCAAGGTGCCCCCACATTGTTCAGGGCAAATTCACCGGATTTTGTGAGTGCGGGGACACCATTACACGCGTGCACTACACATAGGTGTAGCTTCACAATGGTAACTCCGAATATGGCCATGTAACATGTCTATGATCATGGAATTGCCCCCTCTATGCCATCCTGGCATAGTTGGCACAATCCCATGATCCCACTGGTCTGTAGCTCAGACCTGGGTACTGCCAAACTACCTTTCCCGGGGTTTCACTGCAGCTGCTGCTGCTGCCAACCCCTCAGACAGGTTTCTGCCCTCCTGGGGTCCAGCCAGGCTTGGCCCAGGATGGCAGAACAAAGGACTTCCTCAGAGAGAGGGTGTTACACCCTCTCCCTTTGGAAAAAGTTGTCAGGGCAGGGGAGGAGTAGCCTCCCCCAGCCTCTAGAAATGCTTTCATGGGCACACATGGTGCCCATTTCTGCATAAGCCAGTCTACACCGGTTCAGGGACCCCTTTGTAGGAGGCTGGACTGGATTGTAGTGAGTACCAAGGGGTACTTGCACCTTGCACCAGGCCCAGTTATCCCTTATTAGTGTATAGGGTGTCTAGCAGCTTAGGCTGATAGATAATGGTAGCTTAGCAGAGCAGCTTAGGCTGAACTAGGAGACGTGTGAAGCTACTACAGTACCACTTAGTGTCATATGCACAATATCATAAGAAAACACAATACACAGTTATACTAAAAATAAAGGTACTTTATTTTTATGACAATATGCCAAAGTATCTTAGAGTGTACCCTCAGTGAGAGGATAGGAAATATACACAAGATATATATACACAATAGCAAAAATATGCAGTATAGTCTTAGAAAACAGTGCAAACAATGTATAGTTACAATAGGATGCAATGGGGACACATAGGGATAGGGGCAACACAAACCATATACTCCAAAAGTGGAATGCGAACCACGAATGGACCCCTAACCTATGTGACCTTGTAGAGGGTCGCTGGGACTATTAGAAAATAGTGAGAGTTAGAAAAATAACCCTCCCCAAGACCCTGAAAAGTGAGTGCAAAGAGCAATAAAGTTCCCCTAAGGACAAAGAAGTCGTGTTAGAGAAATAATGCAGGAAAGACACAAACCAACAATGCAACAATGATGGATTTCCAATCTAGGGTACCTGTGGAACAAGGGGACCAAGTTCAAAAGTCACAAGCAAGTCGGAGATGGGCATATGCCCAGGAAATGCCAGCTGTGGGTGCAAAGAAGCTTCTACTGGACAGAAGAAGCAGAGGTTTCTGCAGGAACTAAAAGGGCTAGAAGCTTTCCCTTTGGTGGACGGATCCCTCTTGCCGTGGAGAGTCGTGCAGAAGTGTTTTCCCGCCGAAAGAACGCCAACAATCCTTGCTAGCTGCAAATCGTGCGGTTAGCATTTTTGGACGCTGCTGTGGCCCGGGAGAGGCCAGGAGGTCGCAAATTGGACCAGGAGGTAGAGGGGACGTGGAGCAAGACAAGGAGCCCTCTTAGCAGCAGGTAGCTCCTGGAGAAGTGCCAGAAACATGCACTACGAGGATGCATGAAACGGTGCTCACCTGAAGTTACACAAAGGAGTCCCACGTCGCCGGAGACCAACTTAGAAAGTCGTGCAATGCAGATTAGAGTGCCGTGGACCCAGGCTTGGCTGTGCACAAAGGATTTCCGCCGGAAGTGCACAGGGGCCGGAGTAGCTGCAAAAGTCGCGGTTCCCAGCAATGCAGTCTAGCGAGGTGAGGCAAGGACTTACCTCCACCAAACTTGGACTGAAGAGTCACTGGACAGTGGGGGTCACTTGGACAGAGTTGCTGGATTCGAGGGACCTCGCTCGTTGTGCTGAGAGTAGACCCAAGGGACCGGTAATGCAGCTTTTTGGTGCCTGCGGTTGCAGGGGGAAGATTCCGTCGACCCACGGGAGATTTCTTCAGAGCTTCTAGTGCAGAGAGGAGGCAGACTACCACCACAGCATGCACCACCAGGAAAACAGTCGAGAAGGCGGCACGATCAGCGTTACAGAGTTGCAGTAGTCGTCTTTGCTACTATGTTGCAGTTTTGCAGGCTTCCAGCGCGGTCAGCAGTCGATTCCTTGGTAGAAGGTGAAGAGAGAGATGCAGAGGAACTCAGCTGAGCTCTTGCATTCGTTATCTAAAGTTTCCCCAGAGACAGAGACCCTAAATAGCCAGAAAAGAGGGTTTGGCTACCTAGGAGAGAGGATAGGCTAGCAACACCTGAAGGAGCCTATCAGAAGGAGTCTCTGACGTCCCCTGGTGGCACTGGCCACTCAGAGTAGTCCAGTGTGCCAGCAGCACCTCTGTTTCCAAGATGGCAGAGGTCTGGAGCACACTGGAGGAGCACTGGACACCTCCCAGGGAGGTGCAGGTCAGGGGAGTGGTCACTCCCCTTTCCTTTGTCCAGTTTCACGTCAGAGCAGGGCTAAGGGGTCCCCTGAACCGGTGTAGACTGGCTTATGCAGAATTGGGCACATCTGTGCCCAAGAAAGCATTTCCAGAGGCTGGGGGAGGCTACTCCTCCCCTGCCTTCACACCATTTTCCAAAGGGAGAGGGTGTAACATCCTCTCTCAGAGGAAGTCCTTTGTTCTGCCATCCTGGGCCAGGCCTGGCTGGACCCCAGGAGGCTAGATGCCTGTCTGAGGGGTTGGCAGCAGCAGCAGCTGCAGTGAAACCCCAGGAAGGGCAGTTTGGCAGTACCAGGGTCTGTGCTACAGACCACTGGGATCATGGGATTGTGCCAACTATGCCAGGATGGTATAGAGGGGGCAATTCCATGATCATAGACATGTTACATGGCCATATTCGGAGTTACCATTGTGAAGCTACATATAGGTAGTGACCTATATGTAGTGCACGCGTGTAATGGTGTCCCCACACTCACAAAGTCCAGAGAATTGGCCCTGAACAATGTGGGGGTACCTTGGCTCGTGCCAGGGTGCCCTCACACTAAGTAACTTTGCACCTAACCTTTACCAGGTAAAGGTTAGACATATAGGTGACTTATAAGTTACTTAAGTGCAGTGTAAAATGGCTGTGAAATAACGTGGACGTTATTTCACTCAGGCTGCAGTGGCACGCCTGTGTAAGAATTGTCAGAGCTCCCTATGGGTGGCAAAAGAAATGCTGCAGCCCATAGGGATCTCCTGGAACCCCAATACCCTGGGTCCCTCAGTACCATATACTAGGGAATTATAAGGGTGTTCCAGTAAGCCAATGTAAATTGGAAAAACTAGTCACTAGCCTGTTAGTGACAATTTGGAGAGAAATGAGAGAGCATAACCACTGAGGTTCTGATTAGCAGAGCCTCAGTGAGACAGTTAGTCACTACACAGGTAACACATTCAGGCACACTTATGAGCACTGGGGCCCTGGTGAACAGGGTCCCAGTGACACATACAACTAAAACAACATATATACAGTGAAAAATGGGGGTAACATGCCAGGCAAGATGGTACTTTCCTACACAACCCCCCCCCCCAAATGAAGGACAATAAGACTAGCCATGACCTGATGAGTCTTCATTGTCTAAGTTGAAAGATCTGGAGAGTCCATCTGCATTGGAGTGGCTACTGCCAGGTCTATGTTCCACTGTATAGTCCATTCCCTGTAGGGATATGGACCACCTCAACAATTTAGGATTTTCACCTTTCATTTGTTTTAGCCAAAGTAGAGGTTTGTGGTCTGTCTGAACAATGAAGTGAGTGCCAAACAGGTATGGCCTCAACTTCTTCAGAGCCCAGACCACAGCAAAGGCCTCCCTCTCTACGGCAGACCAACGCTTTTCTCTAGGGGTCAACCTCCTACTAATAAAAGCAACAGGTTGATACTGGCCCTCAGAATTAAGTTGTGATACGACTGCCCCTACTCCTAATTCAGATGCATCAGTTTGGACATAGAATTTTTTAGAGTAACAAGGGCTTTTCAGGACAGGTGCAGAGCACATGGCCTGCTTCAGCTCCTCAAAAGCTTTCTGACAGTTTGCTGTCCATAATACCTTTTTAGGCATCTTTTTGGAAGTGAGGTCATTAAGAGGGGCTGCAATGGAGCCATAGTTCTTAATGAACCTCCTGTAATACCCAGTGAGGCCTAGGAAGGCTCTCACCTGAGTCTGTGTAGTAGGGGGAACCCAATCAATAATTGTTTGGATTTTCCCCTGAAGTGGTGCAATCTGTTCCCCACCAACAAGGTGTCCCAGATAAACCACCTTACCCTGCCCTATCTGGCACTTTGAAGCCTTGATAGTGAGGCCTGCCTTTTGTAGGGCCTCCAAAACTTTCCATAGGTGGACCAGGTGATCATCCAAGCTGGAGCTAAAGACAGCTATATCGTCCAAATATGCTGCACTGAAAGCTTCCAGCCCTTGCAGGACTGTGTTCACCAACCTCTGAAAAGTGGCAGGTGCATTTTTCAATCCAAAAGGCATTACAGTGAACTGGTATTGTCCTCCAATGGTTGAAAATGCTGTTTTAGGTTTAGCATCTTCTGATAATTTGATCTGCCAATACCCTGCAGTCAAATCAAAAGTGCTTAGATACTTGGCAGATGCCAGTGTATCTATCAGCTCATCTGCCCTGGGTATAGGGTGAGCATCAGTTTTGGTTACCAGGTTGAGACCTCTATAGTCTACACAAAACCGCATTTCCTTCTTTCCATCTTTGGAATGGGGTTTTGGTACAAGTACCACAGGAGAAGCCCATGGACTTTCAGAGTGCTCAACCACTCCTAGTTCTAACATTTTCTGCACCTCTTGCTTTATGCTGTCCCTGACATGGTCAGGCTGCCTATAGATCTTACTTTTGACAGGTAAACTGTCTCCAGTATCTATAGTGTGCTCACACCAAGAAGTGGTACCTGGCACAGTAGAGAAGAGTTCAGAGAATTGATCTAGGAGATTTATGCAATGGTCTTTCTGCTCAGCAGTAAGACAATCAGCCAAAACTACACCTTCCACAAGAGCATCTTGTTCTGTGGAAGAGAAGAGATCAGGTAGAGGATCACTGTCTTCTTCCTGTCCCTCATCAGTTGCCATGAGCAGGGTGAGATCAGCCCTGTCATAGTAGGGTTTCAGGCGATTGACATGGAGCACCCTAAGGGGACTCCTGGCAGTGCCTAAGTCAACTAAATAGGTGACTTCTCCCTTCTTTTCAACAATTGTGTGGGGACCACTCCATTTATCTTGGAGTGCTCTTGGGGCCACAGGCTCCAAGACCCACACTTTCTGCCCTGGTTGGTACTGAACCAAAACAGCCTTCTGATCATGCCATTGCTTCTGGAGCTCTTGGCTGGCCTGAAGGTTTTTACTGGCCTTTTTCATATACTCAGCCATCCTTGATCTGAGGCCAAGTACATAGTCCACAATATCTTGCTTAGGAGCTTTTAAAGGTTGTTCCCAACCCTCCTTTACAAGTGTGAGTGGACCCCTAACAGGGTGTCCGAAAAGAAGTTCAAAGGGGCTGAAGCCCACTCCTTTCTGGGGTACCTCCCTGTAGGCAAAAAGGAGGCATGGTAGAAGCATATCCCATCTCCTGCGGAGTTTTTCAGGGAGACCCATAATCATGCCTTTGAGAGTTTTGTTAAATCTCTCCACCAGTCTGTAAGAGGCTGGACTGGCTTGTAGTGAGTACCAAGGGGTACTTGCACCTTGCACCAGGCCCAGTTATCCCTTATTAGTGTATAGGGTGTCTAGCAGCTTTAGGCTGATAGATAATGGTAGCTTAGCAGAGCAGCTTAGGCTGAACTAGGAGACGTGTGAAGCTACTACAGTACCACTTAGTGTCATATGCACAATATCATAAGAAAACACAATACACAGTTATACTAAAAATAAAGGTACTTTATTTTTATGACAATATGCCAAAGTATCTTAGAGTGTACCCTCAGTGAGAGGATAGGAAATATACACAAGATATATATACACAATAGCAAAAATATGCAGTATAGTCTTAGAAAACAGTGCAAACAATGTATAGTTACAATAGGATGCAATGGGGAAACATAGGGATAGGGGCAACACAAACCATATACTCCAAAAGTGGAATGCGAACCACGAATGGACCCCAAACCTATGTGACCTTGTAGAGGGTCGCTGGGACTATTAGAAAATAGTGAGAGTTAGAAAAATAACCCTCCCCAAGACCCTGAAAAGTGAGTGCAAAGTGCACTAAAGTTCCCCTAAGGACAAAGAAGTCGTGTTAGAGGAATAATGCAGGAAAGACACAAACCAACAATGCAACAACTGTGGATTTCCAATCTAGGGTACCTGTGGAACAAGGGGACCAAGTCCAAAAGTCACAAGCAAGTCGGAGATGGGCAGATGCCCAGGAAATGCCAGCTGCGGTGCAAAGAAGCTTATACTGGACAGAAGAAGCTGCGGTTTCTGAAGGAACGAAAAGGGCTAGAGACTTCCCCTTTGGTGGACGGATCCCTCTCGCCGTGGAGAGTCGTGCAGAGGTATTTTACCACCGAAAGAACGCCAACAAGCCTTGCTATCTGCAAATCGTGCGGTTAGCGTTTTTGGACGCTGCTGTAGCCCTGGAGGGACCAGGAGGTCGCAAATTGGACCAGGAGAGAGAGGGGACGTCGCGCAAGACAAGGAGCCCTCTCAGCAGCAGGTAGCGCCCGAAGAACTGCCAGAAACAGGCACTACGAGGATGCGTGAAACGGTGCTCACCCGAAGTCACACAAAGAAGTCCCACGTCACCGGAGACCAACTTAGAACGTCGTGCAATGCAGGTTAGAGTGCCGTGGACCCAGGCTTGGCTGTGCACAAAGGATTTCCGCCGGAAGTGCACAGGGGCCGGAGTAGCTGCAAAAGTCGCGGTTCCCAGCAATGCAGCCCAGCGAGGTGAGGCAAGGACTTACCTCCACCAAACTTGGACTGAAGAGTCACTGGACTGTGGGGGTCACTTGGACAGAGTCGCTGGATTCGAGGGACCTCGCTCGTTGTGCTGAGAGGAGACCCAAGGGACCGGTAATGCAGCTTTTTGGTGCCTGCGGTTGCAGGGGGAAGATTCCGTCGACCCACGGGAGATTTCTTCGGAGCTTCTGGTGCAGAGAGGAGACAGACTACCCCCACAGCATGCACAAGCAGGAAAACAGTCGAGAAGGCGGCAGGATCAGCGTTACAGAGTTGCAGTAGTCGTCTTAGCTACTTTGTTGCAGTTTTGCAGGCTTCCAGCGCGGTCAGCAGTCGATTCCTTATCAGAAGGTGAAGAGAGAGATGCAGAGGAACTCGGCTGAGCTCTTTCATTCGTTATCTAAAGTTTCCCCAGAGACAGAGACCCTAAATAGCCAGAAAAGAGGGTTTGGCTACCTAGGAGAGAGGATAGGCTAGCAACACCTCAAGGAGCCTATCACAAGGAGTCTCTGACGTCACCTGGTGGCACTGGCCACTCAGAGCAGTCCAGTGTGCCAGCAGCACCTCTGTTTCCAAGATGGCAGAGGTCTGGAGCACACTGGAGGAGCTCTGGACACCTCCCAGGGGAGGTGCAGGTCAGGGGAGTGGTCACTCCCCTTTCCTTTGTCCAGTTTCACGCCAGAGCAGGGCTAAGGGGTCCCCTGAACCGGTGTAGACTGGCTTATTCAGAATTGGGCACCTCTGTGCCCAACAAAGCATTTCCAGAGGCTCGGGGAGGCTACTCCTCCCCTGCCTTCACACCATTTTCCAAAGGGAGAGGGTGTCACACCCTCTCTCAGAGGAAGTTCTTTGTTCTGCCATCCTGGGCCAGGCCTGGCTGGACCCCAGGAGGGCAGATGCCTGTCTGAGGGGTTGGCAGCAGCAGCAGCTGCAGTGAAACCCCAGGAAGGGCAGTTTGGCAGTACCAGGGTCTGTGCTACAGACCACTGGGATCATGGGATTGTGCCAACCATGCCAGGATGGCATAGAGGGGGCAATTCCATGATCATAGACATGTTACATGGCCATATTCGGAGTTACCATTGTGAAGCTACATATAGGTAGTGACCTATATGTAGTGCACGCGTGTAATGGTGTCCCCGCACTCACAAAGTTCAGGGAATTGGCTCTGAACAATGTGGGGGCACCTTGGCTAGTGCCAGGGTGCCCTCACACTAAGTAACTTTGCACCTAACCTTTACCAGGTAAAGGTTAGACATATAGGTGACTTATAAGTTACTTAAGTGCAGTGTAAAATGGCTGTGAAATAACGCGGACGTTATTTCACTCAGGCTGCAGTGGCAGGCCTGTGTAAGAATTGTCAGAGCTCCCTATGGGTGGCAAAAGAAATGCTACAGCCCATAGGGATCCCCTGGAACCCCAATACCCTGCGTACCTCAGTACCATATACTAGGGAATTATAAGGGTGTTCCAGTAAGCCAATGTAAATTGGTAAAAATGGTCACTAGCCTGTTAGTGACAATTTGGAAAGAAATGAGAGAGCATAACCACTGAGGTTCTGATTAGCAGAGCCTCAGTGAGACAGTTAGTCACTACACAGGTAACATATTCAGGCACACTTATGAGCACTGGGGCCCTGGGTTACCAGGGTCCCAGTGACACATACAACTAAAACAACATATATACAGTGAAAAATGGGGGTAACATGCCAGGCAAGATGGTACTTTCCTACACAGTCCATTTGTTTGTGGATGATAGGGTGTAGTGAACTTGTAAGTTACACCACACTCCTTCCACATGGCCTTTAAGTATGCAGACATGAAATTGCTTCCCCTGTCTGATACTACTTCCTTTGGGAAGCCCACCCTGGAAAATATTCCCAGGAGGGCCTTTGCCACTACAGGTGCTATAGTGGTCCTTAAAGGAATAGCTTCAGGATATCTTGTGGCATGGTCCACTACCACCAAGATAAACCTATTGCCTGAAGCAGTAGGAGGGTCAAGGGGGCCAACTATGTCAACCCCTACCCTTTCAAAGGGAACCCCAACCACAGGCAGTGGGATAAGGGGTGCCTTTGGGGTGCCACCTGTCTTGCCACTGGCTTGACAGGTTTCACAGGACTTACAAAATTCCTTTGTGTCCTCAGACATCCTAGGCCAATGAAACAAGGGAACAAGTCTGTCCCAAGTTTTCATTTGTCCCAGGTGTCCAGCTAGGGGAATGTCGTGAGCAAGAGTTAGGAGGAACTTTCTGTACTCCTGAGGGATCACTAATCTCCTGGCAGCTCCAGGTTTAGGATCCCTTGCCTCAGTGTACAAGAGATTGTCCTCCCAGTAAACTCTGTGAGAGTCACTAACATCCCCATTAGCCTGCTTGACAGCTTGCTGTCTCAGACCCTCTAATGTGGGACAGGTTTGCTGTGCCACACTCAGCTCCTCCCTGGCAGGCCCCCCTTCACCCAAAAGCTCAGCAGTGTCTGCTTCAAGCTCCTCTGGTGTAGGTTCTGCACAGGGAGGGAATTCTTCTTCCTCAGAAGTAGAATCCACTGTAGAGGGAGGGATAGTAGGAAGTGGTTTGCTTCTACTAGCCCTAGCTTTAGGGAGCACTTGGTCCATTGTTCCAGGATCCAAGCTTCCCTGTCCTTTTTGCTTTTTGGCCTGAGCCCTTGTCAAAGCAAAAATATGCCCTGGGATGCCCAGCATTGCTGCATGGGCCTCCAACTACACATCTGACCAAGCTGATTCTCCAAATCATTTCCTAGAAGACTGTCTACAGGTAAATCTGTGGCTACCACAACTTTCTTTGGACCAGTAACCCCCCCCAGTTGAGATTAACAACAGCCATGGGGTGGCTAAGTGTGTTGTTGTGAGCATCGGTTACTTGGTACTGGTGACCAAGTAGGTGTTGTTCATGGTGGACCAGTTTCTCTATGACCATAGTCACACTGGCACCAGTGTCCCTGTAGGCCTGAACCTCAACACCATTTATTAGGGGTAGCTGCTTGTACTTATCCATATTAAGGGGACCAGCAAAAAAGGTGGTTAAATCAATAGCCCCCTCAGAGACTAACACATCCTCTGTGGCCTCCCTAACAAGGCCAACCCCAACTAAGTTACCAATAGTGAGCCCAGCTACTCCCTTGGATTGGCTATTAGTAGGTTTGCTCCCACCATCACTGCTATTAGTAGGGACACTAGGGGTAGCAGTAGGGGTTGTAGTGGTAGGAGGCTTGGTGCATTTCTTTGGACAACTGGGATCTGTTGTCCAATGGCCTTTTACTTTACATAAATAGCACCATGGTTTCTTTTCTTTGTTTTGATTAAAGGAGGATTAGGACCCACCACCACCACCAGAGTGTTTTTGTGGGCCTGGTGAAGACTCATTTTTAGATTTGTCCCCACCCTTGTCAGAAGACTTACCATCCTTCTTTTTGTTGCCATCTTTGTCACCCCCTGTATGAACTTTTCTGTTCACCCTTGTTCTGACCCATTTGTCTGCCTTCTTTCCCACTTCTTGGGGAGAGGTCAGATCAGAGTCCACCAAGTACTGGTGCAACAAATCAGACACACAATTATTAAGAATATGCTCTCTCAGGATCAAGTTATACAGGCTGTCATAATCAGTAACTTTACTGCCATGTAACCACCCCTCCAAGGCCTTCACTGAATGGTCAATGAAATCAACCCAGTCTTGTGAAGACTCCTTTTTGGTCTCTCTGAACTTTATCCTGTACTGTTCAGTGGTTAAGCCATAACCATCCAGGAGTGCATTCTTAAGAACTGTAAAATTATTGGCATCACTTTCTTTCACAGTAAGGAGCCTATCCCTACCTTTTCCACTAAATGATAGCCATAGGATAGCAGCCCACTGCCTTTGAGGGACATCCTGTACAACACAGGCCCTCTCAAGTGCAGCAAACCACTTGTTAATGTCATCCCCCTCCTTATAAGTTGGAACTATCTTATGCAGATTCCTGGAATCATGCTCTTTTGCAGTATGACTATGGGGAATACTGCTGCTGCCACCATGGGTTTCTAAACCCAGTTTCTGTCTCTCCTTCTCTACTTCTAAAGTCTGTCTATCCAAATCCAGCTGTTGCTTCTTGAGCTTCAGTCTGGTTTGTTCCACTCTCAATCTATTGAGCTCCCTTTCTAACAATCTGTCATCAGGGTGGGTGGGAGGGACATGTCTTAAAACAGAAGTATGGTGAGAATGGACAGAAGGAGACCTGTCCCTTACAGAGGGCACCCTAACAGCTTGGCTGACAGTGTAATGTGAGAGCACATCATCTGTGTGATGTGACTCCACCTCAGTACCAACTATGCTAGACTGTCTTGTAATGGGAAGGCTAAGAAGTTTCTTTCCTGAACCTTTACCTGGGGGAGTCCCTGGATCAGATTGGGAACCATTAGCCACTTTTTCAACAGATAGGGCACTTTTAGCCTTATCTTGTTCTCTAAGCATGTTAAGTAACAATTCCAAGGAAGGATTCTTCCCTACACTCAAACCTCTTTCTACACAGAGACTCCTTGCTCCTTTCCAGCTAAGGTGGTCATATGCAAGTTTGGACAGATCAACATTTTGGCCTGTGCCAGACATTTTTAGAAAGAGTTAAAGTGATAGAAAAAGGATAAAAAAAGTTTTCAGAACTTTTAGAAAGACAGAAAAAAAAAAAAACTTTTTAGAACTTTTTAGAAAGTTAGGAGTACTTTTCAGCACTTAGAAAAGAGTGAAAAGAGGAAATGCAAAACTTTTTGGTTATGTGTATATACACTGAACTTGTTTTGTATATTTTTCTCTTATGAAAAGTACAATGACAAGAGTGGTAAGTAGTCTCAAAGCACTTATCCCACCGCTGCACAACCAATGTAGGAGGCTGGACTGGCTTGTAGTGAGTACCAAGGGGTACTTGCACCTTGCACCAGGCCCAGTTATCCCTTATTAGTGTATAGGGTGTCTAGCAGCTTAGGCTGATAGATAATGGTAGCTTAGCAGAGCAGCTTAGGCTGAACTAGGAGACGTGTGAAGCTACTACAGTACCACTTAGTGTCATATGCACAATATCATAAGAAAACACAATACACAGTTATACTAAAAATAAAGGTACTTTATTTTTATGACAATATGCCAAAGTATCTTAGAGTGTACCCTCAGTGAGAGGATAGGAAATATACACAAGATATATATACACAATAGCAAAAATATGCAGTATAGTCTTAGAAAACAGTGCAAACAATGTATAGTTACAATAGGATGCAATGGGGACACATAGGGATGGGGGCAACACAAACCATATACTCCAAAAGTGGAATGCGAACCACGAATGGACCCCAAACCTATGTGACCTTGTAGAGGGTCGCTGGGACTATTATAAAATAGTGAGAGTTAGAAAAATAACCCTCCCCAAGACCCTGAAAAGTGAGTGCAAAGTGCACTAAAGTTCCCCTAAGGACAAAGAAGTCGTGTTAGAGGAATAATGCAGGAAAGACACAAACCAACAATGCAGCAACGATGGATTTCCAATCTAGGGTACCTGTGGAACAAGGGGACCAAGTCCAAAAGTCACAAGCAAGTCGGAGATGGGCATATGCCCAGGAAATGCCAGCTGTGGGTGCAAAGAAGCTTCTACTGAACACAAGAAGCAGAGGTTTCTGCAGGAACAAAAAGGGCTAGAGACTTCCCTTTATGTGGACGGATCCCTCTCGCCATGGAGAGTCGTGCAGAAATGTTTTCCCGCCGAAAAAACGCCAACAAGCCTTGCTAGCTGCAAATGGTGCGGTTAGCGTTTTTGGATGCTGCTGTGGCCCAGGAGGGATCAGGAGGTCGCAAATTGGACCAGGAGGTAGAGGGGACGTCGAGCAAGACAAGGAGCCCTCTTAGCAGCAGGTAGCCCCCAGAGAAGTGCCAGAAATAGGCACTACAAGGATGCGTGAAATGGTGCTCACCCGAAGTTACACAAAGGAGTCCCACGTCGCCGGAGACCAACTTAGAAAGTCATGCAATGCAGGTTAGAGTGCCGTGGATCCAGGCTTGGCTGTGCACAAAGGATTTCCGCCGGAAGTGCACAGGGGCCGGAGTAGCTGCAAAAGTCGCGGTTCCCAGCAATGCAGTCTAGCGAGGTGAGGCAAGGACTTACCTCCACCAAACTTGGACTGAAGAGTCACTGGACTGTGGGGGTCACTTGGACAGAGTTGCTGGATTCGAGGGACCTCACTCGTCGTGCTGAGAGGAGACCCAAGGGACCGGTAATGCAGCCTTTTGGTGCCTGCGGTTGCAGGGGGAAGATTCCGTCGACCCACGGGAGATTTTTTTTTAGCTTCTAGTGCAGAGAGGAGGCAGACTACCCCCACAGCATGCACCACCAGGAAAACAGTCGAGAAGGCGGCAGGATCAGCGTTACAGAGTTGCAGTAGTCGTCTTTGCTACTATGTTGCAGTTTTGCAGGCTTCCAGCGCGGTCAGCAGTCGATTCCTTGGTAGAAGGTGAAGAGAGAGATGCAGAGGAACTCGGCTGAGCTCTTGCATTCGTTATCTAAAGTTTCCCCAGAGACAGAGACCCTAAATAGCCGAAAAGAGGGTTTGGCTACCTAGGAGAGAGGATAGGCTAGCAACACCTGAAGGAGCCTATCAGAAGGAGTCTCTGACGTCACCTGGTGGCACTGGCCACTCAGAGCAGTCCAGTGTGCCAGCAGCACCTCTGTTTCCAAGATGGCAGAGGTCTGGAGCACACTGGAGGAGCTCTGGACACCTCCCAGAGGAGGTGCAGGTCAGGGGAGTGGTCACTCCCCTTTCCTTTGTCCAGTTTCGCGCCAGAGCAGGGCTAAGGGGTCCACTGAACCGATGAAGAAAGCATTTCCAGAGGCTGGGGGAGGCTACTCCTCCCCTGCCTTCACACCATTTTCCAAAGGGAGAGGGTGTAACACCCTCTCTCAGAGGAAGTCCTTTGTTCTGCCATCCTGGGCCAGGCCTGGCTGGACCCCAGGAGGGCAGATGCCTGTCTGAGGGGTTGGTAGCAGCAGCAGCTGCAGTGAAACCCCAGGAAGGGCAGTTTGGCAGTACCAGGGTCTGTGCTACTCACACTAAGTAACTTTGCAACTAACCTTTACCAGGTAAAGGTTAGACATATAGGTGACTTATAAGTTACTTAAGTGCAGTGTAAAATGGCTGTGAAATAATGTGGACGTTATTTCACTCAGGCTGCAGTGGCAGGCCTGTGTAAGAATTGTCAGAGCTCCCTCTGGGTGGCAAAAGAAATGCTGCAGCCCATAGGGATCTCCTGGAACCCCAATACCCTGGGTACCTCAGTACCATATACTAGGGAATTATAAGGGTGTTCCAGTAAGCCAATGTAAATTGGTAAAATTAGTCACTAGCCTGTTAGTGACAATTTGGAGAGAAATGAGAGAGCATAACCACTGAGGTTCTGATTAGCAGAGCCTCAGTGAGACAGTTAGTCACTACACAGGTAACACATTCAGGCACACTTATGAGCACTGGGGCCCTGGTGAACAGGGTCCCAGTGACACATACAACTAAAACAACATATATACAGTGAAAAATGGGGGTAACATGCCAGGCAAGATGGTACTTTCCTACACCCTTAGCCCTGCTCTGGCGCGAAACTGGACAAAGGGAAGGGGAGTAACCACTCCCCTGACCTGTACCACCCCTGGGAGGTGCCCAGAGCTCCTCCAGTGTGCTCCAGACCTCTGCCATCTTGGAAACAGAGGTGCTGCTGGCACACTGGACTGCTCTGAGTGGCCAGGGCCAGCAGGTGACGTCAGAGACTCCTTCTGATAGGCTCCTTCAGGTGTTGCTAGCCTATCTTCTCTCCTAAGTAGCCAAACCCTCTTTTCTGGCTATTTAGGGTCTCTGCTTTGGGGATTTCCTTAGATAACGAATGCAAGAGCTCATCAGAGTTCCTCTACATCTCTCTCTTCACCTTCTGCCAAGGAATCGACTGCTGACCCTGCTGGAAGCCTGCAAAACTGCAACAAAGTAGCAAAGACGACTACTGCAACTCTGTAACGCTGATCCTGCCGCCTTCTCGACTGTTTTCCTGGTGGTGCATGCTGTGGGGGTAGTCTGCCTCCTCTATGCACTAGAAGCTCCGAAGAAATCTCCCGTGGGTCGACGGAATCTTCCCCCTGCTACCGCAGGCACCAAAGAACTGCATCACCGGTACCCTGGGTCTCCTCTCAGCACGACGAGCGAGGTCCCTTGAATCCAGCAACTGTGTCCAAGTGACTCCCACAGTCCAGTGACTCTTCAGTCCAAGTTTGGGGGAGGTAAGTCCTTGCCTCCCCACGCCAGACTGTATTGCTGGGAAGCGTGACTTTTGCAGCTACTCCGGCCTCTGTGCACTTCCGGCGGAAATCCTTTGTGCACAGCCAAGCCTGGGTCCACGGTACTCTAACCTGCATTGCACGACTTTCTAAGTTGTCCTCCGGCGACGTGGGACTCCTTTGTGCGACTTCGGGTGAGCACCGTTTCACTCCTCTTCATAGTGCCTGTTCCGGCACTTCTGTGGGTGCTGCCTGCTTTTAAGAGGACTCCTTGTCTTGCTGGGCGCCCCTTCTGTCCCCTGACGCAATTGGCGACATCCTGGTCCCTCCTGGGCCACAGCAGCATACAAAAACGCTAACCGCACGACTTGCAGCTAGCAAGGCTTGTTGGCGGTCTTTCTTCAGGAAAACACTTCTGCACGACTCTCCACGGCGTGGGGGATGAATCCTCCAAAGGGGAAGTCTCTAGCCCGTGTCGTTCCTGCAGAATCCTAAGCTTCTACTGTCCAGTATCAGCTTCTTTGCACCCACAGCTGGCATTTCCTGGGCATCTGCCCATCTCCGACTTGCTTGTGACTTTTGGACTTGGTCCCCTTCTTCCACATGTACCCTCGACTGGAAATCCATTGTTGTTGCATTGCTGGTTTGTGTCTTTCCCGCAGAATTCCCCTATCATGACTTCTATGTCCTTTTGGGAACTTTAGTGCACTTTGCACTCACTTTTCAGGGTCTTGGGGTGGGCTATTTTTCTAACCCTAACTGTTTTCTTACAGTCCCAGCGACCCTCTACAAGGTCACATAGGTTTGGGGTCCATTCGTGGTTCGCATTCCACTTTTGGAGTATATGGTTTGTGTTGCCCATATCCTTATGTGTCCCCATTGCATCCTATTGTAACTATACATTGTTTGCACTGTTTTCTAATACTATACTGCATATTTTTGGTATTGTGTACATATATCTTGTGTATATTTGCTATCCTCATACTGAGGGTACTCACTGAGATACTTTTGGCATATTGTCATAAAAATAAAGTACCTTTATTTTTAGTATATCTGTGTATTGTGTTTTCTTATGATATTGTGCATATGACACTAGTGGTACTGTAGGAGCTTCACTCGTCTCCTAGTTCAGCCTAAGCTGCTCTGCTAAGCTACCATTATCTATCAGCCTAAGCTGCTAGACACCCTATACACTAATAAGGGATAACTGGGCCTGGTGCAAGGTGTAAGTACCCCTTGGTACTCACTACAAGCCAGTCCAGCCTCCTACATTGGTTGTGCAGTGGTGGGATAAGTGCTCTGTAACTACTTACCACTTTTGTCATTGTACTTTTCATAAGAGAAAAATATACAAAACAAGTTCAGTGTATGTACACCTAACCAAAAAGTTTTGCATTTTCTCTTTTCACTCTTTTCTAAGTGCTGAAAAGTATCTCTAAACTTTCTAAAAGTTCTTAAAAAGTGTAAAAAGTTTTTTTTCTGTCTTTCTAAAAGTTCTGAAAAAGTTTTTCTCTCTTTTTTTCTGTCACTTAAACACTTTCTAAAATGTCTGCCACAGGCCAAACTGTTGATCTGTCCAAAATTGCTTATGATCACCTTAGCTGGAAAGGAGCAAGGAGTCTCTGCATAGAAAGAGGTTTAAGTGTAGGGAAGAATCCCCCCAGAGAACTGTTGGTTAACATGCTTATAGAACAGGATAAGGCCAGAGGTGCCCCTTCTGTTGAAAAAGTAGTTAATGGTTCACAATCTGATCCAGGGACTCCCCTAGAAAAGGATTCAGGAAAGAAACTTCCTAGCCTGCCCATTACTAGACAGCCTAGCATAGTTGGTACTGATGTAGAGTCACACCATACTGATAGTGTTGTCTCACATCATAGCAAGAGTATTCCTTCTCACCATGGTAGAAGCGATGTTTCTGTTAACCAAGCTGTCAGGATGCCTTCTGTAAGGGATGGGTCTCCTTCTGTTCATTCTCACCATAATTCTGTTTCAAGGAATGTCCCACCCACCCACCCTGATGACAGAGTGTTAGAAAGGGAGCTCAATAGATTGAGAGTGGAGCAAACCAGACTGAAGCTCAAGAAGCAACAGCTGGATTTGGATAGACAGTCCTAAGAAGTAGAGAAAGAGAGACAGAAATTGGGTTTAGAAACCCATGGTGGCAGCAGCAGTATTCCCAATAGTCATCCTGCAAAAGAGCATGATTCTAGGAATCTGCACAAGATAGTTCCCCCTTATAAGGAGGGGGATGACATTAACAAGTGGTTTGCTGCACTTGAGAGGGCCTGTGTTGTACAGGATGTCCCTCAAAGGCAGTGGGCTGCTATCCTATGGCTATCATTTAGTGGAAAGGGTAGGGATAGGCTCCTTACTGTGAAAAAAAGTGATGCCAATAATTTTACAGTTCTTAAGAATGCACTCCTGGATGGTTATGGCTTAACCACTGAACAATACAGGATGAAGTTCAGAGAGACCAAAAAGGAGTCTTCACAAGACTGGGTTGATTTCATTGACCATTCAGTGAAGGCCTTGGAGGGGTGGTTACATGGCAGTAAAGTTACTGATTATGAAAGCCTGTATAACTTGATCCTGAGAGAGCATATTCTTAATAATTGTGTGTCTGATTTGTTGCACCAGTACTTGGTGGACTGTGATCTGACCTCTCCCCAAGAATTGGGAAAGAAGGCAGACAAATGGGTCAGAACAAGGGTGAACAGAAAACTTCATACAGGGGGTGGCAAAGATGGCAATAAGAAGAAGGATGGTAAGTCTTCTGACAAGGGTGGGGACAAATCTAAAAATGAGTCCTCATCAGGCCCACAAAAACACTCTGGTAGGGGTGGTGGGTCCAAATCCTCTTCAAATCAAAACAAAGAAAATAAACCATGGTGCTATTTATGTAAAATAAAAGGCCATTGGACAACAGATCCCAGTTGTCCAAAGAAAAGCACCAAGCCTCCTACCACTACAACCCCTACTGCTACACCTAGTGTCCCTACTAATAGCAGTGGTGGTGGGAGCAAACCTACTAATAGCCAATCTAAGGGAGTAGCTGGGCTCACTTTTGGTAACTTAGTTGGGGTTGGTCTTGTTAGGGAGACCACAGAGGCTGTGTTAGTCTCTGAGGGGGCTATTGATTTAGCCACCTTAGTTGCTTGTCCCCTTAACATGGATAAGTACAAGCAACTACCCCTAATAAATGGTGTTGAGGTTTAGGCCTACAGGGACACAGGTGCCAGTGTTACAATGGTAATAGAGAAACTGGTCCACCCTGAACAACACCTACTTGGTCACCAGTACCAAGTAATCGATGCTCATAACAACACCCTTAGCCACCCCATGGCTGTTGTGAATCTCAACTGGGGGGGGGTTACTGGCCCAAAGAAAGTTGTGGTTGCCTCAGATTTACCTGTAGACTGTCTATTAGGGAATGATTTAGAGACATCAGCTTGGGCAGAAGTGGAGTTGGAGGCTCATGCAGCAATGCTGGGCATTCCAGGGCATATTTTTGCTTTGACCAGGGCTCAGGCCAAAAAGCAAAAAGGACAGGGTGACTTGGATCCTGGAAGAATGGACCAAGTGCTCCCTAAAGCTAGGGGTAGTAGAAGTAAAGCACTACCTACTATCCTTCCCTCTACAGTGGATTCTACTTCTGAGGAAGAAGAATTTCCACCCTGTGCAGAACCTACACCAGAGGAGCTGGAAGCTGACACTGCTGAGCTTTTGGGTGAAGGGGGGCCTGCCAGGGAGGAGCTGAGTGTGGCACAGCATACCTGTCCCACACTAGAGGGTCTAAGACAGCAAGCTGTCAAACAAGCAAATGGGGATGTCAGTGACTCTCACAGAGTTTACTGGGAGGACAATCTTCTGTACACTGAAGCAAGGGATCCAAAACCTGGAGCTGCCAGGAGATTGGTGATTCCTCAGGAGTACAGAAGGTTCCTCCTAACTCTAGCCCACGACATTCCCTTAGCTGGACATTTGGGGCAAATGAAAACTTGGGACAGGCTTGTTCCCTTGTTTCATTGGCCTAGAATGTCAGAGGACACAAAGGAATTTTGTAAGTCCTGTGAAACCTGTCAACCCAGTGGCAAGACAGGTGGCACTCCAAAGGCACCCCTTATTCCACTGCCTGTGGTTGGGGTTCCCTTTGAAAGGGTAGGGGTTGACATAGTTCGCCCCCTTGACTGTCCTACTGCTTCAGGCAATAGGTTTATCTTGGTGGTGGTGGACCATGCCACCACATATCCTGAAGCAATTCCTCTAAGGACCACTACAGCTCCTGCAGTGGCAAAGGCCCTCCTGGGAATCTTTTCCAGGGTGGGCTTCCCAAAAGAGGTGGTATTAGACAGGGGAAGCAATTTCATGTCTGCTTACTTAAAGGCCATGTGGAAGGAGTGTGGTGTTACATACAAGTTCACCACACCCTATCATCCACAAACAAATGGACTGGTGGAGAGATTTAACAAAACTCTCAAAGGCATGATTATGGGACTCCCTGAAAAACTCCGCAGGAGATGGGATATCCTTTTACCATGCCTCCTTTTTGCTTACAGGGAGGTACCCCAGAAAGGAGTGTGCTTCAGCCCCTTTGAACTCCTCTTTGGACACCCTGTGAGAGGTCCTCTAACACTGGTTAAGGAGGGTTGGGAACAACCTTTAAAAGCTCCAAAGCAAGACATAGTGGACTATGTACTTGGCCTCAGATCAAGGATGGCTGAGTACATGAAAAAGGCCAGTAAAAACCTTCAGGCCAGCCAAGAGCTCCAAAAGCAATGGCATGACCAGAAGGCTGTTTTGGTTCAGTACCAACCAGGACAGAAAGTGTGGGTCTTGGAGCCTGTGGCCCCAAGAGCACTCCAAGATAAATGGAGTGGACCCCACATAATTGTTGAGAAAAAGGGTGAAGTCACCTACTTAGTTGACTTATGCACTGCCAGGAGTCCCCTTAGGGTGCTCCATGTCAATTGCCTAAAACCCTACTATGACAGGGCTGATCTCACCCTGCTCATGGCAACTGATGAGGGACAGGAAGAAGAGAGTGACCCTCTCCCTGATCTCTTCTCTTCCACAGAACAAGATGCTCTAGTGGAAGGTGTAGTTTTGGCAGATTGTCTTACTGCTGAGCAGAAAGACCACTGCATAAATCTCCTGGGTCAGTTTTCTGAACTCTTCTCTACTGTGCCAGGTACCACTTCTTGGTGTGAGCACACTATAGATACTGGAGACAGCTTGCCTGTCAAATGTAAGATCTATAGGCAGCCTGACCATGTCAGAGACTGCATAAAGCAAGAGGTGCAGAAAATGCTTGAACTGGGAGTGGTTGAGCACTCTGAAAGTCCATGGGCTTCTCCTGTGGTACTTGTACCAAAACCTCATTCCAAAGATGGAAAGAAGGAAATGCGGTTTTGTGTCAACTACAGAGGTCTCAACCAGATAACCAAAACTGATGCTCACCCTATACCCAGGGTAGATGAGCTCATAGATACACTGGCATCTGCCAATTATCTAAGCACTTTTGACTTGACTGCAGGGTATTGGCAGATCAAATTATCAGAAGATGCAAAAGCAAAAACTGCATTTTCAACCATTGGAGGCCATTACCAATTCACAGTAATGCCTTTTGGATTGAAAAATGCACCTGCCACTTTTCAGAGGTTGGTGAACACAGTCCTGCAAGGGCTGGAAGCTTTTAGTGCAGCATATTTGGACGATATAGCTGTCTTTAGCTCCAGCTGGGATGATCACCTGGTCCACCTATGGAAAGTTTTGGAGGCCGTGCAAAAAGCAGGCCTCACTATCAAGGCTTCAAAGTGCCAGATAGGGCAGGGGAAGGTGGTTTATCTGGGACACCTTGTTGGTGGGGAACAGATTGCACCACTTCAGGGGAAAATCCAAACTATTATAGATTGGGTTCCCCCTACTACTCAGACTGAGGTGAGAGCCTTTTTAGGCCTCACTGGGTACTATAGGAGGTTCATTAAGAACTATGGCTCCATTGCAGCCCCTCTTAATGACCTCACTTCAAAGAAAATGCCTAAGAAGGTATTATGGACAGCAAACTGTCAGAAAGCTTTTGAGGAGCTGAAGCAGGCCATGTGCTCTGCACCTGTCCTGAAAAGCCCTTGTTACTCTAAAAAATTCTATGTCCAAACTGATGCATCTGAATTAGGAGTAGGGGCAGTCCTATCACAACTTAATTCTGAGGGCCAGGATCAACCTGTTGCTTTTATTAGTAGGAGGTTGACCCCTAGAGAAAAGCGTTGGTCGGCAATAGAGAGGGAGGCCTTTGCTGTGGTCTGGGCACTGAAGAAGTTGAGGCCATACCTGTTTGGCACTCACTTCATTGTTCAGACAGACCACAAACCTCTACTTTGGCTAAAACAAATGAAAGGTGAAAATCCTAATTTGTTGAGGTGGTCCATATCCCTACAGGGAATGGACTATACAGTGGAACATAGACCTGGGAGTAGCCACTCCAATGCAGATGGACTCTCCTGATATTTCCACTTAGACAATGAAGACCCATCAGGTAATGACTAGTCTTATTGTCCTTCGTTTGGGGGGGGGGTGTGTAGGAAAGTACCATCTTGCCTGGCATGTTACCCCCATTTGTCACTGTATATGTGTTGTTTTAGTTGTATGTGTCACTGGGACCCTGTCAGCCAGGGCCCCAGTGCTCATAAGTGTGCCCTGAATGTGTTACCTGTGTTATGACTAACTGTCTCACTGAGGCTCTGCTATCCAGAACCTCAGTGGTTATGCTCTCTATTTTCTTTCAAATTGTCAGTAACAGGCTAGTGACCAATTTCACCAATTTACATTGGCATACTGGAACACCCTTATAATTCCCTAGTATATGGTACTGAGGTACCCAGGGTATTGGGGTTCCAGGAGATCCCTATGGGCTGCAGCATTTCTTTTGCCACCCATAGGGAGCTCTGACAACTCTTACACAGGCCTGCCACTGCAGCCTGAGTGAAATAACGTCCACGTTATTTCACAGCCATTTACCACTGCACTTAAGTAACTTATAAGTCACCTATATGTCTAACCTTTACCTGGTAAAGGTTAGGTGCAAAGTTACTTAGTGTGTGGGCACCCTGGCACTAGCCAAATTCCCCGGACTTTGTGAGTGCGGGGACACCATTACACGCGTGCACTACACAAAGGTCACTACCTATGTGTAGTTTCACAAAGGTATCTCCGAATATGGCCATGTAATATGTCTATGATCATGGAATTGCCCCCTCTATGCCATCCTGGCATAGTTGGCACAATCCCATGATCCCACAGGTCTGTAGTTCAGACCTGGGTACTGCCAAACTACCTTTCCCGGGGTGTCACTGCAGCTGCTGCTGCTGCCAACCCCTCAGACAGGTTTCTGCCCTCCTGGGGTCCAGCCAGGCTTGGCCCAGGATGGCAGAACAAAGGACTTCCTCAGAGAGAGGGTGTTACACCCTCTCCCTTTGGAAAAAGGTGTCAGGGCTGGGGAGGAGTAGCCTCCCCCAGCCTCTGGAAATGCTTTCATGGGCACAGATGGTGCCCATTTCTGCATAAGCCAGTCTACAGCGGTTCAGGGACCCCTCAGCCCTGCTCTGGCGCGAAACTGGACAAAGGAAAGGGGAGTGACCACTCCCCTGACCTGCACCTCCCCTGGGAGGTGCCCAGAGCTCCTCCAGTGTGCTCCAGACCTCTGCCATCTTGGAAACAGAGGTGCTGCTGGCACACTGGACTGCTCTGAGTGGCCAGGGCCAGCAGGTGACGTCAGAGACTCCTTCTGATAGGCTCCTTCAGGTGTTGCTAGCCTATCTTCTCTCCTAAGTAGCCAAACCCTCTTTTCTGGCTATTTAGGGTCTCTGCTTTGGGGATTTCCTTAGATAACGAATGCAAGAGCTCATCAGAGTTCCTCTGCATCTCTCTCTTCACCTTCTGCCAAGGAATCGACTGCTGACCGCGCTGGAAGCCTGCAAAACTGCAACAAAGTAGCGAAGACGACTACTGCAACTCTGTAATGCTGATCCTGCCGCCTTCTCAACTGTTTTCCTGGTGGTGCATGCTGTGGGGGTAGTCTGCCTCCTCTCTGCATTAGAAGCTCCGAAGAAATCTCCCGTGGGTCGATGGAATCTTCCCCCTGCTACCGCAGGCACCAAAGAACTGCATCACCGGTACCCTGGGTCTCCTCTCAGCATGACGAGCGAGGTCCCTTGAATCCAGCAACTCTGTCCAAGTGACTCCCACAGTCCAGTGACTCTTCAGTCCAAGTTTGGTGGAGGTAAGTCCGTGCCTCCCCTCGCTAGACTGTATTGCTGGGTAACGCGTGATCTGCAGCTGCTCTGGCTCCTGTGCACTCTTCCAGGATTTCCTTCATGCACAGCCAAGCCTGGGTCCCCGACACTCCTTCCTGCAGTGCACAACCTTCTGAGTTGTCCTCCGGCGTCGTGGGTCTCCCTTTTGTCAGGGGCCATGGCGGCAGTTAGGGGAACTAGCATCAACATTTTTGACTCTAGTTGGAAGCTTTGCAGGATTCGAGTAAAAACTTTTGACGCTAATCATGCAAAGCCCACTGAGGCCCATTGAAACAATGCCATGCCTCCTTTTAACGCCTTCTCTGAGTACACGTTAAAAGTGCCATTTTTTCAGCCCCCCCCCCCCCCTAACGGGGGAATGCCCGTTTTGCATACATTTTGCCTGGTGCAGGCATAATGTAGTGCAAAGGGTTACAAAGTGGCTCAATGCACACATTGCGCCACTTTGTAAATCTGGTGCGGGGATTAACATTAAAAAAATGATGCACATGTGGTGCAAGGATGTGCTAGGGGCTCCTAAATGAGCCCCTAAAGGAGCACTTTCATTAATCATAGTGCAACACTGGATGGGATTGAGCCGAAATTAGCTCTGGATCCAACATTGGAACAGGTCTGGCACCACAGAGCTGAGGCCTGCCCCAAACCCGGAACATGCAGTGGGCCCTTTAGCAGAAGTGTCGACGCATGGGCTGGTGCTGGTGGCAAGGCAGACTGAGGTCAGATGGCACTGGAAAGGGAAAAAAAAATGTCGAGTTTCCACATGGAGCTCCAGCATATTCGTGAGGTTCAAAGAAGTGCCAGAGGACACACAGCAGCCTCTTTGAAGGCCTCAATTTGCTGCAGAGTCAACAATGGCCATAGAAACTCAGTCGTATTGGCTCTAGAACCTGAATTGGGACTGAGTTAGAAGACATATCTAGAGTACCCATTGAACTGTGACTGCATAATTTCTCCCTGGAACGACCGGACTGACCCCTATCAAGTCAACCCCTATTTGGACTTCTTATGCTTACTCCTAGACTTGCCTTTCAACCTCGTTCTTGACAGCGTTAGTGCATGTTTCTGGGACCCTGAGTGGCCTTGAGATTTCAAGCAGCATCAAACCCCCTTATTCTCTGTGACCTGCTGATCAATGAGCATTTGTTGCACGACTTCAATGATTAGTTTTAAGGCACCAACGACAAACATCCTGGGAATCTGTGACCAACAACTGCTTCCAGCAGTTGCAGCATGGACTTTAGTCTTTGGGGCAGACATACATAGCACACTGTTTCAAAAGATTTCAGAGAGAAACTGCAAGAGCCTATGGTGGTCATTACAACCCTGGCGGACGGTGTTAAAGCTGCGGTAATAGCGCAAACAGGCCGGCGGACAAAAAAAGGGAATTATGACCGTGGCGGAAACCGCCAACATAGACAGCCACTTTAACACTCCGACCGCCACGGCGGTACAGACAAGCAGCGCGGCGGTCACCGCCAACAGACAGGCGGAAGACAATGTACCGCCCACAGTATCACAACCCGCCAATCCGCCACCTTTTCCGGGGCGGATTCACCGTGGATAAAAACACAGCGGAAACAGCTTTTGCAATGGGAAAACGCCTACCTCAACATACTCCACGAGGAAGGTGGCCACCATGGAGCCCGAACTACAAATCCTCCCTGCGCTTGTCTTCCTGCTCCTCTACGAACACCAGCAACGTAGGCGCCGAAGACAACGGTGAGTACTGCACCTACGACATAGGGGAGGCAAAAGTCAGGGGGACACACACGAAACACCCCCACCCCCACCCCGACCCTCACCCACTACAACACACACACCAATGCATTTCCAAACAGCACAGTAACAACCCCCAGTCCCCCCGGAAGAATGCAAAGACAAAAGGAAATGAGTTCAACCATTGTAATGTATCAAAATACAGTAACCAAATATATACAGATATATAAAAACAATCCAAAATCATACATCACGATTAGAACTGCAGGTATGCACATATCAATGTCCGTGGACCACTGGGCCCACAATGCATGGGCGAGGCCCACACTAGATACCTGTCCACAAACGGAGAGAACACTGCAGGGGCATCAGATAGAAATACAACAGGCACCTCAGGGGGAAGGGAAGGGGGGGCACCTCAGCCGGATTACAGCACCACGCCAGGGCTCCATGCCCATTGATGTATCCTGGGGAGTGCAAAGCCAGTCTCTCAAGTCTCTACAGTGGGTGGGTTGCCCACTGTACCATCCTGGGGAGTGCAAAGCCACAGTCTCTCAAGTCTCTACAGTGGGTGGTTTGCCCACTGTTCAATCCTGGGGAGTGCAAAGCCACAGTCTCTCAAGTGGATAACAGTCTCCACTGGTTCTGGTGCCCAGAGTGGTTCATCCTGTGAAGGACAGACAGAGTGGGTGCAGGTCTCCACTGGTTCTGGAGGGGGACTGGTGCCCAGAGTGCTTCATCCTGTGAAGGACAGACAGAGTGGATGCAGGTCTCCACTGGTTCTGGAGGGGGAATGGTGCCCAGAGTGCATCACGCTCCCCGTGACGGTCCCAGTTCCGTCACTGTCCCAGCTGCACATGGGCAAACGATGCTTGATTTGGCGATCTTTGCCCTGTTCAGCGGTCTTCACCATGGCGGTCTTTGCCCTGTTCAGCGGTCTTCACCATGGCACCCTTTGCCCTGTTCAGCGGTGCTAGCCTTTGCTGATTCTGACCTGTTCAGCGGTGCCTTGCCATGGCGGTCTTTGCCCTGTTCATCAGTCTTCACCATGGCGGTCTTTGCCCTGTTCAGCGGTGCTTGCCTTTGCTGTGTCTGACCTGTTCAGCGGTGTGTGGCATGACGGTCCCTCAGTGCCCAGCGGGGCTGTGGCTGCCGGGGCCCTCCAGATCACTGACTCTGGCGGTGGTCTCCGGACCAGTGATGACAGTGCTGCCCTCCAGGGCACTGACTCTGGCGGTGGTCTCCGGACCAGTGACGACAGTGCTGCCCTCCAGGGCACTGACTCTGGCGGTGGTCTCCGGACCAGTGACGATACTGCTGCCCTCCAGGGCACTGACTCTGGTGGTGGTCTCCGGACTAGTGACGATACTGCTGCCCTCCAGGGCACTGACTTTGGCGGTGGTCTCCGGACCAGTGACGACAGTGCTGGCGGTGGCATCCCGGCCGGCGGGGAGGATGGCGGCCTTCTCTGCCGTGCTGCTCTTGCCAGACTTTGGAGACCACCTTGGGAGGAGTCACAGCTGACTCGGCACTCCCCCCGGGACCCTTGTGAGCTGTTTTGCCAGCAGGAGTCTTCACCCTCTCCCGTCGGCCACTTTCCAACTTAAGGTGCTTTTTCAGGGGGTGGACTGGCAGTGCTTTGGCTCCGTGTCACACTGGATGCCCTGGTGGCCGGTGCACTCCACACACCTTTAACACGCACCACTGGTACCTGACTTATTTTGGCTGAGGTGCTACTACGGGACCTATGAATTGGAGGGGTGGGGGTGGTGGGAAAGAGGTCAACGTTGCTGAGGAAGAGTTTCTGACCAACACTGGGACGGGTAGCTGGAAGGGGTCTGGGAGTGGAGGAAGAGGAGGTGGTTGTAGGAGGTGTAACTTTAGGTGATTTGGGTGCAGGTGCAGGTGGAGTCTGTCGTGAGGTGGATGGATGTTGGGTGTGTGGGTGCCGGCGTCTGTGTACTTTGGGAGGGGGCATCACAGACACACTGGGAGTGGACACAGGGGATGTAAAAATGGTAGTGGGGATGGTGAGTGCAGGTGAGCGGGGTGTGGTGGTGGGTGTTCTGGTGAGAGTCCTAGTGCCTGTAGATGTAGTGCATGCAGTTGAGAGTGTAGACGACACTGGGAGGGAGGAGGAAGATGACGAGGAGGGGGACACAGTGGAGGCAGTGGATGTTGCTGTGTCTGTATGTGGGTGATGCTTGTGTGAGTGCCTGTGGGATGTGTGGTGCCTATGTTTTCCTGAGCTACTTTTGTGTGTTGCGGTGTGTGCATGCTTGTCTGATGGTGTGGTTGGGATAGGCTGCGAGACAGGGGATTGGGTCTGGGTGGAGGAAGTTGGAGGGGGGAGGCTAGACACAGGGACAATGGCTGCCATCAGGGCTGAGGCCAAAGATTGCAGGGTTCGATGATGGGCAGCCTGACCAGAATGAATGCCCTCCAGGAATGCATTAGTGAGGGGCTGCTGGGAGGGCAGTGCTGGTGGGGGGGTGGCGGCTTTACCTGTAGAAGTGGGGGGCAAAGATGGGGCCGCCACCACAAGGGAGCTCTCATCGGCGGACGAGTCCGTGTCGCTGTTTGCTGATCCTGTGACCGACGTGGAGCTCCCCTCGCCCTCCGTCCCACTGGTGTATTCAGAGTCTGTGGTGTGGCCCTCCATGGACATGTGGGATGCAGCTCCCTCGTGCTCCGGTGCCACTGTACCTCCGCCTGATGATGCTGATGCACAAACGAACAGGGAGAGCACAAAAAGGGGGGGGACGACAGAAGAAAGACAGGTTGAGTGCATGGCTTACCGCTACCGTTGGCGGACAATACAGACACAGCAGCCCCCTGCACTACACCATGCTCTTGGCCTCTACAGATGCAATTCCTGGGATATGGCCTACATGGCTATGAGTGTCATCTGTCCACATAGACACAGGGGTATGTATACCTGTACTTGGCACTCTACAGAGGTGGGGTGGAGGGCCACAGAGCCATGCCTTACGAAGGGGCCTAGCTTATGTAACTCGCCCTGGCGTAGGGAACCCCACAGCCCTCCTCCCCCACCCAGACCCCTCCACTGCACCCAAAGTCATGAGAATGAGAGTGTACTCACCCCTTGTGTCTGCTGTGATGCCCTCAAGCGCCCATCCAACTCAGGGTAGGCCACCGCCAGGATCCGGAACATCAGGGGGGTCATGGTGCGACGGGCACCCCTCCCACGTTGGGAGGCCATCCCCAGCTGAGCCTCCGCCGTCTTCTGCTCCAGAGGGAAATGTCCTCCCATCTTTTTCGGCAGTGGGTGCCCCGTCTCTGGTGGACCCCCAGGGTCCGGACGTCCTTGGCGATGGCACGCCAAATGTCCTTCTTCTGGTGGGCGCTGACCTGCATGACATGTACAGGGGAAGAAGAGAAGTCATGAGCAACTGTACCGTCGAAGTGAGTGGCCCCCATCCCTACCCTTGCCATGTGGCACATGCATTCACAGTCCTTTATGGTCGCAGAACTCTGCCCCCTTCCTACTGACATCCAGCCCTCTCCACCCAGCATAGCCCATACAACGTGCTCCCTGTGTACTTACCTGTTGGTCTGGAGGACCGTAGAGTAGCGTGTACTGGGGGAGGACCAAAGTCCACGAGCTTCTCCAACTCCTGAGCAGTGAAGGCAGGGGCCCTTTCCCCAGATGCAGCAGCCATTGTCTCTTCCAGACCGAGGTCACAGCAGCACTTGCAGTGTAGGTCCTCTCCTGTCGAAGATCAGGTATCGAGTGATTGAACAGATAGAAAATGGCGGTGACGTCCGCGGCGGTGACATCCGCAGCGGTGCGTATCATCACCGCCGGCGCACTTCATCATTGGCTCCTGGGACCCATAGGGTCCAATGTTAACCAATGCAGCATTGCGCCGCGGTCTCCAACCGCCTACCGCGACGGTGTACAACGCCAGCGCAGTTACCTCACATCCCATTGTCCCAGTTTATAGGTCAGGGAGCTGCCATTTCAGGGGCCCACATGGCTTCATTTACTACTGCGTCACACATACCTAGGCCTACACTCAACACACATACAGGAAGAGTTTTGTATTTGGTGTTGTGTTCTGTGTAGCTGTGGGTACATACCTGAGAATTTGTTGACTCTGTGCTCGCTGTTGTCCTTCTTAGGCACCGTCAGCTGGGACATTTGAGGAGATGGCGGAATCCTCCGGTGTACCGACCGCTGGTGGACCTGTTAACAATGGAGGAGCGACATTTGATCATCACCTACAGGTTTGACCGTGCCACAATCCAGGACCTGTGTACCCAGTTGGAGCCAGACCTGATCTCACCAATCTGCCATCCCACAGGAATCCCCCCTGAAGTGCAGGTGCTATCAGTGCTCCATTTCCTTGCAAGTGGATCATTTCAAACTACAGTGGCCATGGCATCAGGGATGTCCCAGCCTATGTTTTCCAACGTGTTGTCCAGAGTGTTGACTGCCCTGCTGAAACACGTTAGGAGCTATATCGTTTTCCCTCAGGTGGAGGATTTGGCTACAGTGAAAGGTGACTTCTATGCCCTGGGACATATCCCTAACATTATAGGTGCCATGGATGGGACCCCTGTAGCTCTGGTCCCCCCACGCAGGAGTGAACAGGTGTACAGGAACCGGAAGAGTTATCATTCCATGAATGTACAGATGGTATGTTTGGCAGACCAGTACATCTCCCAGGTTAATGCAATGTTCCCTGGCTCTGTGCATGACGCCTACATCCTGTGGAATAACAGCATTCCTTATGTGATGGGTCAACTCCAGAGGCACCGTGTGTGGCTATTAGGGGACTCTGGTTACCCCAACCTGTCCTCGCTATTGACCCCAGTGAGGAATCCCAGGACCAGGGCAGAGGAACGCTAGAATGAGGCCCATGGGCGGACTAGGGGGGTGATCGAATGCACCTTCGGCCTCCTGAAGGCCAGGTTCAGGTGCCTCCACATGACCGGTGGTTCCCTATTCTACTCACCAAGGAAGGTGTGCCAGATCATCATCGCCTGCTCAATACTTCACAATCTTGCTTTGCGACGCCAGGTGCCTTTTCTGCAGGAGGATGGTCCAGATGACGGTGTTGTGGCAGCTGTGGAGACTGTGGACAGTGATGAGGAGGAAGCTGAGGAAGAAGACATAGACAACAGGGAGTCAGTCATACAGCAATATTTCCAGTGACACACAGGTGAGATTTATTTTTTTACTATTACATTCACTTTCACACTTCTAACTCTATCCTGTCTGTCAATTAAAAGCAGTATTTGGTAACTGAGTTGTACATTTCCATTACGGTTTCACAGGTGTGGTTACCAACGTGTGTCATCTGCTTGCATCCTTCATGGACTTGTGATGTGTGACATAGGTATGTTGGCATTACATTTGAAAACGCATTTTGTCACTGTAATTGGTAATACACATTTTAAAAATCACAGACTGACTCCAGATTGTTTTGTGGTTCAAGGGTGTTTATTGAAGTGCTAATTATTGGTGGGGGTGGCAAAATGGTGATGGGTGATGGTGGAGGAATGTCCATGGCAGAGTCCAGTCTATTAGTCTCACAGGTGCACTGCCCATATGGGCATAGGAAGTGGAGCTGGGGCAGTTCCAATCTGGACAGGGTAACAAAGTGAGACAGTGGGATGACAATCAGGGTGGTCTCATTTCCTGGCGGGGGTCTTGCCATCGTGCTCTGTCCTGTTCCTGGATCTCAGAGACCTCTTGCGGGTGGTTCTCTGTCTGCAGGGGGTGGGGTGCTGGTGTGGTGGTCCGGTGGCGGGGCGTCCTGTCCACTAGTGCCGGCGGAGGTGGTGGGCAGTTCATCGTCTAGGCTAGTGTCAGGGGCCCCTTGGAGTGCCACGGTGTCCCTCATGGTCTTTTGTATGTCCTTCAGCACCCCTACGATGGTGCCCAGGGCGGAGCTGATGTTTCTGAGCTCCTCCCTGAAGCCCAAATACTGTTCGTCCTGCAGGCGCTGGGTCTCCTGAAACTTGGCCAGGACCGTAGCCATCGTCTCCTGGGAGTGGTGGTATGCTCCCATGATGGAGGAGAGGGCCTCGTGGAGAGTGGGTTCCCTTGGCCTGTCCGCCCCCTGTCGCACAGCAGCCCTCCCAGTTCCCCTGTGTTCCTGTGCCTCCGTCCCCTGGACTGTGTGCCCACTACTACTGCTCCCAGGTCCCTGTTGTTGGGGTAGTGGGTTATCCTGGGTTCCCTGTAGTGGTGGACACACAGCTGATTGACGTGTCCTGGGTACGGAGGTATGGGCCCGCTGGGTGGGTGCTGTGCTGGTGTTACCAGAAGGTGGAAGGTCAGTGTTGGGCTGTGCCTGTGCGAGGGGAACCGACTGTCCCGAGGCCCACGATGATCCGGGCTGGTCATCTGGATCCAGTTGGCCAGAGCTGCTGTCGTCACTGTGGGCCTCTTCTGTGGGTGGAGTGGAGATGTCTGGACCCTCCTGTGTGGTGACGTTACGTAGTGGTTCTGCAGGGGTATAAGAGCATGATTATTGCATGTGTGTGTGTCATGGTGTGCAATGGGTGGGTGTGCGTGTACCCCAGTGCAAGCATTCCTGTGTGGGGGCTTGTGTGATGATGGTTGAGGGGTTGTTATGGGTATGTGCAATGGGCATGCTTTAGTGATGGGTGTCCATGCTTAGTTGTGTCATGCAGGGCTTGTTGTTGGGATGTGTGGTTTGTGTAATTAGTACATTAGTGAGGAGTTGGAGTGATAGGGGAGGGGGTGAGGGTGGGGGTGTGTGATAGCATGCAGGTAGGGTGGGGGATATGATAGTTAAGATTTGACTTACCAGTGTCCATTCCTCCACCGACTCCTCCGAGGCCCTCTGGATGCATGATGGTCAAGACTTGCTCCTCCCATATTGTTAGTTGTGGGGGAGGAGGTGGGGGTCCGCCGCCAGTCCGCTGAACCGCGATGTTGTGCCTGGAGACCACAGAACGCACCTTCCCCCTTAGGCCGTTCCACCTCTTCCTGATGTCCTCCCGATTTCTTGGATGCTGTCCCACAGCGTTGACCCTGTCGACGATTCTTCGCCATAGCACCATCTTCCTGGCTATGGAGGTGTGCTTCACCTGTGCTCCAAATAGCTGTGGCTCTACCCGTAAGATTTCCTCCACCATGACCCTGAGCTCCTCCTCGGAAAACCTGGGGTGTCTTTGGCGTGACATGGGGTGGTGTAGGTGATGTGTGGGGTGGTGTATGTGTTGAAGAGTGTGGTGTTGTGTGGTGGTGTGGGGTGTTTTGAGCGTGGATGTTGTATGGGTGATGGTGTTGTGTGCCTCTGTGTGGTGGGGTTGTCTATTGCTGTAGTCTCTGTCTGTCGCCTTCGTCTTCAGTTTTTTGTCGTAGGGGTTTGTGGGTGATGTGGGTGTGTGTTTTATATTGTGTTGGATGTGTGGGAGTGGTGTTTGTATGTGTATCAGGTGCGTGTATTTGGAATTGTCCAATGTGGCGGTGTTTTGGAGATGTGTGTGTATTTTGAGCGTGTCAGTGTGTACCGCCAATGGAATACCGCGGTTGAAAGACCGCCTCGTGGATTCGTGTGTCGTGATAGCATGGGCGTGTTTCTGTTGGCGTGACAGTGGAGGTTTTGTTTTCGCCAGTTTATCACTGACCTTTGGAGTGGCGGACTTCTGTGGGTGTCTGAATTTCGGCGGATTCCGAGATGTGGGTCATAATAGCTGTGGCGTAATTCCGCGGCGGTGTATTGGCTGTCTTCTGCACGGCGGTAATCGCCTTTTACCGCCAATGTTGTAATGACCCCCTATATCTGTAGCTGAGCTCCACATCCATGTCAACTCGTGCATTAAAAGAGGAACCAATGTTAAGGCGCAGCGCATATAAGTGGGTGGTGCAGAGTCAATACAGAGAGAGGCTCATCACACAACTTTTCAGTGCACGAGTGCTACTGCAGAAGTTTACAGATACAGTATGGAGTGAGAGCATTCAAAAGGTGAGGAATCTGCTAGTATTCATTAGAATGGTGGTATAAAAAGTAAGTTATCAAAGTAAGCAGGTTTCTTTCTCTGAAAACAATAGCATATTTAGATGTAGTAGAAGGCATAAGAGGAATTACATAGCTGTATTAAAGAAGCATATTCAGTCTACCAAAGTTTGTTTGAACAGCATATACATTCTCACCAAGGACAAGGGACTGAAATCTGGAGAAGAACTTCCGTTATTGCATGTTTGCTCGGTAAAAGTATTTTCAGCTGGCTTCTTTATTGGCTTATCGTAATTTTTCATTACTGTTGTATAGAACTTGTCAGTCGGTAGTAGGTTTATAGTAAGTGGAGACTCGCTTTTTCCTGAAGATAAGTCTTCCAATGACGATGATGTCGATCTTGCTAACGGACGGTGTTCAAGAGAAAATTCAGTCTCAGAATAATATTCCTCACCTGAAAAAAAATTAAGATTTTGACTAAGATTTAAACTTATTTTCAACTTACTGTGGTCGAATACACAGAGAGAGGCAAAAGGTGGAACTTAGTGCAGACTTTTGAAACTATGGAGCTGCTTAATGTTCATGCATATGAGACCATGAAGGAAAGTACCATCTTTCTTGGCATGTTACCCCCAAATTCTACCAGTTTGTCAGTATGTTTTGCCTGTCTCACTGGGATCTTGCTGGTCAGGACCCCAGTGCTCATAGTTTGTGGACTAATGTGTGTGTTGTCAGTAGTGCTTAACTGTGTCACTGAAGTTCTGCTAACCAGATCTTCAGTGCTTATGCGCTCTCTGCTTCCAAATTAGTAATTATAGTTTAATGACTTCATTTAGCAATTCCAATTGGCACACTGGACCCCCCATTATAAGTCCCTAGTATATGGTACCTACGTACCCAGAGCATTGGGGTTCCAGGAGATCCTTAAGGGCTGCAGCATTTCTTTTGCCACCCATAAGGAGCTCAGACAAACCCTTTCACAGGACTGCCACTGCAGCCTGTTTGAAATAGTGTACGCACTATTTCATAGCCATTTTCACTGCACTTAAGTAACGTATAAGTCACCTATATGTTTAACCTTCATTTACTGAAGGCTAGGTACAAAGTTACTAAGTGTGAGGGCACCCTTGCACTAGCAAACGTGCACCCACACTGTCCAGGGTCAATTCCTCGGACTTCGTGAGTGTAGGGATACCATTACAAGCGTGCACTACATATAGGTAAATTCCTTTATGTAGCTTCACAATGGTAACTCAGAATGTACAAGTTTCTTACCTTTGGTAACAAAATATCTGGTAGAGACATATTCTAGTTGCAGATGCCTTACCTTTGAATTTCTCCAGGTGTCAGACTGGATCCCGAGAATATTTCTTTGAGCAGTACCTCTGCGCGCCGTCAGGTGGCGTTGGTCGATTCCGCGGGCGTCATTGGCAACGTGCTTGAAGTGATGACGTTGTATATAGGCGCCACCCCAGCGCGCTGACATCAGTTTCTTTTCACGACTTTCCACGCCAGTAGGGCAGAGCCATGAAGAACACTGAGAGTGGTGTGCCAAAACTAGGGCCCTCAAGGGAAAATTCCTGTCCCTAGAAATCAGTTCGCAGTGCGGGGAGAATAAGCAGGTCGGTAAGGAATTTGCAACTAGAATATGTCTCTACCAGAAATTTAATTACCGAAGGAAAGTAACTTGTACATCTGATAGAGACTTCTAGTTGCTGATTCCTTACCTAGGAATAGATACCCAAGCAATACCATCCCCGGTGGAGAACCTGTGAACTAAGATCACACCAAAATTCCTGCAGGACTGAACGGCCAAAGTAGCCGTCCCTTCGGACCTGATTGTCCAGGCAGTAGTGTTTGGTAAAAGAGTGCATAGATGCCCACATTGCTGCCGGACAAATATCCAGGACTGGAATGCCCCATGCTAGTGCTGTGGTTGCAGCAGTAGCTCTGGTGGAGTGAGCTCTCAAACCTTTAGGGGGTTGCTTTTTAGCCAGAGTGTAGCATATTTTGATGCAAAAGACTACCCATCTTGAAAAGGCCCTCTTTTGCACCGCCTTCCCCTTCTTCGCACCCACATATCCCACAAAGAGTTGAACGTCCACCCGGAAGTCATTGGTATGATCAAGATAGAACGCCAATGCTCTTTTTGGGTCCAGACGGTGGAGTCTCTCCTCTTCATGAGAGGGATGTGGGGGTGATGGACTGTCCGACATGGAAGGGTGTCACTACCTTGGGTAGAAAAGAAGCCCTCGTGCGAAGCACCACTTTGTCAGGGTGGATGGCAAGAAAAGGTGGCTTAGATGACAGAGCCTGGAGTTCACTAACTCTGCGGGCAGAAGTAATGGCAACTAGAAAGACAGTCTTTATAGTTAAGAGTCTTAGAGGACAGTTGTGAAACGGTTCAAACGGGGTACACATGAGGTAAGTTAGGACCAGGTTGAGATCCCATTGGGGATGATGAATGGGATAGGAGGAAAAAAATGTGTGAGGCCTTTAAAAAACCTCCGAACTATGGGAGATTTAAATAAAGAAGACTGATCAGGTAACCTTAAGAAATCAGAGATAGCAGAGAGATATCCCTTAAGAGTTCCGAAGGTAGAACCCTGCCGGGCAAGGGAAAGAATAAAGAGAAGAACTTGATAGAGAGGAGCAGATAGAGGATTGACAGAATTGTTGATGCACCATGCCACAAATTTCTTACAACAACAGGCATATACAGTTTTGGTTGAGGGCCGCCTGGCTGCCAAGATACCATCACAGACTTTGGTTGGCAAGTCGAAAGACGTCAACTGTCGCCGCTCAATCTCCACGCAATAAGTTGCAGGGTTGACAGGTTCGGGTGGAGGACCTTCCCCTGCTCCTGCGACAGAAGATCCTCCCGAAGAGGCAGCCTGATCGGCAGAGCAATGGCCATGTTCAAGAGCTCGGGATACCAGACTCTCTGTGCCCAGTCCCGGAGCCACCGGTATTACTTGGGCCCGGTCTTGCCTGATCTTCTTCAGAACTCTGGGCAGAAGTGGTATTGGCGGGAAGGCGTACAGGAGGCCTGAGTTCCACTTGCGATGAAAAGCGTCGGCAAGCGAGTGCCGCCTTTGAAACTCCAACACGCAAAACAGCTGACATTGCACGTTCTCTACGGAGGCGAACAAGTCTAACCAAGGTTCTCCCCACTGCAGGAAGAGACCTTGCGCTACCTCCGGATGGAGTTGCCATTCGTGGTCAACCATGCATCGTCGACTGAGTTTGTCTGCTCTGGCATTCAAGGAGCCTGCCAGGTGTTGAACCACCAGGGAAATGCCCTGATGTTCCAGCCAAGTCCAGAGACGAAGGGCCTCTTGACAAAGATTCCACGACCCCACTGTACGAGGCTGGCTTGGTTTGTAGTGGGTACCTTGGGTACTGACACCTTATACCAGGTCCAGTTATCCCTTATTAGTGAAGTAGTAGTGTTCTAGTAGGTTAGGCTGATAGATGTATGTAAGGAAATGCCTCCTTGGCATGGTTACCCCCTGACTTTTTGCCTTTGCTGATGCTAAGTTATGATTTGAAAGTGTGCTGGGGCCCTGCTAACCAGGCCCCAGCACCAGTGTTCTTTCCCTAAACTGTACCTTTGTCTCCACAATTGGCACAACCCTGGCACTCAGGTAAGTCCCCTGTAACTGGTACCCCTGGTACCAAGGGCCCTGCTGCCAGGGAAGGTCTCTAAGGGCTGCAGCATGTCTTATGCCACCCTAGGGACCCCTCACTCTGCACATGCACACTGCTTCACAGCTTGTGTGTGTTGGTGGGGAGAAAATGACTAAGTCGACATGGCACTCCCCTCAGAGTGCCATGCCAACCTCACACTGCCTGTGGCATAGGAAAGTAACCCCTCTAGCAGGCCTTACAACCCTAAGGCAGGGTGCACTATACAACAGGTCAGGGCATAGGTGCATGACCACTATGCCCCTGCAGTGTCTAAGCAAAACCTTAGACATTGTAAGTGCAGGGTAGCCATAAGAGTATATGGTCTGGGAGTCTGTCAAACACGAACTCCACAGCACCATTATGGCTACACTGAAAACTGGGAAGTTTGGTATCAAACTTCTCAGCACAATAAATGCACACTGATGCCAGTGTGCAATTTATTGTAAAATACACCCAGAGGGCATCTTAGAGATGCCCCCTGAAAACATACCCGACTTCCAGTATAGGCTGACTAGTTTCTGCCAGCCTGCCACACACCAGACATGTTGCTGGCCACACGGGGAGAGTTCCTTTGTCACTCTGTGGCCAGGAACAAAGCCTGTACTGGGTGGAGGTGCTTCTCATCTCCCCCTGAAGGAACTGTAACACCTGGCGGTGAGCCTCAAAGGCTCACCCCCTTTGTTACAGCACCACAGGGCATCCCAGCTAGTGGAGATGCCCTTCACTCAGGCCACTGCCCCCACTTTTGGCGGCAAGGCTGGAAGAGATAATTAGGAAAACAAGGAGGAGTTACCCACCAGTCAGGACAGCCCCTAAGGTGTCCTGAGCTGAGGTGACTCTTACTTTTAGAAATCCTCCATTTTGTGGATGGAGGATTCCCCCAATAGGATTAGGGATGTGCCCCCCTCCCCACAGGGAGGAGGCACAAAGAGGGTGTAGCCACCCTCAAGGACAGTAGCCATTGGCTACTGCCCTCCCAGACCTAAACACTCCCCTAAATTCAGTATTTAGGGGCTCCCCAAAACCTAGGAAACTAGATTCATGCAACCTTAACCAGAAGAAGGACTGCTGACCTGAAGCCCTGCAGTGAAGACGGAGACGACATCTGCTTTGGCCCCAGCCCTACCGGCCTGTCTCCCAACTTCGAAGAAAACTACAACAGCAACGCATTCAACAGGGACCAGCGACCTCTGAAGCCTCAGAGGACAGCCCTGCAACCAAGGACCAAGAAACTCCGGTGAACAGCAGCCCTGTTCAACAATCTGCAACTTTCTTGCAACAAAGAAACAACTTTAAAGACCCCAAGTTTCCCGCAGGAAGCGTGAGACTTTCCACTCTGCACCCAACACCCCGGCTCGACCTGCGGAAAACCAACACCACAGGGAGGACTCCCCGACAACTGCGAGCCTGTGAGTAGCCAGAGATGACCCCCCTGAGCCCCCACAGCGACGCCTGCAGAGGAAATCCAGAGGCTCCCCCTGACCGCGACTGCCTGTGACAAGGGACCCGACGCCTGGAACCAACACTGCACCCGCAGCCCCCAGGACCTGAAGGACCCGAACTCCAATGCAGGAGCGACCCCCAGGTGACCTTCTGCCTAGCCCAGGTGGTGGCTATCCCGAGGAGCCCCCGTGCCTACCTGCATCGTTGAAGAGACCCCCGGGTCTCCCCATTACTTCCTATCTGAAACCCGATGCCTGTTTGCACTCTGCACCCGGCCGCCCCTGTGCCGCTGAGGGTGTACTTTCTGTGCCTGCTTGTGTCCTCCCCAGTACACTACAAAACCCACCTGGTCTGCCCCCCCGAGGACGCAGGTACTTACCTGTTGGCAGAATGGAACTGGGGCACCCCTGTTCTCCATTGAAGCCTATGGGGGTCATTATGACCCTGGCGGTAAAAGGCTCTTACCGCCGGTCAGAAGACCGCCATCATACCGCCGCGGCCGCGGTAAACCGCCATGGTCATTCTGACCCACAACTGCCAAACCGCCAAAAAAACGACATCCACTGAAGCCCGCCTCATCAGCGGTCAGCGATAAACTGGAGATGACCAAACCTCCACCGTCACGCCAACACAAACACGCCCATGCCATTACGACCCACGAATCCACGCGGCGGTCTTTCAACCGCGGTATTCCATTGGCGGGACACACCGCCGCGCTCAAAATACACACACCTTTACAAAACACAGCCACATTGGACAATTCGAAATACACACACCTGATACACATACACACACCACTCCCACACACCCATCACCATATAAAACACACACCCACATCACCCACAAACCCCCACAAATCGAAATTCAGAGACAAGGTGCAATACACAGAGAGAGAGCACAGGGAACGCAAACCACAACACACACAGGAACCCAACATCATCACCCACACCACATCTACGCACAAAACACCACACTCATCACCACAAACACCACCCCACACCTCATCCACACCACCCCATAGCACCCCAAAGACACCCCAGGTTCTCGGACCAAGAACTCAGGGTCATGGTGGAGGAAATAATGAGGGTAGAGCCCCAGCTCTTCGGCACACAGGTGCAGCACACCACAATAGCCAGGAAGGCGGAGCTATGGCAAAGGATCGTCGACAGGGTCAACGCTGTGGGACAGCATCCCAGAAATCGGGAAGACATCCGAAAGTGCTGGAACGACCTACGGGGGAAGGTGCGGTCGATGGTGTCAAGACACAACATCGCTGTGCAGAAGACTGGCGGCGGACCCCCACCCACTCCACCCGAATTCAAAGCATGGGAGCAAGAGGTCTTGAACATCCTGCATCCTGAGGGCCTCGCTGGAGTAGGCGGAGGAATGGACTCTGGTAAGTCTAATCTCAACTACTTCCCCCCCCAACCACCAGCATGCCAACCCACACCCCCACCCTCACCCCTAACCCCCCAGCACACATACTCCCTGTTAATGTCTCACCAGCACAACCCACCCAACCCCAACCCCTGAATGCCAACACAAACCATGGACACCCATCACCTAAGCATGACCACTGCACATACCCATCTCCCTCCCCAAACCACCCTCACAACTCCTCCCACATGGGACTGCCAGCACTGGGGGACAAGGGCACCCACAAATCGCACGCCATGGCACACACAAAATCAGTAACCATACTATTTTACCCCTGCAGGGCCCGAACGCCAACACACCGGCCAGGAGGGTCCAGATGTGTCCATCCCAGCCCCAGAACAGACCCCCAGTGATGACAGCAGCTCTGTCGACCTAGAACCTGATGACCAGCCCGGACCATCGGGGACCTCTGGACAGTCGGTTACCCTCAGTCAGCCACAGGCCACAGCAGACCTACCCCCCACTGGAAACACCAGCACAGCACCCACCCAGCGGGCCCATGCTTCTGTTTCCAGGACAGGTCAAGCAGCGGTGTGTCTACCAGTACAGGGCACCCAGGGTAACCCACAACCCCAAAAACAACAGGGACCTGGGGGCAGTGGTAGTGGGCACACCGTCCAGGGGACAGAGGCCCAGGAACAAAGAGGAACTGGGAGGGCTGCTGTGCGACAGAGGGAGGACAGGCCTAGGGAACCCACTGTCCAAGAGGCCCTCACCACCATCATGGGAGCGTACCACCAGTCCCAAGAGACGATGGCGACGGTCCTGGCCAGGTTGCAGGAGATCCTGCTTCTGCATGAGCAACAGAATATGGGGTTCCGGGAAGAACTGCGCAGCATCAGTTCCGCAATGGGTACAATGGTGGTTGCACTCAACCAGATTGTCACCACTTTGCGGGACCATGTGGCCCCCCAAAGGGCCCCTGCCACTAGCATGGAGGAAGAACAGCCCACCACCTCCGCTGGCGCTAGTGGTCAGGAGGCCCCGACACAACAGAAACGGCCCTCCCGGACCCCACCCCCTGCAGAACAAGAACCACCCCGCAAGAAAGGCCTGAGATCGAGGAAGAAGACAGAGTAGGATGTCAAGACCCCCGCCATGCACGGAAACCCCCGGATGTCATCCCACTGTCCCACTTGTTCACCCTGTCCAACCTTGAACTGCCCCTGCTCCACCTTCCACAGGCATATGGACAATGGACCTGTAGGAACGACAGTCTGGACACTGCCATGGACATGCCTCCACCATCACCCATCACCCTTTTTGAACTATACACCTATTTGAAAACTTAAATAAACACAATTTTTGCACAAAAACCAACTGGATTCTGCTATCTATTTATTTAAACCAAATGTATTCGATATAACCAACAAAACATTTCTATTTACATTGTGATGACAACATACCAGTGTCACACAGCGGTAGTCCATGGGGAAAAAAACCAGAGGGCACTCCGTGGGGATCAGATCACTGAAATAGGAAGTGATACACACAACTAAGTTACCATACATTGGGGTGAAAGGTCAGACAGTAGAGAGCCACTACAGTTACAGATATAATACAATGCAGGAGTAGATTATTACCTGTGTGTCACTGGAAATACTGCAGTATCACTCTGTCCCTGTTGTCTGTGTCGTCCTCTTCGTCTTCCTCCTCTTCACTCTCCGCAGGCTCCACAGCGGCCACAACACCACCATCTGGACCATCCTCCTGCAGGAAAGGCACCTGGCTTTGCAAAGCCAGGTTGTGAAGCATGCAGCAGGCCACGATGATATGACACACCTTCCTTGGTGAGTACATTAGGGATCCACCAGTCATATGCAGGCACCTACACCTGGCCTTCAGGAGGCCGAAGGTCCGCTCAATCACCCTCCTGGTACGCCCATGGGCCTCATTGTACCGTTCCTCTGCCCTGGTCCTGGGATTCCTCACTGGGGTCAATAGCCAAGGCAGGTTTGGGTAACCAGAGTCACCAATTAGCCACACACGGTGTCTCTGTAGCTGTTCCATCACATAAGGGATGCTGCTATTTCGCATGATGTACGCGTCATGCACTGACCCTGGGAACTTGGCATTTAAATGGGAGATGTACTGGTCAGCCAAACAGACCACCTGGACATTCATCGAAGGATAACTTTTTCGGTTCCTGTACACCTGCTCATCGTCTTTTGGGGGAACCAAGGCCACATGGGTCCCATCAATGGCACCAATGATATTGGGAATGTGTCCAAGGGCATAGAAATCACCCTTCACTGTAGGCAAGTCACCCACCTCAGGGAAAATGATGTAGCTCCGCATGTATTTCATCAGGGCAGACAACACTCTGGACAACACCTTTGAAAACATAGGCTGAGACATCCCAGATGAAATGGCCACGGTGGTTTGAAAAGATCCACTGGCAAAAAAATGCAGTACTGACAGCACCTGCACTAGAGGCGGAATCCCTGTGGGTTGGCGGATGGGTGACATCAGGTCTGGCTCCAGCTGGGCACACAGTTCCTGTATAGTGGCACGGTTGAGTCTGTAGGTGAGTATGACATGTCTTTCTTCCATTGTCGACAGGTCCACCAGCGGTCTGTACATGGGAAGATTCCTCCGTCTCCTTGCAAGTCCCAGCGGACGGTGCCTAGGAAGGACAACATGGAGCACAGAGTCAAGCAACCCACAGGTAAGTGCCCACAGCATGCACAGTACACGAATCTCTCGGGATTGAATGGCTAGTATGATTGTCAGTGCAAGGCCTAGCCATGTGTGACGCAGTAGGAATTAAGCCATGTGGGCCCTTGAAATGGCGGCTGCCTGACCTGTGAAGTGTGACAATGTGAAGTGAGGTCATTGCGCAAGCGTGGCACACCGTGGCGGTAGGCGGTCGCAGTCCACGGCGCAAAGCCGCATTGGACAACATTGAACCCTATGGGTTTCAGGAGCCAATGGCGGTGAGCGCCGGCGGTCGCGGTACGCACCGCCACGGTACGCACCGCCGCGGCCGTAACCGCCATTTTCTCTCTGCTTGATCACACGAGACCTGATCATCCACAGGAGAGGACCTATACTGCAAGTGCTGCTGTGACCTCGGTCTGGAAGTGACAATGGCTGCTGCGACTGGGGAAAGGGCCCCCGCCTTCAGTTCCGAGGAGTTGGAGAAGCTCATGGACGGGGTCCTCCCCCAGTATGCGCTACTCTACGGGCCTCCAGACCAACAGGTGAGTACACGGGGGGCAATGCATAGTGCCCAATGCCTGGGTTGAGTGGGGAGGATGTACGATGGAGGGGAGGGCAGCGAATGACGAATGCATGGCACGACAGATGAGAGCATGTGCCACATGGCAAGGTTGGGGAGGGGGGGCCACTCACATCGAGCATGCAGAAAAGTGATGATGTTTCTCTTCCCCCCCTGTACATGTCACATAGGTCAGCGCCCATCAGAAGATTGACATTTGGCGTGCCATCGCCAAGGACGTCCGGGCCCTGGGGGTCCACAACAGAAGGGGCACCCACTGCCGCAAGAGGTGGGAGGACATCCGCCGCGGGAGCAGGAAGACCACGGAGGCTCTGCTGGGGATGGCCTCCCAACCTAGGAGGGGTGCCAGTCGTACCTTGACCCCCCTGATGTCCCGGATCCTGGCGGTGGCCTACCCCGATTTAGATGGGCGCTTGAGGACATCACAGCAGACACAAGGGGGTGAGTATCAGCACATTCAGCTATTTTGCGCGCAGTGGAGGTGCCTGGGTGGGGGAGGAGGGCTGTGGGTATCCCTAGGCCAGGGCGATTTCTGTAGGATAGGCCCGGCCGTGAGGTATGGACCTGTGCCCCCGCCCCTCACCTCTGTAGGGTGCCTAGTAACGCGATTCATGGACCAGTGTATACTGTGTGGGCAGTTGTCGCCCATAGGCTTGTAGGGCATGTCCCAGTGAATGAGTAGTGTACCCCAAGTGCGCAGCGTAGTGCAGGGGGCTTTTGTGTCTGTCCTCTCCGCCAACGGTGTCCCCAATGCATGCACTCGACTTGTCTTTATGTTTTCCACCACCCCCCCTTTTTCTTTGTTTCTCTGTGAATGTGTGCATTAGCATCATCAGGCGGAGGAGAAGTGGCATCGGCGCAAGAGGGAGCTGCATCTCACATGGCCCCGGAGGGCCATGCAACGGACTCCGACATGACCAGTGAGATGGAGGGCGAGGGGGGCTCCACCACGGGGACCCGTGGAGACCTCAGCGACACCGACACGTCCTCGGAAGGGAGCTCCCTTGCGGTGGCGGCAACATCCGTGCCCACCGATCCTACAGGTACAGCCGCCACCCAGCGCACCAGCTCTGCCCTCCCAGCAGACCCTCGGCCTTCGGCCCGTGCCCGCAAGGCCAGGAAGCCGGCCATCTCCTTCGCCCCAGGCACCTCAGGCCCTGCCCCAGTCACCCCTGCTGCCCTCAGTGAGGAGGTCATTGACCTCCTGAGGACCATCATTGTTGGGCAGTCTACCCTTTTGAATGCCATCCAGGGTGTGGAGAGGGAGGTGCATCAAAGCAATGCATACCTGGAGGGCCTTCATTCGGGTCAGGCTGCCCATCAACGATCGTTCAATGCTCTGGCCTCAGCATTGACGGCAGCCATTGTCCCTGTCTCCAGCCTCCCTCTTCTGACTCCCTCCACCCAGTCCCACTCCCCTGTTCCTCTGCCTATCCCATCCACACCTACAGACCAGCCTGCACACGCCTCAACACCCAAGGGCAGCTCATCCAGACATAAGCACCACAGATCCCACAAGCATTCACCCAAGCAACATCCAGATGCAGACATGCCAACAGTCACTACCTCCTCTGTGTCCCCCACCTCCTCGTCTCCCTCCTCCCTCCCTGTGACGTCTCCACACACACCTGCAAGCACACCACCATCAGCCATTGCACCCATCACCAGCACACCCTCCAGCCCAGTCCGCACACGTGCAGTCACCACCCCCACTGCCATGTACAAGTCCCCTCTGTCCTCTCCCAGTGTGTCTGTCACCCCCGCTTCCCAACCACACAAACGCAGGCAGGCACCCAAACAACAGCCATCCACCTCACGTCAGCCTCCTGCCCAAGCACCTGCACCCAAAGACAGCACACTTGACTCTCCTACAACCACATCCTCTTCCTCCACTCCCATACCCACTCCAGCTACCCTTCCAATGGCTCCAAAGAAAATGTTCCTCTCTAAAGTGGACCTCTTTTCCTCACCTGACCCACCCCCTCCATCCCATAAGAGTTCCACAAACACCTCAGCCACCACCAGCCCAGCAACTCCCAAGAACGTTGTGCCTGGTTTTTGGAGTCCACCCTTTCCTTGGGCTGGGACATCGTCCAGCAGCAAAGGCACAGCCAGCCCCCCCCGGGAAGAGGAGCAAAAAACTGAAGGGCAGGCGCGACAGGCCTGATACGCCTGCCCCCAAGGAGGGTAGCCTTGCCCCGTCACCTGCCACATCGGGTAAGGGAGCCAAGGGCCACGGACAGTCTGCCAAGGAGGGCAAATGCAGCAAGGAGCAAAAGGCAGGGAGCAGCTGACCTGGCCATGAGGGCCCCACCAGCCCCATTCCGGGGGTATCGGAGGAGACCCAGGGCCCCAGGACTCCATCACAGGAGGGCCCCGCAACGGAAAGGTCCGATGCAGACTGAGTGGCAAGTATTGGCCAGGTGTGGTTCACTGGAAACACAAGACAGGCACCGCTGAACAGGGCCCCGCCGTCTCAAGCACCGCTGTACAGGGCCCCGCCGTCTCAAGCACCGCTGAACAGGGCCCCGCCGTGAGAAGCACCGCTGAACAGGGCCCCGCCGTGAAGGGCACCGCTGAACAGGGCCCCGCCGTGAGAAGCACCGCTGAACAGGGCTCCGCCATCTCAAGCACCGCTGAACAGGGCCCTGCCGTCTCAAGCACCGCTGAACAGGGCCCCGCCGTGAGAAGCACCGCTGAACAGGGCCCTTCATCTCAAGCACCGCTCCACTGGGCCCTTCATCTCAAGCACCGCTCCACTGGGCCCTTCCTGTCAAGCACCGCTCCGCTGGGCCCTTCATCTCAAGCACCGCTCCGCTGGGCCCTTCATCTCAACACCGCTCCGCTGGGCCCTTCCTGTCAAGCACCGCTCCGCTGGGCCCTTCATCTCAAGCACCGCTCCGCTGGGCCCTTCATCTCAAGCACTGCTCCGCTGGGCCCTTCCTGTCAAGCACCGCTCCGCTGGGCCCTTCATCTCAAGCACCGCTCCGCTGGGCCCTTCCTGTCAAGCACCGCTGGCCCATTGGCAGTCCCGGTTCTGTGTCGGGCAGGCCTTGACGACGCACTCTGCCCACCATGCCTCCTCCATGACCAGTGGTCTCTGTAATCCACCAGATGGACTGTGGCTTTGCACTCCCCAGGATGACACTGTGGGCAATCCACCCACTGTAGAGACTTGAGAGACTGTGGCTTTGCACTCCCCAGGATGGCACAGTGGGCATGCAGGGCCTTCGTGGATCTGGCGTCGTGGACTCATGTGGCTGAGGTGCCCCCCCTTCCCTTCCCCCTGAGGTGCCTGTTTTTTATTTTAGTGATGCCCCAGCAGTGTTCTCTCCAATGGACTCGATCTCGTGTGTGGGCTTTGCCCATGTGTTGCTGCACATTGGCCCACGGACATTTGGACTTTGAAAGACTGGGCCGGACTTTTCCTACTTGTATGGATATAGTTCTAGATGTGTGTTAATTCTTCATATATTGCTAAGGTCGCTATACTTTATTGTTGCAATAATATAGTTCTACTTTTACATTCATTGCCTTTTGTCTTTGTTTTTTGGGGGGGGGGTTGGGGGGGTCACTCTGACTTTTTAATCTGCATAGGTGTGTAGGTATTTCGGTGGGGGTGAGGGTGGGGGTGGGTGTGTGGCGTATGTGTGTGCCCGTAACCTTTCCTCCTCCCCCCTCGCCTGTGTCGTAGGTGCAGTACCCACCGTTGTCGTCTGCGGCGACGTTCGTGATCCTGGAAGAAGAGCAGGAAGGCAATGGCTGGGAGGATGTGGAGTTCGGGTTCCATGCTGTTCCGATTCCGCGTGGAGTGTGTCGAGGTAAGCGTTTTCCATTGGAGATGTCTGTTTCTCCCGTGTTTTTATCGGCGGGGCTCCCGCCCCGGAAAAGGTGGCGGATTGGTGAGTCGTGATAGGGTGGGCGGTACATTGTCTGCCGCCTGCCTGTTGGCGGTGACCGCCATGCTGTTTGTTTGTACCGCCGTGGCAGTCGGAGTGTTAATGCGGCGGCCTGTGTTGGCGGTTCCCGCCAGGGTCAGAATTCATTTTTTTTGGCCGCCAGCCTGTTGGCGGGTTGGCCGCCGCTTTAACACTGACCGCCAGGGTCAGAATGACCCCCTATGTGTTTTAGGCACCTCTTTGACCTCTGCACCTGACTGGCCTGAGCTGCTGGTGTGGTAACTTTGGGGTTGCCTTGAACGCCCAACGGTGGGCTACCTGGACCCAACTTTGAGACTTGTAAGTGTTTTACTTACCTATGAACTTAACCTTTACTTACCTCCCACAGGAACTGTTGATGTTTGCAATGTGTCCACTTTTAAAATAGCTTATTGCCATTTTTACAAAGACTGTACATGCTATTGTGATTATTCAAAGTTCCTAGAGTACCTAAGTGAAATACCTTTCATTTAAAGCATTACTTGTAAATCTTGAACCTGTGGTTCTTAAAATAAACTAAGAAAATATATTTTTCAATATAAAAACCTATTGACCTGGAGTAAGTCTTTGAGTGTGTGTTCCTCATTTATTGCCTGTGTGTGTACAACAAATGCTTAACACTACCCTCTGATAAGCCTACTGCTCGACCACACTACCACAAAATAGAGCATTAGAATTACCTCTTTTTGCCACTATCTTACCTCTAAGGGGAGTGCTTGGACTCTGTGCACACTATTTCTTACTTTGAAATAGTATATACAGAGGCAACTTCCTACATTGGTGGATCAGCGGTGGGGTCTAAGACTTTGCATTTGCTGGACTACTCAGCCAATATCTGATCACACGACTAAATTCCCAAAATTGTCATTAGAAACTGATTTTTGAAATTTGAGCTATTCTTCTACATTTTTAAAAGCCCTGCTAGGGCCTTGTGTTAGTCCCTGTTAGCATTTCTTTTAGAGTTTAAAAGTTTTGTAAAAGTTTGGATTCAGTTCTAGAGATAGTTTTAGATTCTTAAAAAGTATCCCAACTTTTAGAGAAATAATGGGGGTTATTACAACTTTGGAGGAGGTGTTAATCCATCCCAAAAGTGACGGTAAAGTGACGGATATACCACCAGCCGTATTACGAGTCCATTATATCCTATGGAACTCGTAATACGGCTGGTGGTATATCCGTCACATTTGGGACGGATTAACACCTCCTCCAAAGTTGTAATAACCCCCAATGTCTAGTACAGATGAGATGGTGGTGGAACTCAACCTCACCCCTTACCTGCATCTTAGGATGTCAGAGTTAAGGACTCCCTGTAAAACAAAAAAAGATAAAAACTGGATCAAACCCTACCAAAGTACAGCTCCAGGAGCTTTTGGCAGAGTTTGCTAGAGACCACCCCTCTGAAGACAACTTTACAGAGGGGAAAGCTAGTGACCAGGAGGATAATTTCCCCGCTCCTGTCCTGGTTAGGGAGACCAGGGTTCCTCAAACCCTGCCTCCACAAGTGAAAGTCAGAGATGCTGCTTCTCCCACAGGGGAGTCCAGCAACTATGGAAGCATTGAGGGCAGCCTCAATGAAGATGACCTCCTGTTAGCCAGGATGGCCAAAAGATTGGCTTTGGAGAGAAAGTGAAAGACAAGAGATGGGTTTAACTCCCATCAATGGTAGCAGCAACTTAAATAGGGTCAAAGAGAATACTGACATGCTAAAATTCCCCAAAGGGATTGTAACAAAATATGAAGATGGTGATGATATCACCAAATGGTTCACAGCTTTTGAGAGGGCTTGTGCAACCAGAAAAGTAAACAAATCTCACTGGGGTGCTCTCCTTTGGGAAATGTTCACTGGAAAGTGTAGGGATAGACTCCTCACACTCTCTGGAAAAGATGCAGAATCCTATGACCTCATGAAGGCTAACCTGATTGAGGGCTTTAGATTCTCAACTGAGGAATACAGGATTAGGTTCAGGGGGGCTCAAAAATCCTCGAGCCAGACCTGGGTTGATTTTGTTGACTTCTCAGTCAAAACACTGGATGGTTGGATTAATGGCAGTGGTGTAAATGATTATGAAGGGCTGTATAATTTGTTTATGAAGGAACGCCTTTTAAGTAATTGTTTCAATGATAAACTGCATCAGCATCTGGTAGACCTAGGTCCAATATCTCCCCAAGAATTGGGAAAGAAGGCAGCCCATTGGGTCAAGACTAGGGTGACCAAGACTTCCACAGGGGTGACCAAAAGAAAGGGATCACAAAGACTCCCCAGGGGAAGCGTGTTGAGACATCCAAGGTAAAAATTAAAGAGTCTTCTACAGGGTCCGAAAAACCTGCTCAGGAGGGTGGGTCCAAAGCCTCTTCACAATCCTCATTTGGGTACAAGGGTAAACACTTTGATCCCAAAAAGGCCTGGTGTCGTAGCTGTAATCAGCAGGGACACTAAACTGGAGACAAGGCCTGTCCCAATAAAAGTTCTACTTCTACTACTACTCCAGTTAGCACTGGAATAGCCAGTCTCCAGGTGGGATCAACAGTGTGCCCAGAGCAAATCAGGGTCCACACTGAAGCTACGTTAGTCTCTGAGGGTGGGGTGGACCTAGCCACACTAGCTGCCTGGCCCCCTAACATGCAAAAATACAGACAGCAGCTCTTTATTAATGGGACTAGAGTAGAAGCCCTGAGGGATACTGTAGGAAAGTACCATCTTGCCTGGCATGTTACCCCCATATTTCACTGTATATATGTTGTTTTAGTCTATGTGTCAATGGGACCCTGCCAGGCAGGGCCCCAGTGCTCATAAGTGTATGCCCTGTATGTGTTCCCTGTGTGATGACTAACTGTCTCACTGAGGCTCTGCTAACCAGAACCTCAGTGGTTATGCTCTCCCTGCTTTCCAAATTGTCACTAACAGGCTAGTGATCAATTTCACCAATTCACATTGGCATACTGGGACACCCATATAATTCCCTAGCATATGCTACTGAGGTGCCCATGGTATTGGGGTTCCAGGAGATCCCTATGGGCTGCAGCATTTCTTTTGCCACCCATAGGGAGATCTGACAATTCTTACACAGGCCTGCCAGTGCAGCCTGAGTGAAATAACATCCACGTTATTTCACAGCCATTTACCAATGCAGTTAAGTAACTTATAAGTCACCTATATGTCCAACCTTCACCTGGTGAAGGTTGGGTGCGAAGTTACTTAGTGTGTGGGCACCCTGGCACTAGCCAAGGTGCCCCCACATTGTTCAGGGCAAATTCCCCGGACTTTGTGAGTGCGGGGACACCATTACACACGTGTACTATACATAGGTCACTACCTATGTATAGCGTCACATTGGTAACTCCGAACATGGCCATGTAACATGTCTAAGATCATGGAATTGTCACCACAATTCCATGATCCCCCGGGTCTCTAGCACAGCACCGGGTACTGCCAAACTGCCTTTCAGGGGTATCCACTGCAGCTGCTGCCAACCGCTCAGACAGGTTTCTGCCCTCCTGGGGTCCAGCCAGACCTGGCCCAGAAAGGCAGAACAAAGGATTTCTCCTGAGAGAGGGTGTAACACCCTCTCCCATTGGAAATAGGTGTCAGGGCTGGGGAGGAGTAGCCTCCCCCAGCCTCTGAAAATGCTTTGATGGGCAGAGATGGTGCCCATCTCTGCATAAGCCAGTCTACACCGGTTTAGGGATCCCCAGCCCTGCTCTGGCGCGAAACTGGACAAAGGAAAGGGGAGTGACCACTCCCCTGACCTGCACCTCCCAGGGGAGGTGCCTAGAGCACTTCCAGTGTGTCCCAGACCTCTGCCATCTTGGAAACAGAGGTGTTTGTGGCACACTGGACTGATCTGAGTGGCCAGTGCCAGCAGGTGACGTCAGAGGCTCCTTCTGATAGGCTCTTACCTCTCTTGGTAGCCAATCCTCCTTCCTTGGTAGCCAAACCTCCTTTTCTGGCTCTTTAGGGTTTCTGCTTCGGGGAATTCTTTATATAACAAATGCAAGAGCTCACCAGAGGTCCTCTGCATCTCACTCTTCACCTTCTGCCAAAGGATCGACTGCTGACTGCTCAAGACGTCTGCAAAACCACAACAAAGTAGCAAGACGACTAACTAGCAACCTTGTATCGCCTCATCCTGCCGGCTTTCTTGACTGTTTCCAGGTGGTGCATGCTCTGGGGGTATCGTGCCTCCTCCCTGCACCAGGAGCTCTGAAGAAATCTCCTGTGGGTCAACGGAATCTTCCCCCTGCAAACGAAGGCACCAAAAGACTGCAACACTGCTCCTCTGGGTCCCGTCTCATCCTGACAAGCGTGATCCTTGGAACTCAGCAACACTGTCCAAGTGACTCCCACAGTCCAGTGACTCTTTAGTCCAAGTTTGGTGGAGGTAAATCCTTGCCTCCCCACGCTAGACTGCATTGCTGGGTACCACATGTTTTGCAGCTGCTCCGGCTCCTGTGAACTCTTCCCGGATTTCCCTCATGCACAGCCAAGCTTGGGTCCCCAACACTCCTTCCTGCAGTGCACAACCTTCCGAGTTGTCCTCCGGTGTCGTGGGACTCCCTTTTGTGACTTCGGGTGGACTCCGGTTCACTTTCCTTCCTAGTGCCTGTTCGGGTACTTTTGCGGGTGCTGCCTGCTTCTGTAAGGGCTCCCTGAGTTGCTGGGTGACCCCTCTGTCTCCTCCTCCAAGAGGCGACATCCTGGTCCCTCCTGGGCCACAGCAGCACCCAAAAACCTCTACTGCGACCCTTGCAGCTAGCAAGGCTTGTTTGCGGTCTTTCTGCATGGAAACACCTCTGCTAGCTTCACCGTGACGTGGGACATCCGTATTCCAAAGGAGAAGTCCCTAGCTCTCTTCTTTCTTGCAGAACTCCAAGCTTCTTCCATCCAGTGGCAGCTTCCTTGCACCCTCAGCTGGCATTTCCTGGGCTCCTGCCCACTCTCGACACTGTCGCGACTATTGGACTTGGTCCCCTTGTCTTACAGGTACTCAAGTCCGGAAATCCACTGTTGTTGCATTGCTGGTGTGTGTTCTTCCTGCAGAATCCCCCTATCACGACTTCTGTGCTCTCTGGGGGTAGTAGGTGCACTTTACACCTACCTTTCAGGGTCTTGGGTGGGCTATTTTTCTAACCCTCACTGTTTTTCTGCAGTCCCAGCGACCCTCTACAAGCTCACATAGGTTTGGGGTCCATTCGTGGTTCGCATTCCACTTTTGGAGTATATGGTTTGTGTTGCCCCTATACCTATGTGCTCCTATTGCAATCTTCTGTGACTATACATTGCTTGCATTACTTCCTTTTGCTATTACTATTTTTGGTATTGTGTACATATATCTTGTGCATATTTAGCATCCTCATACTGAGGGTACTCACTGAGATACTTTTGGCATATTGTCATAAAAATAAAGTACCTTTATTTTTAGTATATCTGTGTATTGTGTTTTCTTATGATATTGTGCATATGACACCAGTGGTATAGTAGGAGCTTTGCATGTCTCCTAGTTCAGCCTAAGCTGCTCTGCTATAGCTACCTTCTATCAGCCTAAGCTGCTAGAAACACCTCTTCTATACTAATAAGGGATAACTGGACCTGGCACAAGGTGTAAGTACCTCTGGTACCCACTACAAGCCAGGCCAGCCTCCTACAAGGGGTTCTTCCCAATCCCTAAACTTCTTTCAATACAGAGACCCCTCAAACTGTTAAAGTTTAAATTTTCATAAGTATTTTTTACAACTCTAGGAGTAGCTTCTACAGAAGACATATTGAAAGATAAAAAGATTAGGAAAGTGAGTAAAAAGTTAGTAGACTAACAGAGCTAACTTTTTAGAGGAAAGAAGAAAACTTTTCAGAACTTTCTAAAACTTTTGCAAAGGTTAAAGCACTTTTTAGAAAGTTAGAAAATTACTTCTAGGTATATACTATGTATGCTCTAAGTATTGGAACAAGCTTTTCTTGTGAAAAGCACCAGTAACAAAGTGGTAAAGCAATTGCAAGTACTTATCCCACCACTGCACCACCAATGTAGGAGGCTGGCCTGCTTTGTAGTGGGTGTCTAGGGTACTTACACCTTACACCAGGCCCAGTTATCCCTTCTTAGTGAAATGTATTAGTATTCTAGCAGCTTAGGCTAATAGAGGTACCTATAGCAAAGCAGCTTAGGCTGAACTAGGAGACATGCAAAGCTCCTGCAATAACACTTATACTTACACAGTACTTATACACAAGTAAGACAATACTCAGTGTTACCAAAAATAAAGGTATTTATTTGGGTGACACAAGGCCAAAAATATCTTAGAGGCAATGCTGCTTCTGGAGGTAAGTATTGTACACAATATATACACTAGACATCAAAATAAGGTAAGTAATTAGACATAGGATAGTGCAAACAATAGGAAATGCTATAGAATACAATGGGATAAAATAGGTCTAGGGGCAATGCAAACCATATACTAAGAAAGTGGAATGCGAATCACAAATTTCCCCCTAGACAAGTGTAGTGTGTAGAGAATCGCTGGGAGAGGAAGAATACAGCAAAGGTAATTAAAATACCTCACCCCAGAGCCCAGAAAAGCAGGAGTAAAGTACTGCAAGTTTCCTTGGACACACTACATGTTGTGATTAGAGTTGTTGCAAGAACCAAGCAAGAGTGCAAACAACATATGGTGGATTCCTGGACTTGAAGACCTGCAAAGGAAGGAGACCAAGTCCAGAAGTCAAAAGAAGATCCAGGAAGGACAGGAGCCACTGCCAGTCCAGAATAGCGTGCACAAGAAGAGTCCCCAGTTGGACAAAGACTGCAGAAATGCACCCTAGGAAAATGTCAGCGTGTTCCTGCATGATGCACTGGATGTTCCACAGAGAGAAGTTGGATGCAGGCGAGTTTTGACGCTGGATTCCTCCAACAAGCCTTGGGTCCGGTAAAGTCGTGTTTTCCGTCAAGTAGGTGCTATCTATACCCAGGAGGGACCTGGGGGCCTCAACTCTGCGTGAGGAGGATGAGGGGGCTCTCAGCACTCCAAAGAGCCCTCAGAGCACCAGATAGCACCCACAGGAGTCCCAGGACACGGGGACAAAGGAGGTGCAAAATGTGGTTGGTGCAGCATTATAAAGGAAGGTCCCACGCCACCGGAGAACAACTCAGCGAGTTGAGCGTCGCAGGGTAGAGTGCTGAGGCCCTGGGCCAGGCTGTGCACAAAGGAATTTTGCAAATAGTACACAGAGGCCTCAGGAGGTGAACTGTCATTCTCGGGGAAGGCAAGGTCTTACCTCCTCCAAATTGGGACAGGAGGATCTCAGGAGAGTCTGTGTCAATGGGATCCACTCTCTGTGTTCCAAGCAGCATGCTCGTTGCTAGGAGAGGAGTCCAAGAGAACCGTTTGCCGACTTAGAAGGTGGCTGCTTCAGCAGCGGAGTGACTCCATCACCCCACGGGAGATTTCTTTGGTCCTTCTGGTGCAGGGTGAGGATGGGGAGTCCTCCGAGCATGTACACCGTGGAAACTGT